>NC_091400.1:30782718-31088723 GCF_032191515.1 Phaenicophaeus curvirostris
CCCTTTCCTCTCTCTCTTGCTAATTAAATTATATCAAACATCTGTTCGCATGACGTTGTAGTGAATGCCACACACACTATTCAGTGATGCCAACGCTTCCTCGAATAGCAACAACACACCTTTTTCGCTTTTTTAAATATCCTCCAGTGATAAGTATCTGAATTATATGCTCAGTTAATGTTAAAAGTAGATGCGCTTTACCGGTGAAACATCCCCCACCACCACCTCCCCCCCTCCAGCAAGGGCAAAACACAAACTTAGCAACTTGCGCGTTGAGAAAAGCGTAAACTTTCTCACCTGTTTGGTCATTGAGTCTATTAGACGAACGTACAGGTCCTGCTCCGTCCTAACTCCTGGGGAGGGAAAGCAGAGACAAATTCCTATTAGGATTTCAATGGCGAACCACCCAAATTACATAACGAAGGCAGGAGGTTAACTGCGATGGGCAGGGATCGGCACTGGCGCCGGGCTTAAAAATAAAAATATTTAAAATAATAATAAAAAAAAAAATCAAGCAGAAGTCACATAGTGACAGAGTCCTCGCTCCCTCCCGAGCGTGGCCGTGCCCCGGAGAGCCCCCCCGGCCGGGCTGCCTGCCCCTGGCCAGGGATTTTAGGGAAAGCCGCGATCCCGGCGGTGGTTTGGGCGCTGGGACCGGCAAAACCCGCATCCCCCGAGCTGGGGACCCCGCTCCACCCGAGCTCCCCTCCGCCTGCTCCCTGCGCTCACCCCATCCCAATAATCACCCGTAATTCGCGAAACCGGAGGAAAAAAAAAAAAAAAAGAAAAAAGTCACTTAAAAGTGATGTTCTGCTGGAGCAGCTATCGATCCCCCCCCTTTTTTTTTTTTTTTACTTTCCACTTCAAGACCAACCGGTTAATCATGTGAAGTACCATTGACTTATTGATCGTTTATGTTTTGTTTTCCTTATATGCCAAGGAAAGAGCCGTGTTTACACGCGTGTAATTTTAATCTCAAAATCTTTATCTCCTTTTCCAAAAGGCCTTGAAAAAGAAAGTAGGACTTTTCTGCCGCACACGGACGTTCAAAAATGAGGTAACGACAACTTACCGTTGCTATACAACAACTGAAGTTTATAATGAATCCCATTGTTAGTTTTTTCATTGTTTGGCTCCTGCAAGCAACGATAAATAATTATATTTAGCACGGCAAACATCTCCCTCCTCCTGACGTACATTTTTTTTTCTCGTCCCTGAAGCGGCTCGGAATTATCAGTTTGCAGAAATTCAGCCCCCTTCGTGGAGCGCCGATGATGTCATTAGCTCGGTGCAAATCTGTCACGTTTAAGCCCTTTTTCCCCGCGTTGGAACGAGCCGGGGACGCGGCGCTTAAGTTTCTCAACCCGGGATGCGTTCGGAGAGGCCGTAATAACGGGGGGGAACCCGCACGTGGTCCGGGCGCCTCTGGAGTCCCGTTAGCTTGGAAACGATCTTTGATCAATTAAATCACGCTTAAACGTTAAGGAAGAGAAATAAATAAATAAACGAGAGGCAGACTTACTTTCTCTTTTTCCACAAAGTCCACAAAAGCTGTTCTCTCAATCTCCACTGGCTGCCCCTGCCTGTCGTACAGAGCTAAGACGAAGTGGAAAAAATTGGATTTTCTGAGATTGGAAGGCGGCTGTTTCTCGAAATGTGCCCGAGCCAGCCCCACGCCGCTGCGGGAAAAAACAAGACAAGGCGTGGGTGAGAGCGGCGGGGAAAGGGGCGCGCAGGCACCGCGGCCGCGGGGGGGACGCGGGGAAGCGCGGAGCGGAGCGCGGAGGCTGCTGTAAGTGATACGGGGCGGGCGGGTTCGGGGAGAGAGGGGGGGGTTGGGGTTGGATTTACGGCCGGGATGAGAAATACAGGAGGAGAAAACCGCCGGGAGAGGATTTTGGCAGACGTACCTTTGGGCGGCCGTGTTAGCATCCACTACCCCAGCCGTGTGCATCCAGGAGCGGACGGGATTCATCCCACTGCCCAGCGGTTCTTCTTTCATGGTCGTCCCACCTCTCGGTATATTTTCCTGAATCCCAAACATTAAAACAAATTTGGGCGAAACCAGCTCCTAACCAAAAGGGGTTAAAATTGAGGGAAATGTCAGATACGGGGTGGGTTGGTTGTTGCTTGATTTTCTCTCTCTCTCTCTCTCTCTCTCCTTGGCGACTGGAATATAAGAGATGACTTTACTCCCTGTGATCAGTAGGAGAAAAGCCCAGTTCAAGTCTTGCTTCCTTCTTCAATCTGTCCTGTATTGGCACGACATAAACAATTTACTGAGTACTTCTGTGCAGCGAGTTGGATGGCGTTCCAGTTTGGTGGTTTAAAAAAAAAAAAATAATAATAATAGGAAAAAAAAAAAAAAAGGAAGGAAAAAGTATAACTGCAGCCGGCAACACTGCGAGGTTGTTTTTTTGGGGGGGATGGGGGGGGAAAGGGGGGTAAAAGAATAAATATTTTTGTTGTTGTTTGCAGACGCGCTCAACGTGGTGTCATCCTAGTAAAAAGCGCCTCGGAAAAAAAAAAAAAAGGCTTCAGGACACTGCTGAATCGACCACTTTCTGGCAAGGCTCTGCTGCTCCAAAAGACAAATAAACGGGGAGAAGAGGAGGAAAGAGGCAAAAAAAAAAAAAAAAAAAAAAGAAGGGAGAGAAAAAAAAAAAAAAAAATTAGTGATTACCGCGGAGGTGTATCCCGGGCACACGGGAGAACGGGGCGCGGGCCCGCGGCGTCTCACGGAATGGACGGAGGCGCGCCGAGCCCGGCCCTCCCTCCCCGAGGAGCGCGCCCTTCCCCGGGAGCCGGGCCCCCGCCGCCGCGGGAGAGGTCGCGTCACTGATGACGTAGGAGGTGGGCGGGGCCATCTCCATATATGGAGCGTGGGGTCTCGCGCGCCGAGGCGCGCGCCCCCTCCCCTCACCTCACACACACACACACACACACACACACACACACACCCCCGCCCCTCACCGCCCCGATGGGGCGGTGAGGGGCGGGGGGGGGGTGTGTGTGTGTGAGGGAGCAGCGCACCCACATATCAAACTCTCCCCCCCTCCGTGGGCCTGGACCCTCGAGGAGGGTCGCGGGGTTGTTTTGGGGTCGCCGAAGGGGGACAAAGCGGGGTCTTCGAGGCGCGCCCCCCCCCCCGCCGTTCGGGCCTAGAAACCCGGCGGCCCCTCAAACCTCCGCCTTCCCCAGCTCCACAGCCACCTCGCCTGTTTCTCCACCTCGCGAGGGGGGGGTTTAATTTGGTTTTTTTAGGTCTGTGCGGCGAGATTTTAAGCGAAGGGCCGGGTCGCGTTATGGGGAGACCCCGAGGTCCTTTCTGCGAGGGGGGGGGGAAGGGGGAAAGTAAAAAAAAATGGAAAAAAAGATGTGTTATAAAGCAATCTATTTTGCTGGTGTTGGGGGTTAATGACTATTGCCAAAGATAAGTGAATTATCAAAGCTGTTGCTCTACCCGATCTCAAAATCCATTACATTGCTGGCCGTCTAATTAAATACGTAAGTATAATAAAATCATATTTTATGACTATTTGAGGGTAATGAGATTAGTCTTTAGAAGCGATCGCCACATATTAAAGATGCCACTGTCTATAGAATGTTAATAACCTTAAATCAAAGTGTATGGAAACTATTCATGATAAATTAAAAGAAAATTCCTGTATTCATAAGCAGCCCGGAGCTTTTGAGGTACGGAAGAGCAGATTACAAAACCAAACACTTTTCTTTTCTTTTTTTTTTTTATTTTTTTTTAAATATATCGCGGAGGGACGAGCAAACCAAACTTCCCAAACAATGCGGTGCTTGGGGTGGAAATGGCACTTGAGGGCACGAAATGGCATTTCGGGACCTCGGGAGGGCACCAGGTCCCCCCCCCGCAAAATCCTCCCTCCTAAAAATAAGGTTAAAACCGCTCAGCGACGCTATAATTGTAACATATTTCCTCAAAATGCACGGAACAATGCCGAAGTTGGTTCTCCCCTCCGCTAACGAAAGCATAATGCTTAAAATCATTTACAGTATCTTTAATTCAGATTACACGCGCCAAGGCGATTTAAATCTGATTACCAAATTAGAAGGTTTTAAAACAAATCCTTTTAAATCTGATACTGTTGACTAAGGAGGGGAAAAAAAAAAAAAAGTTCCATAAGCCCATCACATAAGGTAACGATCCTGCCCCAGAAAGAAAGGGAGTTTTAAACCTTTTTGACAACAAATGCAGCTGCCCCACTATTTTGGACGATATTAAGCGAAAATGAATGCAAATCTGTGTTCAGAAGCCATCTGGCCAGAAATGGGGGAATCAGCTGCTCTTCACAACAGGCTCTGAGGCTGAATCTATTTCAGCTCATTTTCTAGATCATCTGGTCCTGCACCCAAAGCGTGGAAAATACGGTCTTTATCATTCACCAACTTTATCTTACGGGTTTTTTGTGTGTGTGTGTGTGTGTGTGTTGTGTTTTTTTTTTTTTTGTCACTTCGCGGCTGGCTCCGAGCTGCCGGGAGCCCGACCGGGATGCTCCCTGGATCCCTCTACGAGGTCTCCCCGGCCCGGATCGGGGACCAAGCACTCGGAGAGGGGACCAAGCACTTGGAGAAGGGACCAAGCACTCGGAGAGGGGACCAAGCACTTGGAGAAGGGACCAACCACTTGGAGAGGGGACCAAGCACTCGGAGAAGGGACCAGCCGCCCGGTTCGGCTCTCGGGGAAGCGGCGGGGCCCGGGAGAGCCGCGACGGCACCTTGCACGGGAGAACCGGCTGGGGAGCGAGCAGGGGGGTGTGAGCTCCTCGACCCTCCTTCTCCTCCTCCTCCTCCAAGTCTCCCTTTTGTGTGAATTTACGGGGTGAGGCTTCAGTGATCTTCTCCCCCCACCCCCCCCCACCCCGTAAATTTGCATTTAAATAGCGACATCAAGCGATTCGCGTGCCACACACCAGTGGGCTCCCAGATGTCACAGCGGAGCCGGTCAGATGGCCGCAGCCCAGCTGTCCCCCCACCCCCCCACCCCACCCCCCCCCCCGCGCCCGGGGCGCCCCGCAGCCGCGCCGGCCCCGCGGCCCCGGGCGGGGGCAGCTCCGCGATAAATCACAGCCCCGCAGCCCCCCGCCTTCCCCCCTCCTGCCCCGCACCGCATAATAACACATAATCACACGCCGTACGTGGATCGCGCAGATTAAAATTGATAGCCTCATTCCCACCGCCGTTACAGGATTCTCCTAAACTTTATTATTTTATTTTATTTTTTTCCTCCTTGGGACAATCCCCCCGGGACTATTATCTTAATCATTTCACACACCCACTCCCCCCCTCCTCGCCTTCTCTTTCTCTGTTTCACCTTTCAAATCACGGGAGTTCGAGGCGGGTTTGACTTTCCCCCCGCATCCCGCCGCGGACACGCGTGCTCCCGCTTCCCACGGTGGAAAAAAAAACTTTCCCAGCGGGAAGTTCCACCGGGAAAGGCGAAAAGCGGCCCCGGCGCTGCCCTCCGCCCGCTCCCGCTGCCCCGGGGGGCACGGCCGGGCCCCGCCAAGGGGCATATTTCAGTTTTATAGTTGGAAGGCGCCTTCATTGCTAACGCGCCCGGTTCCAGGAGGTGTAATTTATGTCCGGTTGGGCCGAAACAAATCTCCGCTAACTCTCAGCTTCCTGCGTGGCGGAGCAGCCGGCAATTTGTATTTTCGGGTGTTTTCAACAGAGAGGAGGATGCCCGGGTGCGGCGTGCCCGCTGTCGGGTGCTCCGAGGAGTAAAACCGACGGGGAGAGGCTGGGAGGAGGCGGGAGTTCACGCGGGGGCGCAGCCCGGCCCGGCCCTTGCGCGGGGCGCCGCGCATCCTGCGCCCGCGGCCGCCTAGGGGCTCTGGGACCGGAGCGGAGCCGAATCCGCGGCCGCGGCCGGCGCAGCCGCCGGTGTTCGGGACGAGAGCGGCTCCTCTTGCCCTGTCCAGGGCCCCGCACGGGGCCGGGAGTGCGGGAGCGCTCCGGCCCCCTCGCCGGCGGCCCCGCCGCACGCCTCGCTCTTTATTTACCGGCTTCGGGCCGGGTTAATACTTGAACACAAATTCCTGAGCGTCCCAGGCCCAGGTAAAACAAGAAAAAGAAACAAAAAGCCTTGCGGGAACGGAACGGGGACGGCGATGCGGCGCAGACACCCGCATCTGCGCCCTGCCCCGCGGGCGCGGGGATGCGCGGGGATGCTCGGGGTGCGGGGTGCGGGGTGCGGGCTGACCCGCACGGCGCTTCCACACCGCGGGGCAGGCGGCCGGTTGCGCGGGGGCAGTGCAGGGCGCGGAGGGGATCGTCGCTGCTCCTGACCGGGCCCTTCGGGCGGCGCCGTCGGGGCCGCGCAGCCCCGGGGCCCTCGGCGGGCCGGGCGCGCATCTCCCGCCCCTCTGCGCTCCCCGCGGCCGGGCTCAAACAAACTCCCCGTTGGTGCAGGGACGTTTCGCTCAAACCGGCGCTTGGCCCCGAGCTCCTCCGGCGGGGCTTTCGCCAGCCGGCGCCCCGATATTGTTAAATCAAGAATTGGTTCTTAAAACCAAAATTCAAAAGGAAAACAAAGGCTTAAAGTTTCCCAGCGCCCGAGCGGCAGTCCCGGCAGCCGGGGGTCCAGCGAGAGCCTTTCCCTGGGAAGGGAAAACTCCCCGCGGCTGCATCCCGGCTCCCGACCGCCCGACGGCGCGGCCCTTCCCGGCGGGGGATGCTCCGGGGCCGCCGCCGTGTCCCCGCTCCCCGGGGTCAGGGGAGTGGCCTGGGGGGCCGCCACGGAGCCCGCGGAGGGGAGTCCGCCCCCGCGGAGAGGCGCGGGACGGGCGCGGATGCGCAGCCGGGGCCGCGGGGAGTTGGCGGCCGGACGGGTCCCGTCGTGCGGCGAGAACAATATAAACTGACTCCAACTGAACAAACAAGGATCGATCAGATAATTTCAGATATTATAATTGGCTTTAATTAAACACACTTCGTTCTAATTAACTCTGAAATTTTAGCATGCTTTGGGACGTCGGTGTCTGATTTGATATTGTCAGTCCAGATGTCCTAATAAAATTCAATCCTCCACTCAAGACTTCAATATTCGCTAAGAACAAAATGCAAATTAAATGTAAAACCTAAAGTATCGCCAAAGGTATAATCAAGAAAGGTGTCTCAAAACTTCTCACTTTTTATTACGCAGTAGTTAGAAAATGCAGATTACATCCTAACAAGACCTCTACTGAATAATATAAACCTTAACTCTTTCGTGCTCGGGGCTGGCTCTGCCCTGAAGGGATCCGGGAACATCCGAAGCCAAAACGCGGCGGAATCTCCGCGCTGCGGGGCCGAGGCTGCGCGAAACGGGCTGGGGGAGCCGGTGGCAGCTCCGCGGAACGGGGGATCCGCGCTCGCGGAGCCAAACTTCCCGCTTTAACAAGTAGTTTGATGCCCGGGGCGGACAGCGGGAGGTGCCCCAGCCCGGCCCCGGGATGCCGCATCTCCCCTCCCGCGGTCCTCAGCCCCTCGCCCCGCCGCTTCCCCGCGAGCCACAGCGCTCTTGGAAATAATTAAAGCCCTAAGAGCGGGGCAGAGCCGGACACCGAGCGCCTGGCGGGGGGGGGGGGGTTTAAACCGGGGGAGCCCCCGCCAGCTCCGACCTCCTGCTCCCCGCAGCCCCGTTCGCGGAGCCGGGGAGGCAGCGCTAAAAAAGAGCAGCTATTCCCACATTAGACATTTGTATGTTTTCCATACTAATGGAGTCACTTAAAGCTGTTGCTAATTTAACTTTTTTAAAAGGCCACAGCGCGGTGATTTGCATTTTCTTTAGGATATTGAAATGAAGAAGGGACCCGCCGGGCGGCGAGGCTGCCCAGAGCGTAGCTGGGGGCCATGCAGGAATAAAAACAGAGAAAGAAAAGAAGAAAGAAAGAAAGCGCCTTCTCTTCTAGACTATTAATAAGCAATTTGTCCCGCTGCAATTTACATCGCAAAGACGAACGTGTCGGGGCGCCCAGCCCGGCCGGGACCCCCGCGGGTTGCGGGGTCGGTGCGGACCCTCTCGCTGCCTCCTCCTCCTCTCCTCGTCACCTCTCGCCACCTTCACCCCGCAACCCGCTGGCTCCCACTTTTCCGCGGGTCCCTTGGGAAAGAGGCGCAAATCCCGCCGCCCCGGGGGCTCGAATTTCCCGACGAATTTCCAAGCTGTCGGGAAAGAAACGCGCCCGGGGTCTGGGTAAACAACAAGTGCTGAGCTCCACGTTCCTCCTCTCGCCGCAGAGAAGGCTCTAGCGTGGGGACCGTGTGCCATCTACAGGACACTGCGCGGGTGGCCGCGCACCGCGCCCGCCGGCCGCCAACGGCCTCGCCTGCACCCCCCTTCCAGTTTTTTGGGGGGTAGGAAGCATCGATTATTTGTTATTTGAACTTTTAAACCGCGGGTTAAAACTTTGCGGGTGATGAGGGCTCGCGATCTTTGGGCGACGGATGAAAAGATACGAAATGTAAAGATAACGCGATTTGATTTGTTAGTCTAACTCCGCGAATTGAGAGTTGATGTCCCCAAAGACCAGGCTAGCTTTTTTCCCTTTATTTATTTTTATTAAAACATCAATCTACTCTGGAGCTGGGTGAACTCAGTTTCACCTAGAGAACATAAAATTCTCCATACCGAGGAAATAAGCACCTTTCATAAATCAACAGTATTCCTGACAGATCGATCAATTTTTGGTTGTTAATCCGAAAGGAGGAGTTTTAATTGCTTCCTGCCTTCTACCCGGCCGCTTCGGCTCCGGCGGCTCCCGGCTCTCCGGTTTTGCGCTCGGGATGGGGGCGGGATGGGGGGTTGCGGTTTCAAAAAAGCCTCGGAGACCCTCCCGCGCCGCGGAGACCCCGCGCAGCGCCCTCCGCGCTCCTCCGGCGCGCCGGCATCCCCCGCCGCGTAACCTGCGCGCGAGCGGCCGCCGGCGCAGACGAGAGACGCGCTCGCCGCCCTCCGGCGAAGCCCCCGCCAGGCGGGGCGCGCGAGGGAGCGCGCAGAGATGCGCGGGGCGGCCGCCCCCACCCCCCCCCCCCCCACCTTGCGCACGGCCCGTCCCAGGTAAGCGGGGTCTCCGCCACCCGCGCCGCCCCCGCGCCGCTCCGCGCCCCTTCGCCCCCACCCCCCACCCCGCGCAGAGGCGCGCGGGAGCGGGACCCGCTTACCTTTCGCGGCTAATTAGGCCGGGGAGAGGTTTTCCTAGGGAAAGCCCCCACCCCGCGCGGAGGGCAGCGTTTATTGAGGAGGGGACCGGCGGAGGAGTGTGCGTGTGCTCTGCGCGCTTTAATACACTACTTACCCTCCGCAGCCTCGCCGAGGCTCTGTGGGGCACGGCGCTGCGCGGAGCGCAGCAGTGCGCAAGCGCCCCCCCCGCGTTGCGCGGGCGGGAGGCGGGGGGCGCCCGCGGGGGCGGCAGCGGCGGCGCAGCCCCGGGGGGGCGGGGGAGCCCGCACCTCGGCCCGGACCGGGCAGCCCCCCCTCCGCCGTCCTCTGCGCCCCGCGCCTCCCCCCGCGGGGATGCTCCGCGCCCCGGCCCGCGGAGCGGCCACCCGACCTCGGGGATGCTCTTTGAATCGACCCAGGGATGCTCCGCGCATCGTCCCGCGGAGCGGTCCCCCGGCCCCGGGGATGCTGTGCGCATCGTCCCGCGGAGCTGCGCTCCCGTCCCCGGGGCTGCGCTGCCGACGGGGCTCGCCCTGGAAAGGCCGGGGGCGAGAGGTGGTGAATTCTTGGAGCAAAACGCTTTAGAAACGCAACAGTTTGTCCTGCGGGGCCGCAGCCTCCGGCGGCTTTTCGCGTGCGAGCTTACCCCTCCCAACTTTTGGTCACAAGCAGGAGGGAAATTGCTCGAGAGAGGCTGGTCCCATCCTTTAAAACTATTTATCTATTTTAATTTACCCTCTCCCGCTTGTATTGCTGCTTACAACTTGCACCTCTCTGTCGTAGTGGATGCGATCTTAGCAGGGACGAGGTTTCAAGAACTTCTTAGCTACGTTAATCTTTGATTTTGAAACGCGACTGGTTGTACTGGAGATGCAGCACGCAGAACGCTACTGGCTAGAACAATTTCATTTTGTTTATTTCTACTCTTCTCCTCCCTCTCCCAGTTTAGCACGGGAACTCTTGCAGTATTGGTTAATCTTCGAGGAGGGGATAACTACTGTGATATTGAGCAAGCACTCTGCCACCGCGGATACTTTCTAGTGATCTAGAGCATCTCTGCAAGTGATGCACAGTTACGAGATAGGAAGGTGTTCAGAAAATAAGTGGCAGTTTCCAAGTCAGGCAGATTCCCGCAGTGAAGTGAAGCCACAGTTTAGGAATGGGGTTATATTTATAAAAAATAAACCTATCGGCACTGACCTTGGTCATAATTTTAGTTAACATTCATTTTAGGTTTGTTGTGCCAGCAGATTTTGATTCATACGGAGTGATCGCTTTCAGCAGCTGGGAAAAGAGAGAGGCTGGAGGTGGCGGGGCAGGAGCTTGATGTTGGTTTCGGGGATGCTAGACCCGTGTCTGGGATGAATCCCTCTTACCGGTGGAGGTTTCAACCTGTCCTTGTCAGAGGGACCTCACTTTTTTTTTTTTTCCCCTGCTGCATTTGCCCACCGACAAGCTCAGCTGCTTGCTCAGCTTACCTACCAGTGTAAGCACTTGGGAAACAGCTGTCCAGATGTGCTGGAGGTGTTTGAAGTTGGGTTTAGACCTAGGAAAGAAAATACAACTCTGGTCCTGCTCTCCGGTGTCCTGCTTGCACCCCCACTCCAGGTATAGTTAGTGGAGGTGCTTTGGCTTAGCGTTTTGTGGCAGGTTTTTCATGTCTGGCCTGGGGCTTCAGGGATGGATCAGAGATCTGAGCACCCAGCAGGAATCACCCAGCTGGGGCCTTCGGGAGTCCCACAAGGTTAACTAGAGGATCTGGCCCTTAATTGTTTCACAACACACTCACTACATAGGTTGGTGAAATACTAGAGGTTCATTGGAAGGATATTTATACATGTGGAAAACTGTGAAAAACACAGAAATTTTAAAAAGTGTTCCTGACTGGGAATTAAAAAGGTCTCTGTGGGCTTTGTGAAGTCGACGTGGATGAAATCGGGAGGCAGAGACACAGGGAGTGCTGGTCGTGGCAGGCCTGTGCCCTGCTGGTGCTGCCCAACCCAGCACCTCGCTATAAACCAAGAAACATTCTGTTGAAAAGTAGCAGTGAATTTTCATTATACAGCCCCTACTTTTTGCATGGGGGCTGAGCTAGTCTTATTAAGATAGATACGTATTTACAAAATATTTATAAAGCAGATTCCTCGACAACCCCACGCTGCTCCCGAGACAGGCAGCCTGTCCACACAGACGATGTGGGGCTGGCGTGTGCCTTCCCTCAAATCTTCACCTTCAAGTCCCCGTACAAACCGCTGCCTTTTGTTACAGCCCACAGAAGAGCTGTGTAGTGCATGAGGCTTGAAAATTAATTGTGCTACTCTCCTTCTGTTGCGAGGAGCATTACCAATCCACTTTTTAAAATTTAAAAAGATCATATATTTTTCACACGCTCGTTGTGCTCTTCGGCAAAGAGAGCTTGATTGTGCTCCAGCCTTTTAAATCAACAGCATGCATACAAGCTATCAGGTGACTGAATGGTGTCAGGTATTTAAAACTGAAATCTTATTCTTTCTAAATGCTTTGGACCGCCTGGATGTGAAGCAGCCCCTCCGGAGTCAGAGGGCTGCTCGCAAGCTAGCAGTGGTCCCTTTTATTTTGAGACCGTACGTATTCTTGGCATCTTTCACTCCTAGATTAAATTACAGTGCTCTGGGACTGCTGTCTAACGGCAGCTACTTAAGTTATTAGAGTAGAACTGTGACAACATCTTGGTGCTCCTTATCTCTTTATTCTTAGCTCACTTTTTAGAGCACCGCACTCTATCAGCAGTTTTCATTCCTCCTTCTTTAATCTTACCTCCAGCCTTCAGTGTGTTCGAATGGCTCCTTTCAGCGCTGAGGCAGTGAAACTCCCGACTCCAGCTCTGTGGGGATGCTACAGAAGCGAGCGGTGACGTTTCCCCATGGTATAAGCATGTTACCTTTGCAGTTTCACTCTTACATCAGCCTGGGGCATCTTGTCTGCTCCCAAATGAGGGTATTCCTCACGGCAGCACACATTTCCAGCTCTTTTTCAAGTGGACATGCTGCAACCATGTCTCAACACATCTAAAATACACTATTTAACGCTTGCAGCTTGCTAAACCTGTCATATATGCAGGAGGCTGAACTCAGGCACCAAAGTTCCCCTGTGCTACGTCAGCAATTGGGTTTTCAGTGAAGCGGCTGTGATTGCGAGTTTGTGGTCCTGATCCATATGCACCTACACCTCAGAGTAAGTCCCTTCCATGCAAGGACTCAATATGCTACCAGCGTAAGGATGCGAATGCAAAGTCCATCTCTGAGTGACTTGATGCAAACGCTTTCTGGATACGACCCCACAGTCCTTTATACAAGACCCAGTGCAGTAGTGAAGCCATTCCTTTAAAGGGGGATGTTTTCAACCCGTGAGTTATTATTAATAACCTTGTATAAAGACTCTGCTTTTAGTAATCACAAAATAATTTTCCAGCAAATACATATCTCCCACTTACTTTTTTTTTTTTTTTCATGCAGAAAGAGAAGTAAGTAAAGTACGGTGATAGAAAAGGTCGTACTCTCCAAACCATAAAAAAAGTAATGTCATCTCCTCTAGTGCTGGAGGTTAAATACTTTAGTGGGAAGTGTCAGGGATGTAAGAGGACATTGACTGAAGCGGTGGCCCCTTCCTTAAGCAACTGTCTTTGTGCACTGCTGCGAATCCCCCAGCTCTGAGACCTCCTGGAAGCGGGGTCGTGGGGTGGAAGGTTGCCTATCGGGTGGCCACCAGTTCAAGTAAAAATGTGGCAGCAGAGCTCACCAGGGACCACACCAACCCAAACCACAGCAACTTCCCCAACAGCCGGAGAGGCCTGACAGGCGCGTGGAAAATGCAGCCGCTTCTCCCTCTGTATCAGGAATTCAAACAGAAAACAGCAGCGACAGGGAATGTTTGCCTCCAGGCCTGTTTGCTAGTGCAAAAGTGTTGCAACCTGCTGATGGAGACAGGTGGAATGAGGGAGGAAAATGTGAACATTATAAAAAAATAAACAACAGCAAGGAGAATATTTAATTTAAATATTGCTAGCAGAGAACTCCACCAGCAGACTGCTGGGATTATCTTAGACATCACAATAGAAAAATGCTTCCTTTTTAACAGGAAAATGAGGAAAATTATCTGATCAAGACGTATGTGCATGGCAATATTCTCTCAGGGAGAGTAAGTTGGAGTTGCCTGCTACAACTATGTGAACTCACTGTGTTCTTGTCCAAGGAAAGGACGCAAATAATAAATATAAACCATTTTTTTCCCAAACATGTGTCTTAGTTGAGTAACTTAGCTCACATTCTGAGTCCTATACAAAACATGCAAAGGAAAAGTTATAAGGTAAATATATTGTCAATGTTCTGAATAAGGGTGCATATGAGATGCTCTCTTGCGGCAAGGGGTACCTTGCTATCCAATGGGATATTGGGATGTACCAGTGACGGAGGATTGTTCCTGATCTCTTGGTAAGAGAAGAGAAACTGGAGAAGGCTTTTAGGACCCCTGAGCTACAGGGTTTAGATCTTACCTGTGCCCATCAGAAGCTAACATAGAAATGATGAGACTGGCAAAAAAAACATTTCTTCCCCTTGATCCTATTCACCCTCTGTGCCCTGCATCCCAGTGACGGGCTTCGGCATCGTGAAGTTTAGACGTCTCATTGTTTCCTCTGCTAAAGGAAAATGTGAGGTTCAAATCCATGGCAGATCAAGGATTGCGTTTTGTAGCCAGAAATCCAAAGCAGAAAGTGCACGTGGGTGTATCTTACTGTTCAAATGGCAATTTGCTCCTATTCAGATTATGTATTTTAATAGCACAAATTTTGAAAACTGGTAGTATTCCCGTTTGAGCACCTTTATGAAAAATGAACTTTGGCTGAACACAAATGACAAATAAAGCAGGAAACAAGAAAAAAAATGATGCAGGCCTTATTTTCTTGTAAGGTAATGTGACTTGTCCCACATATCAACACCTTGTAGACCTGCCTAGATATGTTTTGAACACTGTAAATAAGAAATTTTAGTTTGGTTTTATTTGTCTTCTTTGTTTTGGGTAGAATTCTGTCTAGGATCTGCTTATCTCTGTTGCATCAGCAGCAACAGTTTTGTTTTGCTGATTGAATTTACTTCACAATAAAATGCTCAATTTTTATAAGGCACAAATCTTTAACTGCTGTTTTATTAACAGAAATTATAGAAGATATAGGTAGGATCTTATTTATTATTTATTACTTTTATTTTACTGCAACAGCTGCGAAATTAAGACATTAAATAAGATGTATGTTTTTCAAAATAACCCCCTATGGCCTGTTCTATATCAGCACAGAACTGAAGCGGCCATCACAACATCACAGGTCTGAGAAAGCAAGAATTTGGGGGATAAATAAAGTAATTCGTTAATTCACCTTGAATATTAGCAGCATCAGAAGTTTTTTGCTACCTGCAATTCCCCATTTCAGTGCTCTGTTAAAAAGTAACACTGAAAGCATGCTTCCCTAGCTTCCTTTTTTTAGTGATAGATTTAGATCCTAACTTTGTTCTTGTTTCACAGTCTTTTATAGGACTCTTGGACAGTTTATAGATGGCAGTGACACCTGTAAACTTCACCTGAAGCTCTTCAGCAATTTAAAACTGCGATGCGACCTATCTAGAACTGGTAATGCACAAAGAAAGGGAAAAATTGATAGGAGTCAATGACAAACTCTTATCTTCTGTCTTTATAATGTGAATAGAAGCCATCCCGCTGCTTCAGTTAAACATCTTTTGAGGGGAGATGGGGCATTTCTCTCCCAGCCTGGGGTCTTGCCGCTCTGGGCACCTCACTTCTCCCCAGGCTGCAGTGAGGGGTCCAGTGAAGGGACAGGGCGCAAAGTGGCATCAGCATCGGCATCATCATCCTTTCCTGAGAAAGGTACTGACAACCCGCATGTGGCTACATAGCGCTTCTCTATTTTGTTTCACTGGAAAAGTTTGAATTAGTGAATAATATAAATGGTAGGGGAATAAATAATCTTGTTTTGTTACTTTGAAAGCCCATGCCAGGTTGCCTCAGCAGACCGAAGCCACTGTTTTAGGTGGTCCAGGATTTGGGCCTCAGTGGCTTCCTCTGAGACACTGCTCCACAGCACATTTCTCAAGTTAATTGGGCTTTTTTTTAGCATCTTACAACTTTCTTTGACAAGCTCCGATACTTAAAATAAAGGGATAAAAATTATGACTTGCAGGATGTTCTTTATCTGTCCTGTGGTGTTTCTCCTTTAAAGCTTGTGTTTCCGAACTAACTGAAATGTTCAAGAAGGCCTAGTAATTATATATTTACTTCAGCCGAGAGGCTCTTGTAATCAGATGTTTGCAGCATCTGTAAATCTGACTAAAGTACCGAATCTTGCGCTAATCCTGCTATTCACAATTATGTCAAGTTTGATCATCTGAAAAAAGCCGCCTTCTTGCTTGATATTTATCATCTTTCAGACAGTAGCAGACAGTGATCTTTTACTCCCTCATGCAACATTTCAGCAAGCGTTATATATTTCAGAGACATTTTCATGTATGTATATGCTACGAATTGTATGCAATATCCCACAATGGTTCCACCAGTAGCGTACAGGGAAACATTAGAGTATTAACCACCTCTCACCTCGCCCATTACCGTGTTTCTTTTCCTAACGTACTGCAGTATAAGAAGCATCTGATTTTCTGTTTAAGTGCCATATAATCACTTGTTACACGTAACAGCACACTTCCTTTTAATGCTTAAAGCCTGGGAGCTGCGATTTCCAGAGGTCTTGTGGCTGCTTCAGCAATCCTCTATGAATCGTTGAGCCCATCAGACCTGATCCCCGGAATAAAACAGCCCGCAGGGCTTCACTGAAGTCCTCTTCGAATATAGACACAACACGTGATATTGATTTAAACCAAGGTGGGTATAACTGTGAATGCAAAATTCTTGGTAAGCTTTTTCCAGTGATTAATTACTCCTACTGGTGCGATTCTCTCCCTATTTTCTATACAAATGTACCAAAACTTTACTTTTAAGCTCTAGACCTTGCACTCCTGTCTGTGCCAGGCAGGAAGATTTTGCTGCTCAGTGAATTCATCTCCGCATTTGGATCTGAGCATGAACTAGACAAGCTGCCAAATGCCTGAGCAGCCCAGGCTGTGGCTGCGTGCAATTGAAGCTGTGAAGCAATGAAGTGGTTGCGAATGACAGTTGCACCGGCTGATGGATGGACCAAATTTGGGGGTTTGACCTCCTCTCAGTGCACTGCTCTGCCATACGGAGCCTCCCTGCGCGTTAACTGTCCTGCTTCGTGCTTGCTGCAAACTCCAGCAGTGCTGGGCTGAGCTTGGACACACGAGGTCCCAAAATATAAGGCAGACTGACTCAATCTGCAAGTTTTACTCGGGGTGGTAACATTTATTAGTTTAAGATGACTTCGCATCTGGCCCTCAGTGCCCTGAGCAAGAGGCTGGGACCCAGAACACCTGACCTCCCGTGTCCCTTGTCCCAGGAACCATCAGTCCAGGGCGGGCTGTGGTGCTGATGCTCTGCTCAGCCTTCAAAGCCCGCAGCAAAACACAGTTTTTGGGTCACCTCTTTCTCACCAGGCTGGAGTTTGCTGTAGTAGGCATGGGAACAAGTCTGCAGCAGCACATTGGAGAGATGTCCTGGGAATCTTTTAAACATCAGTTACGTGGCTGCATGGGATTGTGAGCGACACGATGTGGTGGCTCCAAGCGGTTCCGGCCAGCGCTGAACTTCCATATTACTCCCTGGTATTTCCCAGATAAGAGTGAACTTGTCTCTAATGGTGGGTGAGTCTGGTGTGCCAGATGTGCTTTGGAGGAGCTGTGCTGGCTCAGCCATGTGTACAGTGTGTGCCCTGGGGACGATGCTGTCACTGCGTGCTTGCAGGTTGCCTGTACCACCACATGCATTGGGGCCAGCGTGTTTCCAGCAGCACCAGGGCCACTCCAGCTGTGTGGGTGCTCTCCGTATGCAGAGTTGTCATTTATATGCGATTTTTAGAAGTGAGCTAAGTAATCTGGTGTTGCCACCGGGTGAGATTTCGGTCTGTAGATTCAGTGAACTTCAGTGGTGTGGGGCTGGTCCTGGAGGAGCTCCACAGCTGGGGCACTGAGAATTGCGTCAAAGCCTCATGCATAGGAAGGGATAATGTCTCCCCAGCTCTGCAGGACTCATGGAGCACCCCCAAAATTCATACGCTTTGTTACAGTGGGTAGATTGGGTAAGAAATAATTGGGGTTTGGTTTCCTTCACTTCCTGGTGAGGCCAGGCAGAGGCAGCTGGAGCTGCAGGTGCTGTGCCAGGTGTTGCTATTCACTCCATCAGGAAGAGAAAAATTTGCACAGGTGGGTGTGATAATCCCAGCTAGGATTTATCTGGTGACTCCCACAGCTCTAAGACTCTTAAGCTGTTAATGGTGGTGGTTTCTCCCTTGTGCATGAGAAGGTGTTGAGGGGCATGGTTCAGTATTTGATAGGAATGGTTGGACTCGATGACCTGGTGGGTCTTTTCCAACCTGGTGATTCTGTGATGTGCATGGGTAAAGAGGATTCCATGTGTGTGTGTATGATCCTGTCCTGATGGCACAAGGAGTTTCCCCCTTCAGGTGATGAATGGGGATCTGTTGCATTCCTCAAGGTATGTAAACTGTGGAAGCATAAGAGAACTAGCCTTAGATGTCTTAAGAGCATGGTGATCTCTAAGCTTTGGGATACTTACGCATATGCAGGGACTCTGATTTTTCAACTTTTGGGGGAGGTGGGTGGGTGTTTAATGATATGATAGCTTTAATGTACCAGTTTTGTGATGAAATCTCCTCTCTGGAGCTGGTGCCAGCTCAGCCATTCCCTTGGAAAAGGCAGCCTGAACCTTTGGATGCTTGGGGTGAGAGGCACCCTTCTTTTTGGAGCAGTGTGTAACTTGCCATGTAGGGCATGCGTGGATTCCTGTAGCAGTTGAAGTGAGCAGCTTGATGTGAGCATCTGAGAATAAGTATCAGTGCATGAAAAGTCTCTTGTCCAGCACTAACCTTGAACAGTGAGAAAATGTATAAGTTTATGTTGCCTAGTCTGAGAAAAATAGCCCATACGCATACAATAGTTTACCAAGTTTTAATTAAATTGCTCCAAGTTACTACTTTGAGGACAGTCCAAAGCTGTGAGAAGGTTGCTAGAAAGCCAAGTGAGGGTTTCCTGGTGGCTGGTTCTGGCTGGTGCCACGTGATGCAGAGCAGATCTCCTGTCCCCAGCCAACACTGCAGGTAGGGGGGTGAAAACCTGCCTGTGCCATTGCTTGTGCCTGTTACAGAAACTTAATGATTGCCCAAATCCAGATATTGAATGTACACTGATGCATGCAAAAAAGTCTAGTAGAGCAGGGAAACTGGAAAGCAAACTGCTGCTACTTTTTCTTCCCTCTTTGGTGCCAAAAAAGGGGTGGGAAAAGTATTTCTTAATGAGGGTTAATGTTGGAGCCCATGCCTGTTGCTGTGCTATGGGGAGAGCATCTCAAACACTCTGGAGCTGGCCATCTAATGACAGTGCTCTTAATGGCTTTGTTCTAGTCTGTGTCCACAAATGCTGATTGGTTTCTGCTCATTACAGCTGGAATGCCTCAGGGATGTTATCTTTGGTCTGTAATTCTATGGTGATGAGGCCAAAGTCAAGAAATATCCTCTCTGGGCATTGCAAGAAAACCAAACTGCCGATTATGGGTCTCTTCTGGCAGAGCTCAGGAGTGCAGATACCCCAAGACACCAGCCCGGGACACCACTGGTGTCGTAGCCTCCATCGCCAGCCCTGGCCAAGCTTTCATGCATAACCTCTGCCTGCAGATCCCTTGGGTGTGCTGGGACGTAGAGGAAAGGACCTGCTTTTTGACTCACAATAGCTAGTAAAATAAATAGCCACGTTAAGATGAAATAAATTGATACACAAGTCAACCTTATTAACTTAGAAGTAGTGTTACAAATGGCATTAAATTAAAACTAAGATTTCCATGAAGCTCTTAAGATTGAGCAAATGTAAAAGTACACGGAGCAAATCTGCCTGTGGAAGGAAGTTCTGTCCTGAAACATTTGGGAGACCTTGGAGAGAAAAGTGTCCATGTCCTCAGGCCACTGTTGACATGTGACGGGTCCCTCCCTGTCTGTTCCCTTCAGTGTTGGAACATGTCCTGGTGCTGCTCACCACTGGGTTTGCCCCACCCAGATGGAGTAGGTCCGAGTTTTTCTTGTGTAAACCAGTATTTTAAATTTCCTTGTGTTTAAAAGTGGTATTTTATATTGCAAATAATTACGGTGGAGTTCATACTGCATGGCACATAACTGTGAAGATGGTGAGTGACCGAGTTGGGCAAGACACAGGATTTATTGAAAAAATAATGAAAGGAAGAAATGGGGCATTTATTTTCTGTGGGGGCTGAAAGTAGGCACATGTTTGTGCTTCTGATATGTCTTTTCTATCTAACAAACATTGATGGCAATAGTCCTAAATTGACTTGGCTGATGCCTAAAATGAGCTGGATATCGCTGTAGAGAAATTATCTGCACTTTATTAGATGCTCTACTTTATTTGATTTTGAAAAACAGCTTTTACTTGAATGGATCTTCCTGATCTGGGTTGTTTGGTGCACTAATTGTAATCCTGTAGCCATAACTCTTTAAAATATCTCTACAGATGTACTAATAGATCCTGTTAGGGTAGTTAAAGTAGAAAAACATTTGTCTTTAAAATATCATTCTGTCTCTTCTTACTGAAGTGAAACGAACTTGGGTGATCTTATCAGGCTTTGCAGGCCTGCCATCTACTGGTTATTTCTTTGTAAGGTGCTTTGTGAGGCCTCATGGCTAAAACTCTTCAGAGAACTGCTTTAAGCTTTTTTTTTTTTAGGTTGTGCTCCTGGCTCCAGGGCTAGAAGCGCTGCCTGGGAGAGAGGCTGTAGCCTGCTTGCATGCCAGGCAGGGCTTGCTCCCAGCATCAAGAGATCAAGCCACAGCATCAGCATCAAGCATCAGCAAGTGTTCGCCTTATTCCTGTTCTTTCCAAACACCGTGCAGCTGGTATGTTGGATGTACAGCGTGCACACAAGTGCCAGGGCTCTTCCAGCTGACCGGGAGAAAAGCTTTGCTCTTGCATGGTTCTCCTACTTTCCCCTGCCCTGGCAGTGCAGGGAACAGTTGTTCTATTGGACTATTTTTAAACCTGCGTGGACAGTGGGCTTAGTGAGCGCTCTCTCAGATCTGCCGAGCACGGCTGCCCTGTGCTCTTGCCTGGCCCCCATAGGAAACACAACAGTGACAGACAATATGCACACACCGTAGGTTGGAGACAAAGCTGTAAAGATTGTTTCCAGCTTGTAGTCAGTAGTTTCTTGGCTTGTGGTGTGGCTGGTATTCCCCCTTATCTGACTTCATTACTCTTCTTCCAGTGATTGGGAATGTCAGTCTTCCCCACACTGTTTTACAGGTGCTGCCGCACTAGGACTTGCTGAACTCGGTGGATGTTTTGCAAAAGTTAACATCCCACCAGGTTGTGATTTATGGAATAAGAGCACTGTGCTCTGTGATGAGCATCTGCAGGTGCATCATCCCCTCCTCGAGCATTTTCTTGAATGTACCCTCAGCTTTTACACGTTTCTGCTTAGTCCCAGGTGAGATATTGTGGTGCTTCAAGGAAGAGCCAGCCCAGCGGACAGGAGTCCTTGCTGAAGGAGGAAGCAATAACTCTTTATTTAAAAGAGATTATAGCTTACTGCTGTAAATCACTGTATCTCTTTATTTGATCATGTAGCTAACGGCTCTGTAAAGGCTTAATGACAGCTGGAGCGTTATGCTGCACCGTGGCTGCTGAGTAGGAGGCTGAGAGATGCTTTGGGTGGTAGCAGCAGCTGCTGGCCCTGGGGCTGAGTAGGACCCATGCATGGTGTGGTGGGCTCGTATTGTGCACTTGTGGGTGCAGGATCATTAGGCTGAAATTAGGATTTGCAGGTAGGATGTGGAGCTGGGTCTCTGTGTAGCAACAGGGGATGGTCTGATCCTGCAGCTGCCCCTTGGCCACAGAGCTTCTTGTTGGCTCTGCTTCCTTTTCATTCTCTTCCTTCTGAAGGCTACATATTACTGTGTACTTTGTTTTCCTTCTTTCTGCCTAAGTAATAAATTATCAAGAAATAGCCTCTTAATAGCCCTTTCTTCCAGTGTAGGTGTTTGCTAGACTTTTAGGCACTAAGGAGGTCTTCATGGTTCCTATGTCTTTTTTTTCCTAGATATTAGCTTGTGGGGAAAATCTGTGGGAGGTCAAAGATTGAGTATGCTTAAAAATGAGCAGTGCTTCAGCATCTCTTTTTCTGGCCGCTGTAATTTTGGCACTGCTGGGTTCCTCCTGGGAAAGCCTTTCCTGGGAGCCTTTGGCTCCTGCTGTCCTGGAGCACTCCCTGTCACGTGCCTCAGGAACAATTCTTTGCAACCGAGTGAAACTCTGGTCTCACTGAAATCAATGCTATTGGCTTCACGGCAACTGATGCATTAATCCTGCTGAATAACAAGCTTTCAACTTTTATGCTAATACATGCAATTGAAAAAGTTTTGTGGTTACTACAATCTGAATTCCTGCCTGAGCCCGCTTGTGTTTTGCTGTGCCGGATACGAACCCAAATCAGAGTCAGCTGTTGAGCTGTGAATGCGTATGGCAGAACAGATCCAAACTGTTTAAGAAGATCAAGCCCTTGTTTGTTAAGGCTTAAAAATAACATCTTGCCAAGCACAAGCTGTAATTTCCTGGGCCTTATGGGTGAGGATTCTCAGCCTTGGGAAAGGCAATGATGCCACCAGAACTTGGCCTCACATCGGGTGTAGAACACTGCCCATAAAGCAGTCTAAATCATAAAAGCATCTACCTAAAGGCACTTTGCACCCTGCAAGGGGCTGTTGGCATCCACTTGAGCTGTGTCTGGTATGCAGTTGGGTGTGTAGGGGCCTTCCCATTGCTGCTCTTGCTCCCTTGGGGATCTCTGGCAGATAGCAGGGCTGCTTTAGCCTTTACTGGCAGAAGTTTTGTGACCTGGGAACCATGCATCTACCCCAATCTGCCTGTTCTGTGCTTTTTCATAAGAAACTGCATGTAGTAGGACAGCACAGCACTGTTGTTAAGTGATAGGTGCTTTCTGAGTGAGCCAAAAGAACCCACAACAGAATACTGACTGTCATTTCAAAGCTTAGTAGCTTTCGACTTCAAATGTTGAGGTTTTTTGGCTTCATACAAAATTTTCTGCACAATGTGTGGTGAAAAGTCTGTGTGGAGCAGAGCAGTGGGAGCTGGGGTGCCTAGAGGGTGCCTTGCCCTGGGGTGCAGCCCAGCACCTCCTGCTGTGTTGAGGTGTCTGTGGATGTGTTCATTGCTACTGTCTGATTGTTGCACCCATGGTTTGTGATGATTGTTCTAGTAAATGTAGGTGCCCTGCTTGCCGTGTCTGGCTCTGCGGTGGGTCTGGCTGGTCCCTGAGAAGGCTGCGAGTGTGAGCAGGCTGTGCTTGTGGGAGCTGCCATCCCACTGGAGTGCCTGACCTCTCGCAGCGACTCCTGTAAACATCTGTCAATATTAGTCACATATTCTAGGTTTTTAATTGATCATGCTTCCTCCTTGTACATGATTTTTTTTTTTCCCAGGGTTTTACCATAATAATGACTTCTAATGAAGCTGATTATGTCTCCCATAAGGAACATTAATAGATGAATGCATTGTTCTTAAGGTACATCTCTTTATCGAATGAACTGTAATGAGCGCAGCGCAGGGCTTCGTGGAGCACGGGATGCGTGGTGCTATATGCACACCACGTACCTCAGACATTTTTATCTTTTTAACTTCTAGGCTGGATTCATTCTGCAAGAGATGGGGAAGGAGCCAAGTGTCTGAGGCAGCAGAGCTGAGCAGCATCAGCGATTGCTGCCAGGTTTAGGGCACAAAACAGGCTTTTACATGTGCTGATACACAGCTATTGTAGAATTAGCTTCAGTATTGAAGATCTTGTTTTCAAAAGAAGCATTGATGTGCTTCACTACTGCAAGGTGCAATTGAGACATCAAATGAGGCATATGCAACATGAAACACACAGTGGTTATTTCTACTTATTCTATAGGTCAAAAAAGGCACAGGTATTGCATTCTTCTCCTCAGCTTTCTCTCCCCATGTGATTTGCCAAATACTTTTCTTTTGGCTCCTAAAGCATATAATCTGTGCAATAGCCTGTGCATGTTCAGACTCTAAATCCTTATGAAGTTGGGCTAATTTTCCTGCTTCAATGTAGTGAGTGTTAACAAAGTACTCTATCTAAATAGTGCTGTGAAATGCAAATTACTGCTTCCGTAGTAGTTTGCTTATTACAAACTCATTAAAATGCGTAACCCAAAAACTCTCTACTCTCATTATGGAGCTCTGTGCTATATCACTCCATACTATAAAGCAGCTGCGTGTTGGCTCTTTGATATTGGAAACCCTATTGTCATTAACCTCATTATGACAATACTTCCTTATGATATTTGAAATGCATGCCTTTCAAGAAGGATGCTATAAGGATGATAATATTTTTCTGTTTTGCATAACACAAAGTGAGGGAAAAACGGGCAGCAGGAGATGAGGAGACTTGGATTATTTATTAGCATCCCCAGGAACAACTGTGGTTTTGCAAGTTTAGACACCAGTGAATGTTTGTGCCTTTGACATCAATCTCTTGGTAGATGGAGAAAGTGGCTCACATATGATGAAGCTTTTACCCTTAAACCCTTCTGTTCCTGTGAGTAGGTATCTGGGTACTTGTACAAGACCCAGGGTGTTTGCAGTGATAAGCTGGGAAGTTTGAAGACTCCAGCCCCAAATGGGTTACTCTCCCCTGAACTTGTTTGCATTTGTCATACTCTCTGTTCCGAAGAAATATCCCCTGAACTTGTTGAATCCCTCTAGTCATGAAAGTTCTTCTGGTTTTATAATTTTATTTGTACTTTTCCTGGCTTTCTTTTTACATGGGCTTCGAGACTGGAGGGAACCGGAGTTGTAGGTGGTGTTCAATGGGTAGATGTACCCTGAATCTATGTAACTGCAGTGTTTTCTGGTTTCATTTCAGTTTCCTTCCTTTTAATCCTCAATGGTCCATTTGCTACTGAGCTGAACTCTTCATAGAATTAAAATGACTTTTTGATACATGGTAATGGGTCAGAAACCACGATTATAATGTAAAGTTAGGACAGCCTTCTCCATTTTTGTGCATAGCATGATATTTACTACTGTTTTTATCAGCCAGTCATTCCAGTCTTGTGAAATAACTGTTTTTTGGTTTGCATGTTGGTAGGCTGGGACAGGCAGGTTTGTCTGGGACTCCACTGGAATCTGCCACCCCCCTATCCATAGCTCTCATGTAGGAATTGCACTTCCCATTGGCTTAGCTTAGGTCTGGTACTGATACTTGGGACCTTCCTAAGCATGTTTCTGACCTAAGAGGACTCCATCAGTTGGATCTTCCCTGTCTGCACGTGCAGTCGTTCCTTCAGAAAACTATAGGTACTTGTGTTATGGTTTCATGCAATGCTGCAGGCTTGGGATGAATGGCTGGAAAGATGCCCAGGGGAAAAAGACCTGGATATGTTTGTTGACAGCCAGATCAATATGAGCCAGCAGTGTGCCCAGGTGGCCAAAAGGGCCAATAAAATCCTCGCTTGTATCAGAAATGGTGTGGCCAGCAGGATAAGGGAAGAGATCATCCCACGGCACTCAATGCTGGTGAAGCTGTACCTCTAATCCCGTGTTCAGTTTTGGGTCCCTTGTACAAGAAGGACATGTAGGTGCCGGAGAGCATGCAGAGAAGGGCAACAAAGCTGGTGAAGGGTCTGGAACACAAGTGTTATGAGGATTGGCTGAGGGAACTGGGACTGTTTAACCTGGAGAAAAGGAGGCTGAGAGGAAAATCCATTGCTCTCTACAACTACTGGAAAGGAGGTTATAGTGAGGTGGGTGTTGGTCTCCTCTCCCAGGTAACAAGTGATAGGATGAGAGGAAATTGCCTCAAGTTGTGTCAGGGAGGTTTAGATTGGATATTAAGAAAAATTTCTTCATTGAAAGGGTTGTCAAGCACTGGAACATGCTGTCTAGGTAAGTGGTTGAGTCACCATCCCTGGAGGCATTAAAAGATGTGTAGATGTGCTCAGAGACATAGTTTAGTGGTGGAGTTGGTGGTGTTTGGACTTGATGATCTTAAAGACTTTCCCAGCCTAAACAATTCTGTGATTCTATTCACTTTTGGGCTTGTATTATTGTTTCTGTCCCAGGTTAGTGTTAAGGGGCACGTATGCATGGTGGTGATGGAGAAATCAGAAGAACTGGGATCTTTGTAGACCGACAGATCCAGGCCCTGTTCTCAAAACACACTTCTGAGTATTTGCTTGCTTCCTTGTTGTTCTCAGTAAAGTCACCGTCTGACTTGCACCCTGTATTTCAGTATATTTTTTGTCTGGCCCTTATTTGGCATAATAGAGATAAGTACTGCTGTCTGATGTTCCTGTTGGTCCAGTCTTCCTCACCATTGCTTCTTTTCTTTGATGCTATATTAGGTGCTCTGGCACTTGGTTTTTCATGCTGCTATGATGCTGTGGCACAGATAGAAAATGTCTTTGACTGTGTTGTTTCTTGGAGAGTGCATCTAGGTTTCTTCTCAGCCCTTCCCAGCACTGGATTATTTGCAGGTGTGCTGGAGGGGAGAAGGAAGGTGGTGGCATAAAGGTTGGGGTAGGGAGAAGAAAGAAGGGTAGAAGTAGTCGGTAGTAGCGGCATGGGTAGTGTTGCTAAACCCTTTGTTCAACCTTCCTCAATCAGCACTTACCAGAAGTTAGATAAGTGACAAGAAAACTGAAGCAGGATTCAGGAGTAGGACTTCCCTGGGATTGCCCTGAGCAGGTGGCTGAAGCGTTGAGCTTTCATGCTTTGGGTTGACAACACAGGCAGCAAAACCCAACCAAAACCTCATCGTGTTCCTTCAGCCCAGCCTGCACAGGTTGCAGGGAAAGCTCACGCTGAAACTTTGGTAATATTTTGTTTACACTGCGTAAGTAATGCTTAATCTGCATGTCTGATTGGGAATACATTTTTTTTTCCATCTGAGTGTGCTCTATTTTGGCTGCTGTATCTCTGGGGTGAATAACAAAGAGGATGCCAGTTGTCTGCAGGAGAAGTGGTTTTCTGAATCACAAAAGAGCACACTTTATCAGAAAATCTAATAACCTGCAACACTTTCGTAAACTAAGCCCTGTGTGACCAGCCAGAACTTTAAAAATTTTACAGGAGGCTGTGGGGATAGTTAATCATAGTAGAGTCAACTTTTATGCAATTGCCTGAACTAGCAAGCAATTACATAATTTTTGTAAGGGAAAACAGGGTTAGGGGGTGGTTTAGGTAGGGAAGGAGTTTTTGTGTACATAGCAGGAGTAGCACTGTGTCCAATGTGCTGTCCAGAACAGGGAAAAGCAGTGTATTCAGTTCCCATTAGTAACTTCAGTTCACATTAAGAGATTTTATTTATCCTGTCTGTCACCAGCTGACATGCATCTTTCAGAAAAAGTTTAGAGCAAAGGCACACGAATATCCCAGGAGCTGCTCTGCACAGCAGCAGTAGAACAGTCAATTTATTTAATTTAAATGTTACAAACACCGGCATTAATTCTATGACAATGCTGCCAAATAACCAGCTTCCTTATTCTACTGGATTAGATGTCACATTTAACTGTATATTACAAAAGTGCCTCAGGAGCCTGACAAAGTAACACTTCTCAGGAGGCAGATAGGCAACTCCTTCATTTCCTAATTGGGGTGTTGTAGTATGGAGAGTTTTTCCTGTGTGTTTAAATCTAGTGCTGGTGGGCTGGAGTGACCCGAGGGCAGGACCAATGAGGGGTTTAGCCCTTGGGCTGAACTGTCCCCATCCTTGCTCATCTTCTCAAAAAGTGAATTTTTGTTAATTCCACAGTATCTGCTGTGGTCTGACACATTGAGCTCTCACGGCTGTGGATTATTGATAGGTATTTCATGAATGCACTGCTATCATCCAAAAGCATCCCTCTACTAATTAATCTCATATAAAATCACTTATTTGCATAAATGTTTCTTGTCTCCAAGTCCTGGTTTCTGCAAATGGAGTTTGGGCTCCTGCTCTCAGGGAAGGGAGGGACAGCTTCTGCCAGAGCTGACACTGAATGTATTTTTTCATTTCATACATGAAGGTTAAATTCTAGCATTTCAAGTCTCTGACTTTCTTCTCTCTTTCCTTTTTAGCAAATTCTGCTTAAATTTTGAAATAGGTTCTTGAACAACTCCAAAGCCCGTCCCCAGTGAATTCCTCCACCATTAAGGCTGCTCTTTACTGATGTTTCCCGTTCATTTTGGTGGAATGAAATGGCAGTCTGTCTCTTACATGATGGGTAAAAGCAGCAGTAAACTGAAACTGAAACAGAAGTACAATTCACAAGGGAAGCACTACTACAGGTTTAATGTATTCCCATCAGAAATCACAAAAGTCTTTCAGGGTCTTATGTGTTTATCGTTAAACTTCTACAGCGCTGGGATGACTGAGGGCACCTGTATATTTTACATTTTGCTGTTGCATGTAGACGTTTTATAAGCAGGTGCTGAAACTGCAAGAACCTCTTTGCTTTTACAAGCTCAGAGCTGGAAATTGTGTTGCTGGGGAGTGACTCTGGCATGTTCTTAAATATTTTCAGGGGTTTTGGTATTGATTTCTCATGGCAGGTTGTAATATTGCCCAGCAAGTGTCTGCACTTTTTGAGGATGCAAGTAACGCTAAAACAATCTGTGCCGTGGTACATGTGGTTATTTCCTCATGCACACTTCATTACACAAAACAATTATTTATTTCAATCTGTGTATCACTTGGAATCTTCTTTCCAATGAATAAACTGTTAGCATGTAAGCCCCGATTCCAGCTAGCTCAGTGTGTAATGTTTGTAAGTGTATCAGCAGTACATACTCCCTGAGAATGCTTTCTGCCTTTTCTTTGAAATGCAATTAGAAATGGTTATGTTTGTGTATCCGCTGGGAGTCCAAGTTTTCAAATTGCCGAGGATTTTTTGCCCTTATTTTTTAATTCAGCCTTAGAGGATCTTTATAAAATAGCCAAGTGTATAACTTTGAACTCAAAAGCAGGAAAACAGCGGACTGCAAGAAAGTGAGTTGGTAATTTAGGCTCAGTATTCAAAGTGGATTAAGAAATGTCAAAATAAAGGGAAGTAGGGACGGAATGAAGGGCACATACGCTTGCTTAGATGAGAGTGGGGGGAGGGAGAACTGGTCCCTCCAACAGATACCGGACAAGAGTTGGGGTGCAGGGTTTCGAGGCTAGTACCCCCATCTTGGTACCTTTGCTACAGTTTATCTGTTGTCTTGCACTAAAAATTTGTCAGAGAGTCTGCAATGGAAATACTTCTGTAATTGCCTGTATTATATGGATCATTGACCTTCAACAGTGGAACCGCTGAAGCAACTGTCCATTTATCTGGAAAATTACCACATGGCAAGATCACATTAGGCCGTTTTACTCTGTCTCCTCTAGCAAGTGCCTGGGTGTTATTAGCCGCCGGACCACAAATCTTTGCATTTTGTTACTACCTGCAACTTAAGTGATTAAATACAGAAGGAAAAGGAGATAAGACTGCTCACTTGGTGTTCTGGCATCTTGGTCTGGTTTCACGTAATCAGAAAGCACCAGCAAGTACTGGGTTTCATCATCAAAGTTAAATATTAACTTGAAAATATGTAAAATGTGTAGATAAATGAAACAATCAAAGGCATGAGCAGCAGCCTGCAGAAGCCAACATTCCTGCTGAAACATGTTGCTTGAAACACAATATTCATCAGGACATCGGCACATGCTTGTCTGAGTGTGCTTCAGCCTGGAGTACTCCCAGTATCGTGGCACAATGAATTTAATCAGTTAGGTTTTAGATGAAGTTGCCAGTGCTTTTGAGGTGACCAAGATTTATTATTTTCCTTAAATTCTTTCTAGCTCAATCTATTGAGGTTTAATCATACCCTGGGCTCTATGGGTGAAACCTGTGTTGGATGTGAACAACTTTCAGCACATTTGCGGCATTAAAATTGATGCTGTGTCAGTTTTGGTTGAAAGCCCATACACGCAAAGCCCTGATCCCCACAGTGTGGCAGCAGCTCTTGGACTGTCCCATGTTCCCTCCAGTGGCTCCCTGGCAGGAAGGAGCATGAGATCCATTTTTGGAGGTCAGAGCTGCAGAGCCTACAGTGGAAATGCTGATAAGACATGAAAGTGCATATCGACAGGACAAGGGGGAATGGCCTCAAGCTCCACCAGGGGAGGTTCAGGCTGGACATCAGGAAAAAAAATTCACTGAAGGGGTCATTGGGCACTGGAACAGGCTGCCCAGGGAGGGGGTTGAGTCACCTTCCTTGGAGGTGTTTAAAGGACAGGTGGATGAGGTGCTGAGGGACATGGTTTAGTGATTGATGGGAATGGTTGGACTTGATGATCCAGTGGGTCCTTTCCAACCTGGTGATTCTGTGATCCTCACAATACCGATACTACAATAAATACTCTGAATGGGATGTTTTCTTGCAGATTTCCTTCAAGACAGGGCGAGTGTAAGACTGCGTGTGGTAGAAGCAAGTTCAACCCTGGGACTCTGACATGTCTCATGGGACACATGCAGGAAGATCCCTGTGACCCTATGGAATGAACAAGTACTGCTGTGTGTCAAGGACAGAAGATAAGTGGCTCTGTGTCCATGTACTTTTGGTGACAGAACGAGCACATTTATAATTCCAGTATTTTTCTAAATCACAAATGGCTCTGAAATGGGATCAACAACCTGCCCAGGGGCTGGAGGTGGGCTGGGAGTTTGTCCTGGCAGCAGAGAGATGATATTGTGACAAATTCCATGCTAGATGGAAGAAATCCGTTCTCTAGCTTTTCTAACTCCATCTAGGACAAGAAACATCCCCATAAACAAGGAAGATGGCAAATAAGGTGCATGGTATAGTGTTTGATAGGAATGGTTGGACTCGATGATCTGGTGGGTCTCTTCCAACGTGGTTATTCTATGATTCTATAACACAAATTTTGGTGCAAAATCTGAATTCTTTCTGATACTGCCTGAAAAGGGAAGCCTGAAGTAAAAGTTAAATTCTGGAGGGGCCCTTTGCATTATGTACTCTTTAATTTGTATAGTAAAAGTCACCACTGTGGCTATTATCTTCTGTTCTGAATTTATCTTGAGTATGTGAGATGTTTTCTATGAATCAAAGGTGGCTGCAGCATTACTAACAACTGGATTTTGGACTATTTTAATGAGTTACTGGCTGTTCAGAGAAATGTATTTATGGGAATTTATTGAAAGAACTTTATGTAAAGAGGGGGAATTAAAACAAAGTTCTTAGTGACAGCTTCATAAAGCCCTTGCGAACTTACTAAAATGCAGTATATTCTGTAGTTAATGAAAATCTATTATTTCCTTTCCAAATGTAGATGCAGCTGGCAGCTATGACTTTATAAGTTAATGTTTACCAGAGAAATCAAAGGATAAAATTAGATGCTCATTAACTAGTTACACTTGCCTTATCTTGCAAATCTGTATTAGACCTTAAAAAGAGACAAATGAATAACCAGCTCACAGGTGACTGATGCTATGTGCTATAGATGCTCTTGGGGCAGCGCATCTTTGTGCCTTCTCTGCTTTGGTCTCTAACACTGAGTACTTAAAGGAGAAAAGTTTCCTCACATCAGGAAAATTGCTAAAAATGAGGTTTTATTTGACCTACCTCAAGTACTGACAGTGACTTGACCTTTAGACCACTGCGTATTAATAATCCATTTAAAAAGATGCCGTCCTTATTTGCTTTGAGGCTCTTGCCTAATCCTGAAGCTGCTGTTATTAGGACTGTTCAGATAGATTATTCGTTTGCCTTGTCCCCAGAATTGCAGTATTTTCTGAGAAGCATAAATAAATACCCATGTTCTCCTGGGCTATTTTGCTCCTAGAAATGTATCTTTGCCAATGTCGCTTCCTGGTGAGGAAGGTACTGGAGGAATTTGGAAGTGATGGATCAGATACTTCTGTAGCCTCATTTCTCCCTTCTGCAAACTCCAACTGTTCTCATTTTTTTTCTCCTCCCTAACTGAAATTTAACCTAGAAGCTGAAAATTTATGGTCTCTGAAGATAACGGCATTCCTGTAGAGCAAGTTAAGACATCTCCTGGGTGTCATGCGGTTCCCTGTGCGTCTGCCCTGCTCCTGCTCTGCCTTGATGGCCTCGACCCTCCTGTGGCACCCACAGGGCTGCCTTGGGCAGAGGGGCAGTTCTGGGGGAAGGAGAAGGGATTTGTCATGTCTGTGACCCATGAGGTCCCAGAGATAACAGCAGCACCTTTTCTGAGCGTTTGTGTGTTTTTTCTTTTAATCCCATATTTAAGCTTTGTGCTCAGGTTCCAGCAAAAGTTCAGCTTGGAAAAAAAAAAATCAATCTGTTCTTTTAAAAACTGACTACCTTTTAAATATAGTTAATACCTTTCAATGAGCTCTTTCAGAACTTGTATAGAAACTTTGGAGATTTGTTCTTAAATATTGTAATTAGCTGTAATTTAATCTACGCTCTAAACAAATGCCTCTGAGCATATCTCTGATGTGCCAGGTGCCATCTCCAAACAGGGCTTCTACCTGTAGACTTTTGAGGCTGCTACAAGTCATAATATTCTTAATTTTACTGTTCTCCTTAGTACTCTCCTATGACTCTTCCAGCACAGACTCACTCCATTGTGTTTTCCCATTTTTGTGTTGGATCCTGTATCTGAGACAGCACATGGAGAGCCTTGAGAGAGGAGCAATAGCAGCAGGGACTGACTCCAGCACTGCTCTGAGGCTGCACGAAGGGTTTGTGGGAGCTGGGATTAACACAGTCAGGGCTTGGTTGCTGAGAGTTAGCGGAAGAAAAAGGATCCTGATAAAGCATTTGTGTGGAATTTCATACAGAATTTGCAGCAAAAGGAAACTCTCCTTTATAGAATAAACTTCTTGTAGGTGAATGTAACCAAAGCTGCCTGAGGTGGACACTTAACAGTCCCTGCCCTTATTTTCAGTTCCAAGCTATAGAAGGGATAGGCAAAGTTAAAAATGGGGGAGGAGTTTTGTTTCAGTGGGCAAATCTGGTATTTGCAGACTTGCTCAAAATGATCATCCCCCCTCACAGCTAAGGAAGGTGTCTGGGCCGTGACCTGGAACATGTCTGGTGCAGATTACCTGGCCAAGGACTGCAGAAACCAGCAGAGACACTTAAAGCTGTCCTACCTCACTCTGTCTTGATGTTTTATGGCTGTTAGGCCAAGACCGATATGGCTGAGGGAGCTGCAAAAACATAGAGTACTTCTAAATATGTCTGGATTTGAGAGTCTATGGAAAACTGCAATTTATATATAACATGCAATCTCTAAATATTTGCATTTTGTTCTGTAGCTGTATAGAAAACGGTGAGAGTGGGATCAAGATGCAGACAGTCTTTGTTTTGTTAGCATGAGGAGTTTTTAACAGGCTTCATTTTCACTACATAAGCCACTCTGTGATCTTTCTTATGCATCTGTTTCCCCTTGATCTTGCTGTGTGAGTGACAGCTACTTTACACTAGCATTATCTGTCAAAATATTATTTAACTGAAATACCTTCTAGAACAAGTTTTTGTTATTATTAGAAATAAAAATGCAGCGATAATTGAATCCCTTTATATTCCCTGTGTAATGCAAGGAGTAAGACATATTCACACCTAAGGGGAAAACACATCTGGATTTCCTCTTTGCCCCAAGACCGTGTGCTCTCCCTTACACTGTAACGGCTTTGATTCATTATACCTTAGAGGGAGATGAAATTTGCAGTGTATGCATATCATCTAAGGAAAACAATAGCATACATACATTTTTTTTTTGCTATAGGAATCGCATTAAATAAATATATAGCAAGCTGCAGTGTCACAACAAGTAGATGTACAATTACGAAGACAAAATACCCCAAGGAAATCAACACAAGGCTTATTAATATCCAGGCCTGCAGAAGACAACTGTCAGACAATTGGTCAACAAGGTACATGGTATCTGTTAGATACTGACTAACCCATTATGATCTTTATGAAGTGTCCTTTTGGGGGTCTAGATCTTCAAATATGAGTTGGAAGACCCTTTTCTTTTATTAGTTGCTAAGCTCTTTATACTTTTACCATATTGCGGCAGGTTAGAAGTCTGAGCTTTATTGTCTTATGTTATTGAAAATCCAGATTCCCGCAGCCTTCTCCCTCAGGTCAAGATTTGTCTGAGAATACATTCTCATTTCTCCATGTACAAAGGCTGTCTGGAGAGAGGCAGAAAAAGATTATGACTGTAATATACTTAAATCCAATTTATTTGCCTGACTAGAAACTTCCACACTTCACAATTGCTTCCTACAGAAGCTTTTGTATTTAATTCCTTCATCGCAGTAAGAAGCAGAAATGATCTTAGTCCTCCAACAGGTATATACTCGGCACACACCTGAGCCAGATGGAGCACGGTGGAAGAGATGATGAAAATAGCAAATGGACACACTTATTTTGCATGTTTGTGGTTTATTTCTGCTCAAGAATAATAAATCTGAAAGGGATCTTTAAATATCCTTTGCAGAGCTGACATTTGGGGTCATTGCATGGATAAACAGATGGTTGTGGGCCTCACCTGTAAATGTTGCTCGATGTAGATGTCACTTTGCTTAGTAACTCTGTGTTCGTGTTCCTCTCAATTAGTTCTCAGTTTCAGACAACTAGTAAAGCTGCTGTGGTCACTAACAAAGCAATCATCATGTCACTGCTTCTATTTTAAACCTTCATTTGAGAAGGCTTGAAAAAGATGTGAGGATCTCGTGTCAGGTTTCCTGCACCCTTTCCCTAAGCACTAGTGGCACCAAACATTTTCTCACTTGTAGAAGCGGTGAAGGAAAACATGGACAGTCAATAATGCTCTCAGCAATCTAGGTCTGCAGCAACACGTTTGTTTAGGGGAAAAAAAGGGGATGAAAAGTTTCCTTGCAAAATGCAGTGCTTGCCTTTGCACTGCAGTTAGAGGACTGTAGCTGAGAGCTGCCACTTTCCATAATGCTGTCTGGGGCCTGGGATATGTGTAGAAGATTGATAAAGCGTCACAAACAGATCAGTAAAGCTGTAATGGAAACAGCTGAATTATTAAACTGTAGCATCAGCTCCTGCTTGGCTTGGGTTTTGCACGTAGTCTCCAGTAGTGGTGGCAGCTCGTTGCCTGGGCAGGGTGATGCTGGGATGCCTGCTGAGGGCAAGGTCAAAAAAGAGAATAATTCACAGTTATGGCAACCACATTTTGGATGCGTGGAGGGCAATGGGACACAACGGAATTGGATGTGAAGGTCAGATTCACTTTGAGGTTGACACTGCCAGTTTGTGGGCCTGAGTGATGAGGGAGATGGTCAGCAATTCCATGTAGCCTGGCAGTGCTGGGCAGTAAGGGGCTCCCAGTGCCCTGCAGCTCCTGGGCACGGGGCTTCTTGGGGAGTGAAGGCTGGGCAGAGTTGGGGTGCTGGGATGCTCTTGCAAACATCTGTGCATGGGATGCCTACATGGGTACGCCTGGGGCTGGAGAGCAGATCAGCAGGGCTTGAGCAAAGGGAGCTTGGCCAGTGCTCACTGATGTACCATGATGGGACAGTGTACACTAAGCAAAGACCCAAGTGACTGGTGGCTGTGGATGGGGGGATGCTCAGAGAGGTGTGCTGACACCAGATGGCACTGAGGTGCCACGTGCCAAATGTCCCAAAGGTGGGAAAGGTCTCTGTATCACTCAAGGTTTTCTCACTACATCTTTCCTGTCTGTCGTAAGACTGAAAAACAGCCTAAAAAGATTGCAAATCAACTCTGGGACAGCTATTTATTTATGATAAATGCTACAGATGTGGTTTGAGGTTGTGGGGTTTTTTTGAGCGTTGAAAAGAAACCTAAGCTCAGTCCTTGGTTTGAAACAAATACAATTCTTTCAGAGAGCACCATGATGCTGATAAATACAGAGCTGACGGGCTGGGCCCTATAAAGCTCTTTTTCATAGCAAGCACCAAGCTAGAGGAAGCTCTTCTGTGGATCACCTGTGAAATCTTGGTTATTTATTCAGTTGCTCCTGAGCTTCTGCAACTTGTAAACTTGAAGCACGCAGATGTATGCTTATGCTTTCGGTGAGCGCTGTATCTTCAGTCTGTGAGCTGGAATGATTTAATTCTCTTTCCTGGCACAGAGACCTGAAGTGCGGGTTTCCCAGCACCGTTCCTGTGCAGGCATTGTGCACGGCCACAGCGCTGGATTTTTTCATTTTCCTCCCAACCTTTAGAATAAATTCTCCTTTTCAAAGTCTCCACCCCATGGGGCTCTAAAATCATAACAATTAATGCTGGAAAAGACTCTTGAAGCCACCTAAGCCGTCCCTTCTGCTAGGGCAGGATTGCTCAAGCATGCAAAGAAATTAATGGAGAGGGAAGGTGCGGGAACTAGGCAGAGACATAGTCTGAAGGTAAAGTTGGGTTAAAAAGTAGAAACTACTTGAAACAGCTGTTTGAGGGGAGGTGGCAGAGCTGCTCTGTTACTGTCGTGTTTGATGGTTGCTCTGGAAACAGTTGTAATCACAAGTTTGTCCCAACTTTAACTCCTATTTCAACTCCTGCATTTTTTTCCTTCTTTTTACTTTATCATAAAGCCTGATTTTTGTAGCAACAAGGGGTAATGTAAGAGACTTACAATAGTCAGTGTTTATCGCCTATTTCACAGACATTAAGTGGCTATAAATGCATATGAAATATCTTTGGTGGATTCATTGCCTGTTAAGCAAAGTGCTCTTCCTACATTTCAAATTGCTAGCAGGAAAAATAGGAGGAATTTGTTTACTAGCTTCCTGAATAATATTCAGACATCTGGAGCTGCTAGGTCTGGATGGCGTTCCTAGGGGAGAGAAGATACATCAAGGACAATTAGACAACTTGGGAGCTGCAGCCTAAAGGGAATATGCCCAAACATGGCAAAGAGCCCTGTTACGATGGCTCCGGCACCGACCGAGCTCCAGCGCTCGCCCTGTGCACCCAACCATGCCATTTCTGCTCTTCCTTCTCTGATGCAGTTTTTTTCCCTGCTCCCATTTATCATTTCCTTAACGAAAGCTGTTCGCCATCGATGTGTGTTGCTGGTGGCTGCCGGGGAGCTCCTGGTGCTGCTTCTGTTTGCACAGTTCGGCTGAGGAACGCAGCGGATGGAGCGGCAGCATCTGTGAGCAGGAGAGAGGGGCACTGACAGGGGATTTCTGGCCTGCTAGTTTTCACCATCCTCAAACATCAGCCCCATCCTTGTCCCTTGTCCATGGGCAATTTTTTCCAAAGAGGGGGCAGTATCCACAGGAAAAATAATTTTTATGGACCACAGGATTTATGCCTGTGTCACTTAAGGATGCTTTAGAAGCTATTTAAGCTATAAATATATAGTCTTTTATGCATCCTGGCTGTGTGAGCCCTTGCCATTCCTTTCTCCCGTAACAGACTTGCAGGTACAAACTCTTGCATTTTTGTGGCTTCCTCTGGGCTTGTGCCACTCCTTGAAAATCTAGGGATCACCTTATGAAAAATGGGGAAAAGCAGTCCCACGGGGATGTTTTCTCATCTGTGACACAGATGGGTTATTGATGATATTCTCTTTTCTTATTTAACTGCTTGAGATCATCTGAGAGATATGGCGTGGATTGATTTAAATCAGTGAGTCAAGTAACTGCTTTTAATCATGATTTAAATCAAGAAGTGGGAAGCCTTGGTTTACGTAATTGATTTTTTTCATTTGCTTTGCATTTGTACTTTTTCAGTTTCCTAAACAAAGGTCTGTCCCCTTTGGTGAGGTACTGGAACTAAGATTGTCCTTGTAACAAATTGCATGATTTTTTTTTTGCCTAAGACTACACAGTACCTGCTTACATTTTCTTGTGAACATTTTTATTCAAATTCTCTTTTTACATAAAAATCATTGCTTCATTTTCATTCTTTTTTGTTGCTTTTGTTGCTTGTATTTTATGCTTCATTACATCAAGCTGCAGCAGGAGAGTTGATTGCAACACAGCAAATGGACAGAGCAGTATTTTTTTCTTGCAGATAGTAATGTTGTTAGGTGAATACCTGAGAAAAGATGCTAAAATATACCTGGCAGTAGGGCATAAGGCTGAACTAATCATACTTGGTTCTGGGGCAGCGTTTTGGGAGAGCACCTGATGATGCACGTGGACAGGTATTTGCAGAGAGGCTGGGGGGGCACCGTGCTGCTCTGCAGCTGCAGCCACAGGCCCCCACTGCAACCGACCCCTTCAGCTGTGGCTTTGCAGAATTCATAGAAATTATCCTCTCGTGTGCACATATATATATAAAAAACAATGGAAAGGAGCATTATTTTTAAGCTCCAATTATTTTTTCAATTTCAAGGGAACTAGCAAAGCTAAAGAAAACCTTTTCTCACTTCCAGGCAGTTCAAAATCACAAGTAATTAGTGTTAAAGTTTTCCAGCACAATGGAGACAAGCATCTAGATTTGAACACGTGTAACTACTAGTATCGGCTCTGCTGAGAGCCTGGAAAGAGTACGGGGCTGCAGAGGCAGAGCCTGTTGTGACAAACAGAAGCCGAGGGTGGCTGCCCCAGCTGGGTGTTGGTCCCCTATGGACCTGCACAGCGTTACCCTTTAGTTTTGAGAGCCTGAGTTTCCTTGGTATGTCACAGTACTTTTATTTCTTGGCTTGATAGGTTTGTTACAGGTTAATAGGTTTGACAGCTTACAGTGACTTTAAGCCTTAGCCCAGGTGTTTGCACTTTCAAGTGATCCTGACCAGCTTGTGATGTATACAATGTCCACTTTCTAAATTTATTTCTTATCAGGTCTAGAGAATGAATGCAACCTGAATATAAGTGTATTATGTAAATTGTGAGAGCACAGTACACTGTGCCAGCTGTGAGTTAGTGCAAGCCCCTGGAAACCTTTTCCTTCCTGGGCAGGAGAGCAGTGATGCTCAGCTCCACCTTTGCCACCAGACCCACCAGGAGCTTTGCAGACTTTGTTCCCTCACACGTTCTGCTGAATATTATGTGCAGCTTATTGGGAAAAGTGTTGAAAGTCTATGGGCTCAACTCCTGGCAAGGATAGACATGCGCCGTTGCTCCTGACTTGTAATCAGTGGGCTGTGCTGACTGGCTGAGAAAGCCAGCATCAAATTGAGAAAATGCAGGTGGAGGGAAAATCCAGGAAAGACAGAAGTTATGTTGCTGGGGAAGCAGGAGAGCTACCCCACAAAATGCTTTCTCCACTCATAAATTATCATCTCGGACCATTTTCTAGTTGTTTTTCTACTTCAGGTGCTAGTCCCCCATATAACTGCATATCCAGGAGCGGTGCAGAACCACTGGCATGAGATTTATTCATTCCTTCTAATGATGCACAGACAGTGTATTTATGTACACTCACTGCCCCCTCATTGACTTACTGGTTTATTGTGTTTGGAAACATCAGCTCTTAAAAAAGGAAGGGTAACTATGATGACTGTGATATCCCTGGGATACAGGACTGGGAGCATGTCACCCCTTTGGGCTGCTTTTCCTCCTGATATGTGAGCTTGTCTTCAAAGCTTTGAATTTAGGGGGTCCAGAGGAGCAGAGATGCTGCCTCAGCCCTGGTGTCTGCTGCTCTGTCTGGCAGGAGCAGAGCCCCTCCACCTGTGCCCACCCTTGCTGGGAACCCTCCTAACAAACCATCCTGCTCCTCTCTGCAGAATTTAGGTCCCCAAAAGGGGGCAAAATGGGGAGCCATGAGTGACAAGGAGACGAACCATAGAGGGACCCCTTTGTAGCACCCAGAGATTGTTAATTTATCCACCCAACTGGTTTACTGTGGCAGTTTTTCACTGAGCCACCTGCACTTCTAAGAAGGCTTTTCTGCCAGAGCTGGTGCTGGGATGGGTTTCGGTGGGCATCGTGTTCTTTTGTAGCAGCAATAAAAAGGCTGCATCAGCTCACCTGCCTGGGGCTTTGTCCTGCCAGGGTGGGAGGTGCTGGGCAGGCAGCAGGACCCTTAGGATGGAGCCCTGGGGCTGCCAGGTGAGGGGGATATGACCATTTGTCTTTGAACATTTGCACTGGTGAGCAGGTAGCTGAGTTACTGGTATGGCCAAATGGTTATAGCTAACTCACAGGGGTTAGAGCTCGTTCAGATCAAACTGGCACTGCTGTGCCTTCTCCAGTTAGGGCTCTGCTCCCTCTCCCATGGCAGAGGTGTGGTTCCCACCTAACAGAAGGCTGGTGCTGCCTGCTGAGAACCTGGCCATTCAGTATTTCACCAGATGTTGAAGGAGGCTGGTGTCAGGAGTGCTCGCTTGCTGGTTTTATGAAGGACTGATCAATATGTGAGCCTATCTTTTGTTGCAGCTGACAGCGCCTGGCAAAGGTTACACTTTGCACTTTCCCTCTAGATAAAACAGAACATAATGTCTTCTTTGAATGGTTTTCAGAATTGCAAATCGCCTGCTCCTGGAAGTGAGATACAGTGAGATACTTGTAGGCAGCTTTGCCAGCGTCAGGCAGGGCTGGTTTCCAGCAGAAACAAGACTCAGACAAACTAAGGTTCCTCCCCAGCAGTCCTGAGACGTGGCCCTGTACCCTCCCCTTGCTAAGCGAGGACAGGGCTCAGAGGGAACCCCTCTGGCTTCCTCGAGGACCCTCAGCTATGGGAAGTGTTTGAACTGAAGAGTGGCAGTGCTTAGGAGAAGAATTAAAAGAGAGTTGAGAGAATAGAGCTGTACATACACAAGAGAGCCCAGGTAGCAGGGAGCAGAGAGCGATGCTCCAAGAGCGGTGCTTGAGCTCCTTCCTGTGGTGGCAATGATGAGTTACTTGTGTACCACTAGCTTTGCGTCGGGAGATCAGCCTGAGCGTGCCTTTGCTTCCAATCTCCCCTTCACCTTCCCCACCCAAGACCACAGCAAGGAGAAGAACAGCCCTGCGATGCCCATGGCTCTGCAGAAGTTGGGGATTGGGGCCGCGCAGCCTGCCCGTAGCTGTCTGCTTCCTCAGTTACTTAGGCTAAGAGGAGTTGAGTTGGATGGTCGTACCCATTGGTTGAGTCGTGGAGAAGCTCTTGGCTGGCCATATGGTCACTTATGGTGCATTCCTTACCCAATGCTGCTTTATCACTGCAGTCACGTGTGTTTTCCCAAGCAGGAACAATCAAATCAAAAAATTCTTCACAGAAGGGGTCATTGGGCACTGGAACAGGCTGCCCAGGGAGGTGGTTGAGTCACCTTCCCTGGAGGTGTTTAAGGCACAGGTGGACGAGGTGCTAAGGGGCATGGTTTAGTGTTTGATAGGAATGGTTGGACTCGATGATCCGGTGGGTCTCTTCCAACCTGGTTATTCTATGATTCTATGAAATAGTTTGTACTGGGCACGTGGAAATGGAGCAGGGGGCAGACGAAGTGGCACATGTACCTGGTGCTCAGTACAGGCCATGGTGAGGAGTCTTGGACCTGGGCAGCTCCAGGGAGGCCCTGTCGGAGGTGAAGGGCAGTTGTGGGTCCTGCTTTTTCTTACCGCACGGAAAGCAGCACTAATTTGCAAGTTGGGCACACAGATCTTCAAAAGAACAGAATTTGGCCCTTAATGTTCTTTTGATGTATTTTTTTGTATGCAAATAAGGTTTAATTTCTGAACTTTGAACAGTTTGCAGATTAGTTTATTGGAGTGTTGTATTATTAAGTTGTATACTCTGGGGGTCAGAGCGAGGCATTTGGAAACCTCAGTGAACATTATTTATATTGTTAAACAAAGTCAAGAACTTCAGACATCTGGTATTCACCACAAAAGCAGACAACCAAAACAAAGACATATTTGTAATCATACTCAGTAGTCTTTTTATGTGAAGTAATTACTAAAATAATCTAAAGACATGGCTCAGATTATTAATGAAAATTATAGCCTGCAAACTACTGTAATATACATCTCTACCTTTCATAAAACAGACGGGAAACTGTATAATGTAATGAATAGCCCTGGGGTTCTGCAATGCCAGAATTCATACTTTGAAATCTGTTGTCTCAGCTGATGAGCTCTAAGGGGAGTATTAGCAGACCTACTGCTGATTGGGCTGTAGCTAGAAAGAGTAGAGTTCAAAATTACCATCTGATGCACTGATTTTGCTCTTTTTGCACTAAAGAAACTAAGTATGAGTTATTAATGAATTCCTTTTAATATAAGCATTTATATGCATATAGCTGGGTAAAATTCAGAATAAGGTAGAAAACATCCAGGGCTAATTTGCTTGAATTAACATAGGAATGGCAAGGGGGAGTATGTAAGTATAAGTGGGAGCCTGTTCCTGCTTCCCCAGTGGTCACAGATCTGGGCTGTGACATTCATGGTCCAGGCTGTGCATTATGTTTGCCTGCAGAACTCTGTAAAGCCCAGTCTTACCAACACCTAGCTGCCAAAAATTAACTGATAGAGATGCACACCAGGTATGGATTTAACTCTCTGACCCCTGCAGGGTCTGCATTTGGGGCTGGGCGTTGCACTGAGAGCAGAGGCAACTGCAAGACTGTGTGTGTGGGGGGTGAAACAAACCCCTTCTGCGCTCCTGGAACAAGAACACAACAGCCAAGCAGCTGAAACAACATGCCACCTGTTTTCCTGCACTAATGAATATCTTGGAGTGCAGGAAGAGCTCTGCAGTGTTATGAAGTCTGGATTTTCAGCTACTCTTAATTTTCTCTTCTAAAAGTGATAGTGAGGCTCAATCCTGTCATCCACTTCCTCTTACAACTGCCACCGACTTCAAAGGAAATCCTGCTGGCAAAATAGCTACAGAATTGTGTCAGTAGTTTATTTGCTCCCAAGATTAGATAATTAATGAAGATAGAATACTAAAATTGCATTTACATAAAGCTAAGGGTAATCTTAAAGTGTTCTATTATTTTGTAAATGACCTGGAGTTTGTAATGCATTTATAATCATGAATCGGGAGACAAGTCCTTTCAAATAAGGAAGTACAATTTATAATATCAGTTTCTTTCATTATTTATTCATACTACTGTTGGATCATCTGCTCTTCAAAACCTGTAGAGCCACAGAGCTTGCTTTACCTGCCAATGCTATTCTAGAAGAAAGTTAAGCTAAGCTCTGTGTTTGAGTCAGTCCAAATTACATCAAAAGGTGAACTCCAAACAGATCCTTTTGCTTAGACCTAGTTATTCTGAAATGCTACAGGACTTGTGCTGTTCGGCGTTCTCTTCAGGCTCAGACTTGCGGTACACCTGAATTACTGAGGACTCGGAGATGGCAAAAGCAGACTTTCCCTGTTTTCAGCATCAAACTGTGGAAAATATTGATTCTGTTCCACTCTAGTACTGTATCTGCGACAGGGCTCTGAGCAATTGCTATTAATGTGAACTCAGTTTTGCTTGTTTTGAAATATGCATCTTTCCGACATCAGAGTTTTATTTAAAGCCAATTACCCCTTCTCAGATGCAGTAGTTCTCCCAGCCCTTTGATGCTGAGGAGGCATTTTCATCACACAAGCATCTTGTGCACACATGGTCCTCAGTGGGAAGCAAGAGTTCAGCAGGATCCACCCAAGTAAATCAGGTCTTTAACCTTCGAGCAGTTCCAGGAGCACAATCCCGGGGGCTGTACCCAAAGCAGCAACAGTAAGAATCTCAAATTCTTTGTCACAATGCGCAGCACTAAAACTGAATTACTTGACTGCTTTTCAATGTAGATAGCAATTCTTTTGTCAAGAAATGGGAGCGAAAAACTTTTAGTCTCTTTTCTAAAATAACTGTCACAGTCGGTGATCTGGGAAAGTGATTGGCTGCACCCAAGACTGCGAAACTGTTAGTCTATAAGGTCTCAGCTTTTAACAGAATGGGAATGGCCTCAACATGATCACCAGCAAAACCATCAAATGGATGCCACCCTGGCAATTAAAAGTGGAAAATTTCTGAATATGATTTATGGTACTATGTATTCTAAATTATTGACTCTTCAGTGAAATAACACTTCTTTACTAAATAACACAAACTATCTATTTCCCTTTCCTTATAAACATATTTTAAAAAAATTTCCTCTGAATTATTTTCCTTCTTGGCTTTTGCTCAGAAGTTAACGTTTTTAAAGCTTCACAGACTCTTTATGAGGTACTGAATCATGGACTCAAAACACATTTAACTTACTATGCATTTTCCAGACAGAGTTGTTGAGTCCAGATAACTTTCTTTTTATATAAAGGTTTCTTTTTACATTGATAAAAATGATCTTGTTTAAGACTTGAACAAAGCAGCACTCGGCAAGAGGCAGCTCTGGGTGCAACCAGCACTGAGGGACTGGGGACAGATTCCAGAGTCCTTTCCTTGTGGCTGTGAAGGTGATGGTGATACAGGCAAAGACCAATGCTCAGGAAGGTGCCCACAAGCAGAGGGAGCCTTTTGGCCAGCACACAATGGATTTTAGCAGTGCTCTGGCTTGCAGGCAGGCTGCTGCTGTCAGTATTGTAAAATACAATGTAATATCCACATGCCACTAAATCTGGGTCTTGTTTTTCCCCTGGATGTGGACAAAGCCCAGTTTAGGACACTGGTGAGAAAGGGAGAGATAGTATTGACATCTCTTTATGAATTAAGGCCTGTTTCATAACAATGCATGTCTAACCAAGCAATTCAGTGGATCCAAATTTCTTGCTTGGGAAGTATCTTGTAGAATCAAGGTTTTAACTTTTAACATTTTGGGTGACCTTTTTTTAATAGTTTCAGTTGAGAGGATTCTGCTTTCTCACCCAGCTGGCATTTTCTCCTTCATAGATGTGGAAACCTGAAAGCAGTGTTAATTTTTCTGCTTTGAGCTCTCACTGTCTCAAACCTTCCACGTGTTTCCTTGTTTTCATAGACTGTATTTGCTGCTCTCCTGCAGAATGTCTCTGAGCACGGGTATTTTCGTTTGGAAATATGGAAGATTACATAGCCACTTTCTTCCTCCTTCCCTTCAGTTGTCCTTGGCCAAGAGGGCAGCTTTGAGGCTGCCATGGGATACTACATCTTGCAGGTGGAGATGGGGATAGGCAGCAGACAAGTTCTTGTACACACAAGGAAGTCTGAGATGACTTTGTATACTATCAGTTTGCTTCCCTGCTGCAGGAGAGGTGGAAGCAAGGGGAGCTGTGATGGAGCACAAGAATACAAGAGGAGAGGGATTACACACAGTGCAAAGCTTTAGTCACTCCCTGTGTGGATACTTAATGCAATTAAGAGGTAAATGTAAATATCCTGGTTTCAGTCTGGAGAGGAAACTCTTGCAGGAGCTGGACGGACTCTCCAGCGCAGACAGATTTGCAGACCTTGAACAACTGGAAAGGGGAAGAAAGTACAATATGAGCTGCGTGTTACTCTTTCAGTGTTCTGAGATAGACAATTTCATTGTAATTATTATTATTTAACCGTTGTGCCTTCTCGGAACCATTACTGGCCATCACTAGGTGGCAACACAGCTGGTGGAAAGATATCCCAATGCTGAACACCCTCGTAGGGAAACCTCAGGCTGATTTTGCACTGCTGGCTCCGTAGATCAGGAAAAATCTTCTTGCTTCTGCAGGTCTATATTCCATCTGTAGGCTTCCTGCAACTTCACAGGCCTCTCACTGTGCAATTACAGAAGGATTTTAGTCTGATTATACATTAAAAATTCCCCTCTATAAAGAAATTGAAAGATCAGAGACAGTTTCTTTTAAGTATTACACTGAAATTTGAATGCTCCTGCTGCTTATTACAAAATGTTTCTACAAGGCACTATGCAACTCTCAGACTTCATATTTTCATTGTTAGAATTTTTTTCTTTTCTCTATTTTAACATTAAATCTGAGCGTTTCACTTCCACCCATTTTTTTTACTGATGTGTATTTTATGGAAGTTTTAATTACAGCCTGAACAGGATGCACAGTCACAAGTCATTGTTATGGATAGCATTAACGGGACTAAGAGAATCAAAACCAAACAACAACAAAAAGACATTTTTGTCTTTCACGTATTTGAAAATGTGAATACAAATTCTGTAGTCTTATTTTTTCTGATCCCCACTATTCTCTAATCTTATCAAATATACATTCCCATATTCTGAGTCAGTCTGATAAAGCAGCTTGCTATAAACAAGTTGCATTAGATTTTGTAGAGCACATTTTCCTTGAAAATCCAATTTCACAATCTTTTTCTGGTGACATATTAGCCATTCCTTAGTATACAAAATGTTCTTTGAATATTTTAACCACTGTGTTCTACAAGATGTAGCATAATGCAGTTGTACTGTACGTTCTCTTTCTTAGAGACCATTCTTTATCAGCAATGCTGTATCATTTTACAGTATGCTCCTTGTTTACCCTTTCAAGGCAGAGGTAAGTAACGGTCCCCAGTAAACCTCTTGATTACAGGTACCTGCCTGTGCATCCGCACAGTTAGCTTTGGATATCACTGTTTGTCTGTGAATGGAGGTGCCTCAAGGTTCATAAATCTGTATGCAGTAGTATGGGTTCTCTAACAGCAATTCATTTTAATTATGTGAGACATAAAAAGACCACCTACAGATGAGACAATACAGCTGTAAGATTCTCAAGGTTACTGTGGGGAATACTTCATAACTGAAGTATGTTTTCCCAAAGGAATTGCACTACCATTTGATTTAATTTTTAATTTTTACATTTTAATCAAAAATAGATCAAATGGTGGTGTTATCTCCTGGGAAACATACTTCAGATATGAAGCAGTCCATGTTCCTTTTAAATATGTAAAGCTGCCATTTATGTATAACTCATGAATGACACCCTGTGTTGCAAGCAAATATCATGCAGTGATTTCTATATTGTTTCAGTAACAACACTATAATCATACACAAATATCACTACATCTGATTCTACAAAGCAAACGGCATTAAATACTGTGGACTTCAGAAGTTAATACAATATATACCTAGCACTACGTAAGAGCTACCCTGTACTGAACGTGTGCACATTAATATTGGCAAGGACCGAATCCCACGGGGCAGCCAAATACTGAGCAAGTTGTTGTTCAGCTGTCAGAAAGGGATGGTTTGAAAACTTGGGTTCGGAACCACAGTTCAGGGCATTCTAGCTGAGAACAAAGCACAACGTGTTCAAATCTGGATGTCACGATTTACAAGGACCTTAAAAACACATTGTCATGGAACGGCAAAAGTAGTTTTTAGAGTTGTGAGGGCATATAATTTGACAGGATGAGGTTCAGATCAATCAATGTCTATTTGATCTTCCTGGGATTCTTTTTCCTTTCTGTATGTGTTTAAGAAGACAAGTTGGCCAATGTTTTTCTTGCCACTTGTGAAAGAGTTGGGAACAACTCAGGAAGAAAGAGAAACAATCATGGAATCACCAGGTTGGAAGAGAGACCCAGTGAGTCCAACCGTTCCCACCAATCTCTAAACCATGCCTCTCAGTACCTCATCCACCAGCACCTTAAACACCTCCAGGGAAGGAGAGTCAACCACCTCCCTGGGCAGACCATTCCATTGCCTAATGACCCTTTCAGTGAAGAATTTTTTCCTTATGTCGAGCCTGAACCTCCCCTGGCGGAGCTTGAGGTGAGCCTTGATGCCTTTTGATGGGGGATATGTCCCATTATACCTGTGGACTATATTTTTTAGTAAAAGTCACTTCAGTAAATTATCTGTCCCCCAGCAATGGAAGCTCTTTGTGCTTCTCAGACCAATAGGTAAATATTTGCATATACAGTATTTGTATGCCATTATTCTGAATGGAAGTTTCACAGGTGATAAAATGTCAAGGTGTAACTTAATTTTCTAATTACTGCCAGTAATCAAGGCAAAAATAGCTTTATTAACGTGTGACAATTAATCTGCTAATACCTGGTATCATACTGTGTTTTCAGGAATCACTGTATGGGGTTCTTGGGGGAGATGCTGAGGTTTTAATACATATAGAGTTTTCCCAACTAATTTAGACATAAATACCATTAATTTTAAATATATTGTTTTCAACATTTAAGTTGTATAAATTCCCTACCTTTGCAGCTAGTCATATACAGACTGCCTTGAAACCCCACATACTAAACCCTGAATTTGTTTTACCATCTTTTTTTTGGCAGTCAAGATAACAAGTCAACATGTAATTATCATCAAATGAATAGTTAAGCAAATGCTAGCACCATAGTCTTGAGCAACTAAACTTAGTGCAGAAGCTTTATATAACATAGATAATATATTTATTATTTTCATCAGTATTACACTTCTCCTATCCCTTTCATGTTTGCTCTTGCGCTTCTTGTTACTTCAGACATCAGATCAGGATTAATTCTCGTCTTGTCTTATGCTTCATCTGGTTACCTTTATACAAAATGTATGTACAATGTTATCCAGCCAGAATCCTGTTCATCTACAGACACTGCTTTACAGCTGATACGTGAAAGAATAGGTGACAAAAGAAGAAAGAAAAGTAAGCAAAAAAGGATGCCTTCATCCTCTCAGGATTCAATATTCCTGTTGTTGAGGACAACTCTTCCTTTTCTAGGACCATTAGCCTGTCCTGTATAGCCAAGGCTAGACTTTTCCAAGGCAGTTAAAACCAGTTTTCCCCAGAAAGGAATAAGTGCAAGCAAGCAAGTCAATGTGTGCTTATTTATCAAAAAGTTTCATTCTACTTTTGGAAGACTTTTGCAGAGTTAAGGGCTTTAAAGGGCAGCGAGGATTCCATCTGTGGTTTAGCAACTGCACTGAGCCTGCAGGAAGGCTTCGCACAGATGAATGCCCTGTACCAGGCTGTCCTAGCACAAGGCAATGGAACCTCTTTCAGGGTGGGAAGGGGTGAACAAACATGCTTATGTGCAGACCAGCAAGTGGTTGGGTCCAGCAGGTGAGCAGCTCATAGCAGCAGCTCCTGTCGAGGCCCCTACAACCACACCAAAATGTTTGTAAATGTATGTTTACAAAGGCTTGTAGTCATGGGAATAGGGGCAATGGGTATAAACTGGAAAGGGGTTAGATTTAGACTAGATACAAGGAGGAATTTCTTCACTATGAGTGTGGTGAGGCCCTGGCCCAGGTTGCCCAGGGAAGCTGTGGCTGCCCCATCCCTTGGGCATCCAGGATTCAAGGCCAGGTTGGATGGAGCCTTGGGCAGCCTAGTCTGGTGGGATGTATCCCTGCCCATGGCCGGGGCATTGGAACTGGATCATCTTCAAGGTCCCTTCCAACCCAAACCATTCTATGATTCTATAATTTGGAGGTTTTATGCTGGGCTCATCAGTCTGCTGCACTGAGCTGAAGCTTTCCAAGGAGCAGCCCTTGGTTTAGACTCCCATGGGGAGAACCCAAGCGCTGTTGGAGTGGAGATCTCAGAGCAGACTCACTTTGAAAGAAGCCATTTCATGTGCACTGAAACTGTGTTCCCAACTGCAGTGAAGCACAGCAAGTGGCAATGATTGGGGATTTGCTTCAAAACCACACTGCTACGAAGCAAAATGATTACCTAAATAAAGCAACAGTCTAAGAAGATCACAGCTTAGATGCATGAAGGTACCTAGATACCCATGTTACTACTGAAATTCACAGGAATTTAGGTCTAGTCCTCAGGTGTTCCAACTAGATGAGGGAAAACAAAATCTGGAAACACAGATGCAGAAGATCAGTTGAAAAAATATCAATGCTTAACTCTCTGTTAAGCCAAAGCTGTTGAGGAATTGCTTTGTTTCATAATATTGATTCTGCGTATCATCCACACATCTGGCCCATAAGGGGGAAACACTGTGTGGGGTCCACTCTACAAGTGAAACTGTGTATAATAGAAACTGCAATTAATTTTTATTTACCCTTATACCTCAGTGTCTGCAGAATGCAATTCAATTACTAATGGAATAACAAAACCAGTTGATTTCATACTGTAGCCAAAATGGTGTTTAATGCTTCTGCTTTTGTAAGTAACAATTTACAAAATACAAAGTTAAAAATATTAGATTTCATCATTTTAACCTGAATTAAAACCAGACCATATGCCAAATTTGCTATATATGTGTAAATTAAGTATTGCTCAGGTTATTTTGTGTAAAAATCACAGTATTGGGAAATACAAAGAGTACATAATTTTTATCAATAAAACAAAATCTCATAGTTACACGAGGCAAAGTCTTACAAAAATAATTTTGTGTTCTACTGCAGATTTAACACAAATCTGCTTTATAGAAATATTCACCTGTACCTATTACAATAGCTTAATAATTCTGACTGGCAAACCCTGGAACAAATTACAAACACTATACATCTATTTTAAAAAATATCACAAATAAAAACCCCCAATACATTAAAGTATTAAACTACAACTTGTTTTCACACTGATTGATTTATAAAAGCATTCCTCACCCCATTAGAGAGCATGGAGGAAGGAACCACCTCCTAGCCAAGATTCACTTTAAAGTTTATTCAGAAATGTATGCTCTCTCATTTATGAAAAAGTCAGGCAGAATGATGTTTCTGAACAGCTTAACATGTTTTTAGTCAGCAGGAGAGGTCAGTAGACACTTTAGAACTGGTAAGACCTGCAACCACTCTGAAAGCACCACGGGAAGCAGGCACAGCAACGCACAGAGGATGCTGCTTTGCCCTGTGAAACAATGAGCGCTTGGATATAAACTCTGGCTCACAAGGTAGCACCACCAGTTATTCACTTTAGAATACTTTACACAGAATATAACTGAAGTTTACATCTATTCAGTTTACTTTATTTATCAGCAGTAGCATTTCCAGAAATGTAAGTAAAACCTGTTTCAAATTTTTTGTTAGGAGTTCCAAGTTTTTGTGAGGACCTGTGGCCTCCCACAAGGAAGAACGTAGAACACTGGATAAAAAGGTACAGTGTGAGTACCCTTCTGCCTCCTGCCTTAAACTGCAACTCCCAGAGTTTCTTCCAATTTTTTTTTTATATTGTAAGCCAACTCAACAAAAACAAAAAGGAAGGAGATGCTACTTTTGACAAATGCTAGGAAGAGTACCCTTACACTGTGCTAATTAAATATGAGTACACACAGGCACTTGGAGTCATGCAGAAACTACTTCTCAGACATTTAAGATAACAATGCTTAATAAAAAAAGTCAAGCTTAACATTCTCCTGATAGCTAATATGTTTTTTTATATCAACAAAACAATAGCAAAGAAAAAAAACTGTTGGAAACTATTGACGTTTTCATAAATTTTGTAGTATCTGATGTTCAAGGCTTAGCTACAAGGCAAGAAATGATGCCCACAACAAAAACCTGATGTAAAATACTAAGTTTGTATTTGTAAAGAGTCTTTCAATTCAATACGTGCCTTGCCTCTTGGACTCTTCCCATGCATCTCCTACTCACTAGAGCATACAGGATACGGGACTAGGTGTTTTCCATTGATCCAGTCTCATGCTTTTGCAGTTAAATAACTAGAGACAATTATCCCAGAAATTAAAATGTTAGGGATTCAAAAATTAAACCACCCATCAGCTCTCAAGGAATAGAAAGATCCAGACAAATTTTCATAGAAATCTTTGCTAAGGAAGAAAGGCATCGTATTTCTGTATCAAAACCTTTTTTTTTTTTTTTTAATACCCTTTAATTACCAATTGTGGGCTGGTAACTGCCGAGTGTTTTTCATTCCATTTCTGATACACTGATATATTTTTTTGACAGGACTCAGTGTAACCACATGACAGTGGTAACTGGGATAGGCTGAAAATCAGGGGAGTTAATTTTCCCCTAGCTAACCTATTTCTATACTCCTTTTTGAAGTTCATTCTCAAAATTCTACTTAACATTTTGAAGTTCATTCTCAAAGCAGATTAAATTGGTAGGGGAACGTGTGTGTCTTTGTTTGTTTGTTTCTAATTTAAATATTATTACAAAATTGATCTGATATATTCAATATTGTGTTCCTGGAGAATGCAAAAGGCTATAGCTAAAAACAAACAAAAGGAACTCTATTTGTGACCATTTTACTCAAGTTTACTTTCTATAGTATAATATGTAGATGTTCAAAATGTATGTATTAATAACACAGGTGCTTACACACTTAGATTTGATGTAAACTGCAGCCTTATATTTTTAACAGTGTAAAGAAAGCACAACAGGCCGGTGTTCACACTGCAGGTTGCAAAGTAAAAAACAGGATAAAGTTCTGTTTTGTTCAGTTGTATAGATGCAGTGATCTCCAAGGACAGTCTTGAAAGTCTGGGTGGACAGTGCAATAAAATACCTGCACAGTGTACAGTAACAATGGGAAGACTGATAGGAAAATATTAGATTAAAATCGAACGTCCATATGACTTCATCAGCCTCTGTAATGCAGCCAGGAACTATGACCAATCCTGTGATTGATGTACAGTAAGTGTTTATAAAAAAACAGGTAATGGTTACTCTAAAAGGAGAGGAATTAAAAAGAACATGGCACAAAACCCACGAGAACCATAAGGAAAACAAATTGGTTGTTGATTTTGCCATATCCCACACCAGATTAAAATACAGTTTAAAGTAAACAGAAGAAACACATGCATTGGCATCTGTGAATTCTTAACATGATAAAATTTTAGTTATTTAAATGAAAAACACCCTTTTGCTTTGATAATCCATAGATGTATCCCCTGTGTTTTAAACGTGATAGCATACTTCTTTGCTCTAATATATACTAGCAGAAAACTCTTCCATCACGGAGTCCAAGTCTACTTTTAATATTCTTTTATTTAGATACCCTAAATTTTGACCATATGCTGTTCTACTAATCATTACTTGTCAAATATATTACTTGATGAAACAGAACCAGGTTTTGAGTAATTTTGGAGTAACTAAGCTTTGACACACCTTTTAGCTTTTTACCTTCAAGCAGCTATTTTGACTTTTACAGCTCAGGAACTGTTGCTTTGACATCTTTATTGTGGCTGCTGTCATTACCAAGATTTTAAAAAACAAGAGTTGCAAAAAGTAATAATTAATTGTGCACAAAGTATGATCAAATTATCCTGGTAACAAATACATTATTTCAGTCTTGGAAAACATTTTACTTTATTATTTTGCACAAGCTGATAAGCTCTGAGATCAGTATATGGGAATTTGCTCATCCCACTATTGTTTCAAGTGAGGATATGTTCCTTCCTAGCTTGGATAGATAATATTACTGGCATCAACCTGCGTTGTGAGTGGAAGGATTCAAGATAAGTTTCAGATCTTCAGGGTAGCAGGGACACTTCTTAAACCCATCATGTTTCTTGGAGATCGTACTGTTGTTGTGATTGAAGAATAATTTGAAGTGCCTGAAAAAATTTTGCACTTGGAAAATATTTATTTTCAACGTAACTAAAATTTCTACTGGCTTGGAGGAAACTTATTCTTTCCTAGCTAACAGTCTGTATGCCAATTAGTGCAAGTCTACTTTATAGACTTATTTTCTCATCTACTACTTAACTGAATTTAGTATTTAGATGACATTCTTATATTTAAGAAGAATATCTCCTTAACAACAGTCAGTTTGGTGCTAGCTACAACTCCACACACAATATGAGAAGCATAACAAACCTTTAAGGATTTTGCACTCTGATGAACCCCACTGGGAAACTAACCTTTAAAAGCCTGTCACTATATTTTTGCAACTTTGGAGCTGCCATTTTAATGTGCTGCTGGCTGCTCTCAGAACAGGAGAGGCCAAATGCTGTTATGCCTGCTGCATCTGTTTTGGTTGAACTCTGCCCGAAAGCTGAGTGGCAGCAGGGCATAGCTAGAGCTCAGCAAGTTCTCCAGACAGTGGAGATTGCTTTCTTTGTGAGCTTAGGCAGGTCACAACAATTTCCCTCCAGTGCAGAGGGTAAACACACTGCCATTCAGTTCTGAGCTTTCAGGACCCTCCTGCCTATCCCAGAGCAGCCACTGATGTGTCACACCCAAACAGCACAACTCCGGTATCTTAGAGTCTAAAAATCTGAATGTGTTAAGAATTAGACGGTCCTATATACTGGTAAGATGTAGATGAAATTATTTGTGACAAGCCGATAAAAGCATGTTGCATGACCAGTGTAAGACTTTTGAAACAGATTTCTTCTAACATCGCAATAACTGGAAAGAACGAACTGGAGAGTATCAAGTGGTACCTTAACAACTTAGGAAGGACGCTACAGAGATGATTTACTATTCACCTTCACTTTATATAGCATTGTTCAAATAATACTGCTTTTTCTATTAGATACTTCCTTATCATACTCACAAACTCTCCTTGTTAAAAAAAAACTAGAAGTTTAGCATCCTGAATTGGATGCATATTTTGGATTCAAACATGTTTCAATAATTATTTTTTTACTGGCCTTCATAGCTGAATAGTCTCTCAAAATGAAGACGTTTCTGTCCTCCTATTTCTGCCCCTGTATTTCTGCCTGTGTATATAGGGCTAAGCTAAAATTGCAGGCCCTGTACCCTGTAAATAGAAGGACCACTTTCCAGGAGTATCAGAGAAAGTGTCCGAGAGAGACAGGAAAATCTCTTGTATCAACAATGACCTTTGGCCGAGTTCCAGGTGGAGACTGGGCCAAAGGCCAAATCAACTTAACTGCTCTAAAATGTTAAATCAACTTTTTTTTTAAAAAAAAATCCATAATATACCAAACTATCTCAAAAGCAGAAGCTTTTTTTTCAAGTGTAATACAATGATAGTCATAGTTGTGCACCGAAAGAAGACAGCAAACTGCTGTATGCTGTATATCACACAAATCCATGCCGTGAGTGAGTGTACAGATATCCAGCTGTACAGGGGTCACAGGTGCGTCTTTAGAACTTGAAAGGAAAAGCAGTGTTGCCGATCTGCCGTCTCTCAGTTACTAGAAGCCCAGGATATGACTGAAGTGTCCCTGAAATGAAAAAAAGTCTCATGTAACTAAAAATTATCTCATCAAAACCTGAAGTCTTTTCCTCAGTATGTGTTTTCAAATTTTATTTTAAAAGAAACTGACAGTTCCACTTACAGCATCACAAATATTCCCTTTTTCTCCCCGTGGGACTCATGGACAACTAAAAAGTCAGGACAGTAAAGGAAATGTTCACTGTAATCTGTATAAGCAGCATGACTTGAGTTTTGACACTTGTTTTGCACATGAATTTAAAATACAGCCATACAGAATAGACAATTTCAGCATTGTCTTTTATACCTTTCTCTGTTCTATCATTAAATGTTTAAGCATTTTTAAGGATAGAACAGAACTTTAATTTCTGGTTGGCAACTTCTATTTCAAACTGAAGCCTGTGTTTGTTTGTATCACCTTGTATTTGTTTAAAGAATATATTCACGTTAAGACTTTAAGAACAAAAAAAAGTGTTATCTTTAATTATAACGTAACATAGAAAAATCTCAAGAATGATTACTTTCTCCCTGCCCCAAAATCCTACCTAGCTTCCTTCTTGTTTACACCACTTATTCATCTTCTTCTAAGCCTCTGCCTAAATAGCCATTAACACATTAAACCAAAGAAAGCTCATTAAAAATGCAACTAAAGTAATACTCTTTTCTCAAAGTGTGGTTTAATACACATCTATTATTCCTTCTGAAACGTGTGGTAGTCATTAAATATAGAAAAAGAGGTCTAAAAGTTAAGAGAGCAAACATCATAGTGATACTTCCTTTAAATACATGCAGAAGTTCAGAGCACTTACACAATTAAATGTGTTCAGGAAAGCTGATGTTAGTCAGGCTCCTCACATGAGTGACCAGCTCCCTAAACATTAGGTTTTGTTGATGCAAAATACAGTCCTGGTAAGGCTACCCACAACAAAACTGTCTCAGCCCAATATGCTTTGTGTTTAACTTATTCCAGCTTAGATCTTTTAATTTATTTGAATTTCCCTGCCATAAGTAGAATAAAACTTCTTATAGGATTTTAACATTAGTATTGATTACGAAAAAAAATTACAACACTCCTTATCTTGCTATCTGTAGCCTCCTCCTTTCTGTTCATTTCAGCTGTTCTGAAGAAATTCCACGATGCATGTTAATCTCTGCAACAGCCTCCCATTTTCCTCAAGTGAAACTTTAACTGTGAAGAAAGTTATCTATCTGAGCTCTTACCGACTTAATAGATGTTACATTCTTAGGATAAGCTTTTTATTATTTTAATAATGAAGAAGATTTACTAATATAATTCCTACCAAATCTATTGAAACAAAATTGTTAACATGTTATGTTACTGGCTATGAATAACTGATTACCCAAAAAGAACACAACTAACAAATCTATACTATCAGTTTATCATCCACAGATAGAATCATACTGTGAATGCAAAGACACTCAGACAAGCCAGTTTATATCATGGTGGTTTTGTCAGCTCAACACGACATGAATTCAGCTATACTGGAACACAATTCTGGCTGCTCTAGTCCTGTCTTTGTGTGTCACTATGTCTAAACTAGCAAACTCTCCTAGTAGGAACTAGGACAAAAGAGTCCTTCCTTTCTGTAAGAGCAGACTATAAGTGCAAAAGCAGTCACACTTTCATCCAGGTTGTTCCAGCCTCATGACTCAAATAATGGAGAACTGAATATATACACTAACTTCATTATTTCATTACCAAACATTGTATGTTACCCCTTGAACTCTAATTTATATTTGACATTTTGCAACACACGTGGGTAAATGCTTCCCCCCACTACAGGGTATGTCATGGAAATCAGAATCATATTTAAACCCAGTCATATTTAAAATCACTCTGCTTTGAGCTAAGTGTTTTCCATTTCTACTCAACAATACGAGTGAGGCTAATTTAGCAAGAAGTCTACCGAGTAGCTCTACAAATGCTCCAGATTTTTCTAACATTACCTTGAGTTTCTATATCAAAAATGCAGATGGACAGTCAAGTAGAAAAACTGTTTAGTTTTGAGACTCCAGTTCTCATTGAATAGAGTATGTTTTCAGTCACAGCTCCCAACATATGACAACAGCCTCAATTTCATCGCATTCAACGGGAACTTTGCTGTTAACTTCATCAAATTTGCTATCAATATTAAGCCTTTCTGAAGAAATGCATGGCATTCCCTCATGCCTTTTGGGTCTCTAAGGAATCCTGTGTGATGGTTCAAATGGATGCAGCGGTTGCAAACAAAAGGCAAGAGTAGCACCCATACATTTAAGAAACTTCCCAAAATTTGCTAAGACAATTTGCCTGGAAAGTGAAACTATAGGAATATTGTAACCTCTTTCATCATTACCAGCCATCTTCTCTTGAAGGTTTTGACCTACTATCCAGGAGAAAAAGAGGGTGGTTAAGATCACTGTCATCTGTCAGCAGGAGATTCTAGTGCTACTGCTGTAGTATTACTGCAGCCTACATGGTGCCAAACTGTAGCTGTGACTACAACCTACGCAAATAAAAAAACCCACAGGTTTTAAACAGCTTACTTTGGATGCCAAGAAGAGCCTATCTGAATCAGCACAGAAGTCAGCGCTGTTCAGCTGTCCAAATACTTGCACTGTTTTTCAGAAAAGTCAAGTTGTCTCTGCCAAGCTCTGATTGCTACTGGTTCTTTAGCTAGCTCATTTAAATCTAGCTCTGGGATGTCTATAGTGTAATATTTTTAGGCTATGTCTATGCTTGGAAAGGAAGTATCCCACTAGAGGGAAAAATAGGAGATGGAATGGGATTCCTGAATATTTTATGATGATCCAGTAAATCAAAGAAGATAGAAAAATGGGGCAGAAGAAGTTGTAATGTTACTGTTTGCTTCAGTTACTTCCTAAACTCTGCTTTTTAGAGTGAATTTGAAAAATGCGTTTGCAGTCTCCATATTTTCCAACTGCTGCTGGAAACATATTAGTTTGTGCTCTGCTGGCGTACCTCAGAAATGCTAAATCAATCTGCCTTCTTTTATTTACATGCTTTATTCCTGAGAAATGTAATTGCGGTTTTTATTAACTTTATGTTTTATGGATCTAATACTTAAGAACAAGTCTATCTTTTATGTCACAGAAAGAAGGTTAATATACTTACAGATTCTCCAGCAATACATCTTGGGCAAGGCTGGGCAGTACCTCTGCTTCCATGGTTTTCAAAAATCTAATGAACAGGAACATACACAAAGCCATCAAAAGGAAAAAGGGGGGCAATTATTTGCAATTTTATTATAAAATTTATTTTAAATGTGTTCTAAAAAATAGATGTTGTTGACAGTGTAAACATACCATTGAATTTTGCTTTGTCTTTGCAGCCCAAGGACCACAGTCAGTGTAGGTTTTCTGTTTAGAATCCAGCTCCATAGCACAGGCAATGAGGCGAGCATCAGCCTCATTTGGAATGGTTTCTAACAGCTTGCATGCTCGCTTCTGAAAGAATCAAAAGCAATATTCACATGTCTTCACAAGGCAGAGGACGCTAAATACAAGTTTCCAGGATTTTATTGTTTGTGACTCATCGGGACCTTGCATTCATTTGAAACGACAGTAAGTTAGTAACAGATTACCAGACACTAGGCTAGAACACCAAAATTCTGTATTTAACATTGCACCCGGTGCTGGATGAGCAGGGAAACCTGCAGATCTCACTAAATGCCTCTGTGCCTCAGTTTCATAAACTGGGGATAAAACGCCACTGGGAAAAGAGCATACTTCATCTTCCATTAGTGTATAATTTACGATGGCATTTATCAAAGGAGTGGATCAGGGAAGTTGTGTGAAATGACTAATTACATCAAGGAAACGGAAGGAAAACCCTGAAGCCAAGTCAGACAGCTATGAAGACATATTTTGTAATGACTTTTGTATCTTTCTCTAAATGCTATCACCTTTCTACAGCTTTCCATTTCTATACAACCCATTAACATCCCACTCTTGGAGTTCTGTCCTGAGCTGTTTTTAGGTACTGAATGACACTTGGGTCTGCTGTGAATCAAAGGCACTCCATCTCCAGAGAAAGGGCTGGTCTAAGCAGGAATCCTTCTCACAGCAATCCGCACCCCAACACAAGATCAGTGGTCCCCAGAGATACCGTTCCACTACTCTGTGTGAACCAGGTTAGGAATGGCTAAGGTTAAGATGCAAATCTGCAGAAGACACCGATGGGAAACCTTAAGAAGACCTGTGACTGCTATTCTGTGCAAGGGGAGGACTACCTAAATCCCAGGGGCTCCTTGAAAATGTAACAGCAAATTCACAGAATAATGGGAAATTTCAAAACTGACACAGATATTGCAGGGTCTGATTCTGGATTCCAGAGAAATACACATGCTTTTGAATTTTTTTTCTAATGGTTTTCTGAACAAACTTTGTTTAAGGAATAACAACATTCGATCTCTTTCACAAGCATGTGATTTCACAGGCAGAAGATGCGTAGCCACAGAACTAACAGACTATTGAAGCATGGAAACTAAATTTAAAATTTGAATATGTTATGCAAAAATAAAATGGATCAATACCACAGGAACCTCAGTGGAGAACAGTTGAAACGGGAACACTATCAAGGAATACAGGATATTTGGACGGGTAGTAAAATCAAAAAGTGAAATATGTATTGTACTAAGAAAGTGAATAATATAATAACAAAATGTCTGAGAAGGTCCTCTAAAGATAGTCTGTCTTCCACTGGGAAAACATTCTCTTCCCTTTGTTGCTGCAGAACTCGTCCTTTATTAAAAGGTACAGCATAGTGGTACAGCAGCATAACTAGCAAGATGTGAGATGAAGGAGAAAAGGGAAAAAAATATTTACTGCCATACATCAGAAGAAATTTGGCCTATTAAAAATAAATTCAAGGTATTGTTTTTTTGGGGGGCTTAAGATGCTTAGCATCAGTGACAGGAATTCAGAGTAGATGGCTGACAAGACTCATCATACTGATGCCAAGACAGTTTGTGGAAGTTTTTAGCAGAAGCTGGCTTCAGGGAAGGCTTCACTCTCTGGAATTCTCTTTCTTAGAAAGAAACAATCAATACATCAATCCTGCCTGTGCAAAGAACAGACATTCAAAGAGCCTGTGATTAACGAGGATCAACAAGCTCTCTATTCAAAAGGCAAGCCAGGATTTCATCAAAACGACTACTTTTGTTAGGGAATGATCATGCTACATCCAGCTTGGAAATGTAGCTTAAGACAAGCAACAAGAAATCACACTGTTCTAAAACATGTAGAAAACAAGTCTCTCTGCAGAGATGATATTCTGTAACTTTCTTCTCCATCTGCAAAGTCCTGGAAAAAAGTGCATTTTCACTGATGCTGAAAGGATGAGGGCCTCACAGATGTTGCTTTTCATGAAGAGTGAAACTAACTTGGTACAAACTAGCCACGTCAAAATAATTAACCTCAAAGCAACAGAAAACATTCTTAAGAAAGACCGCCACTTGCTTTTTTGGTTTTTTTTTTTTTTTAATTTAGCTGTAAGATTTTAAAGATCTATACATTTAAAATGTTAATCGCACGCAATTTCTGTTTAGTCTACCACATTTTTAAAAGCTAGGCTAGCTTCTGGTTTGTGTTTGATAAACCCCAGTTCTATAAGTACAAAACAGGTCTCCATCTAGCCCAGCTTTACTTATTAGCTCTACTGGACACCTTTATAGAAAGGACGACGACGACCACGTGTAGATGCTCCCTGTTACTAGAGCCCAGCTCCCTGCTAAAAGAGGTGCAGATGGCTCAGTCTGGGAAAGCAGTAGGAACGTGAGGTCCATGTAGGTCCTCGTTCTGGGAAATTTTGTTTGCAGTCCAGAACATGCCATGTTACTAGCTCTAGCCTTGAAAATCTGTTAATTCTTTACAGGCCTGTAAGTCCAAATGCCTTAAAACCAGTACAAGATCAATGAGCTCCATCCTAAAGCAAGTTTCTGAAATACTTGCAGATAATTACATCGAAGTACAAAAGGAAATCATATGTATGACACAGTAGGAGTTGAGAGAGAGCAGAAAAAAATGTAAGAAATATTCCCCAGTTGCAACAGCCACTTGCACAAGACACTGCATGATAGCAGCATCACATGAGAGGGTGATTAAGGCTCCACAACAGTTGCCTTCTCAGATCAGCCTGGCCCTACTTGCTTCAGTTAGTACAGCTGAGTTGAGAGCTCCCCTCCCCGAGCGGCTGATTCAGCGATAACATCTCTGCGAAGACCAGTTAACAGTGTTCATAATGACTGCAATGGCTTAAAACCCAAACCAGACAGAATCCCAGGGGGAAAGAGTGACAAATGTTCTGATTTTAATCCTAAAACGTGGAAAATTCTGTACAGCATCACAGCTTGTATGAGCTACAAAGCAAAGCACCGTGTCTGCATTGTCAGTAAGACTCATGCTGCTAGCTAAAATCTAAATCAGAACACAATTGTCCATTATTTGGCTAAAAAATCCCTGCAGCACAGTGAGTAGGTACTGTGGAGAGCACAATTTGACTAGTGTGCATCACCTCAACAGCCAGAAAGGTTTAGCGGAGGCATTTCACCTCCTGTCTGTGATACAGCATCTGACTGCAGTGGCTCAAACGTTTGCTTAAACACACGAAGCCACCGTGACTCAATTGTAATCTGGACCACGACAACTACTGTTAGAGAAAAAAAAACCACCTCGAATGTCTTGGCTAGGCTATTCTACACAGAAAAGTGCTCTGAACTGTAATAAGTTCTCTTTTTAAACCTATCTTGCAGAGCTTGACTCATGTATTCTGCTATCTACAGAGGCAGCAACAGCAATTCAGAGCTACTCGCTGTCATTTTCAAAAGAATTTTATCTGGTCTCCAACCAGCTCATTAGTGCCTTTGTTAGCAGACAAACTGCAGTTCATGAATAAAGCCATTATTTGCCTCTCTAACCTCAAAAACAGGAAAAAGAGGAATTCCTTCTTTCCTCTGTAACCTTGTCGGTTGCAGTCACAAGTTCACTGAACAGATGTTCCTCTTCCTCCCTGAGCACAGCATTTCTCTGATAAATGAGGTTAGCCCCTAACAGTGCAGATTTTTGCTCAAGTCACCCATGAACAGGGACAATGATATGATAACAGCGAGGGAGAGTAGAAACACCAGGGTAAGCTTTTCTTGGAACTCTTGCTAACTTTTTACAAAGTTATATGTAACTTTATTTCACATGATTCCTATCCAGTGCAGGATTGAAAAGAGAGCAGAGGTTACTGAATATTTGAAGACCACTTGAAATCGCTGCCCAGCTGTTAATTACCAATTAATTACCAGTTTATTTATAACTTTTGCAAAGCTAGCAGCTTGGCACTTATTAGGAAGAAAGATGTTTCCAAGGTGGTGGATGAGAGACACCTTGTCAGAATGGATCCAACTGGAGGAACAGACACACACACAAGCTTAGCAGAAATGGGAAGTGATTTCAGCAGCCCAACATATAAATGCTAAATCCCCCCGTTCTGGTGAGCCAGAACAGCAGGCAATGAATCACAGAATGGTTTGGGTTGGAAGGGACCTTAAAGCCCATCCAGTTCCAACCCCGCTGCCATGGGCAGGGACACCTCCCACTGGATCAGGCTGCTCAAAGTCCCATCCAACTTGGCCTTGAACACCTCCAGGGACGGGGCAGTCACAGCTTCCCCAGGCAACCTCTTCCAGTGTCTCACCACCCTCATCATGAAGAATTTCATCCTAATGTCTAATCTAAATCTACCCCTTTCCAATTTGAAGCCACCCCCCACCTTGTCCCATCACTCCATACCCTTGTACAAAGTCCCTCCCCAGCTTTCTTGGAGCCCCTTTGAGGGGGCTCAAAGCTGCTCTAACATCTCCCTGCAGCCTTCTCCTCTCCCGGCTGAACAACCCCAGCTCCCTCAGCCTGTCCTCACAGCAGAGATGCTCCAGATCATCATTGTCGCCTCCTCTGGACCCCTATTAATGGACAGCATTAGTCAAGCTGCCTGCTACTGAAGAGGTTGTTGAGCAAAAAAACCAAAAGAGGCAACCGCTCCTCGAATCCTGTGTTCAGTTCTGGGCCCCTCACCACAAGAAGGATGTTGAGGCTCTGGAGAGAGTCCAGAGAAGAGCAATGAAGCTGGTGAAGGGGCTGGAGAACAAGTCTTAGGAGGAACAGCTGAGAGAGCTGGGGGTGTTTAGCCTGGAGAAGAGGAGGCTGAGGGGAGACCTCATTGCTCTCTACAACTACCTGAAAGGAGGTTGTAGAGAGGAGGGTGCTGGCCTCTTCTCCCAAGTGACAGGGGACAGGACAAGAGGGAATGGCCTCAAGCTCTGCCAGGGGAGGTTTAGGCTGGACATTAGGAAAAAATTCTTCACAGAAAGGGTCATTGGGCACTGGAACAGGCTGCCCAGGGAGGGGGTTGAGTCACCTTCCCTGGAGGGGTTTAAGGCACGGGTGGACGAGGTGCTGAGGGACATGGTTTAGTGTTTGATAGGAATGGTTGGACTCGATGATCCGGTGGGTCTCTTCCAGCCTGGTTGTTCTATGATTTTATGAACCGCCCTGTTTAGTGAAGTTTCACTTCACGAGTGTGTGGACTCCCCGTCTCCCGGCAGGCTCAAAGCTCGCTGCCATCACGCAGCGGCACCTGCTCCCTCACGGTAACCCCGGGGCAGCCCCAGGGGCCTCCGCGTAGCCACGCCCCCTCCCCATGGCCCCGCCCACACCCAACATGACCACGCCCCAGTTACGTCGCCCCAATGTAGCCGCGCCCCCACCGCGTGGCCACGCCCCTTCACAGTGCCCCGCCCACATACCCTATAGTGTCGTCAGCGATGACCACGCCCCCACACCGTGGCCACGCCCACAACGGCATAAAGCCCCCGCCCTCCCATTGGCCACGCCCCCGGCCCTGCGGCCGCGCTGCCGCCAGGGGGCACCGCCCGCCCGCCCGCCCCCGAGGCCAACGGTCTCGCGCCGCTCCCCCCCCACCTCCGCCCGGCGTCAGCGCTGACCGCGGGGCCCCGCCGAGACGTCGCTCCCGCCGTTCCCCGCCTCCGCGTTTCGCTCCCTTCCTCCCCCCCACCCCTTTGCCCGCGTAGCCCCCCCCCCCCCCGGGCGGAACTTACGCGCTCCGGCTCCCCGGGCTCCGGCTCGCGCAGCGCCCCGCGCCGCCCCCGCGCGAGCAGCGGCAGCGCCGCCATGGCCGGGGGCGCGCGGGCTCCCCCCGAGCCGCCTCGCGGAGGAGCTCCGTGCGCGCTCCCGAGCCGCCTCGCGGAGCCTCCGCGGGCGCTCCGGGGCGGAGCTGCGGGTGCGGGCGGTGACGGGCAGCGAGGTCCCGTCAGTATCCGCGCGTCGGGCTTCTCCTCGGGGAGGAAGGACCCGGCATCGCCTGGGGCATCGCCATCAGTCTTACTAACTTTCTCAGCCTCTCTGTAGTCGGTAATTAACAATTTTTCGGGGCACAACAACCCTGTGAAACTACCGACTAGGAGAAGTCTGGCTGGAGAGCTGCCTGGAAGAGAAGGACCTGGGGGTGTTGGTTGACAGCGACTGAACATGAGCCAGCAGTGGCCCAGGTGGCCAAGAAGGCCAATGGCATCTTGGCTTGGATCAGAAACGGTGTGACCAGCAGGTCCAGGGAGGTTATTCTCCCTCTGTACTCGGCACTGACGAGACCGCTCCTTGAATCCTGTGTTCAGTTCTGGGCCCCTCACCACGAGAAGGATGTTGAGGCTCTGGAGCGAGTCCAGAGAAGAGCAACAAAGCTGGTGAAGGGGGCTGGAGAACAGGCCTTATGAGGAACGGCTGAGAAAGCTGGGGGTGTTTAGCCTGGAGAAGAGGAGGCTGAGGGGAGACCTCATTGCTCTCTACAACTACCTGAAAGGAGGTTGTAGGGAGGAGGGAGCTGGCCTCTTCTCCCAAGTGTCAGGGGACAGGACGAGAGGGAATGGCCTCAAGCTCCACCAGGGGAGGTTCAGGCTGGACATTAGGAAAAAATATTTCACGTAAAGGGTCATTGGGCACTGGCAGAGGCTGCCCAGGGAGGTGGTTGATTCACCTTCCCTGGAGGCATTTAAAGGACAGGTGGACAAGGCGCTGAGGGACATGGTTTAGTGATTGATAGGAATGGTTGGACTCGATGATCCAGTGGGTCTCTTCCAGCATTGTGATTCTGTGATTCTATGAATCTGAAGCAATCTCCGAAATCCTGGCACCTCTCTGCTCTCCTTTCAATGAGTCGTGTGGAATACAGGGTAGGCTTTATTTTCCCCTTTGAATTTAATTGGATTTTAGGGGCACAGAAGACAAAAAACATTGTCTAATACCTTTGTGTGTGACTTCATGTAATTTACAGTCTCATTTCTGTGCCAGCAATCTGTGGGAATGCCAAAACATTGGAAAACACAACCCACATGGAAGTACGGTGGAGGCTGGGAAAAAGAGTTTTGAAGTTGACACGGGAGATGGAAAAAGAAAGATGCATCCTAATGATACCGAAAACGTTGGCAAGTAAAACTAAGACTCGTTTTGGAGTTTTAGAAAGCGAGCATCCTTTATGAGGCCTGGGCAACATGCAGGAATGATCTCCATCAATCCTGTGCAACGAGACAGAAGCTGTTACAGAATATATTTCCCACTTACATGCTTATGTATAAATTTCCCCAGAAATCTTATGCATATTCTATTACTTTCCAAGGTCTAATTTTCATGTTATGAAACTTTGCAACAGTCAAAACTCTTGCTAATTAGGAGCTGGCTCCAGCTTTCTGCTTGACCTTGACTTTCAGATTAGTTAGGATTCCACACAGAGGTGATTACAGATGAAGAAACAAAGAGACATCTGTTTAGGACAAATCATTCCTCACACAATATGTTATGATTTTCAAGAAACAAACAATTTCTAGAAACACTGTTTTAAAGAAACCTGCTATCAGAGGGTCATTCTGCTTAAGTTCTGAAAACCACAACTGCTTAGACAAAACATAACTGTATTTTAGCTTAAATCGAAATATTCCACTTTGAAATATTCCACATATTGTATCACTAAGGCAGAATGAAAAGAGTGGCTCTGCCTGTGCACTACCTAAAGCAAGTGTCAGAATGCCACTGGCTCACCTGGGTTTGGCTGTTCAGTGTCAGCAACCTTTCTATTAACAGCAGTTTAGGTAACAGTGTGATTCAAGGATTGTGCCATCAGTGAGTGGAGTTAATCTTGTAATTCTTTCTTTCCCAAAGAACTAAACCTTCTTTAGAGTCTCAGAAAAGATCAGAAGCCATGTAACAACTACAAACAGAAACTTAACACATGCTCAGCATTGTGTTTGTAGAATCATAGAATAACCAGGTTGGAAGAGACCCACCGGATCATCGAGTCCAACCATTCCTATCAAACACTAAACCATGTCCCTCAGCACCTCGTTCACCCGTGCCTTAAACACCTCCAGGGAAAGTGAATCAACCCCCTCCCTGGGCAGCCTGTTCCAGTGCCCAATGACCCTTTCTGTGAAAAACTTCCTCCTAATGTTCATCCTAAACCTCCCCTGGTGGAGCTTGAGGCCATTTCCTCTCGTCCTGTCCCCCGTTACTTGGGAGAAGAGGCCAGCACCCTCCTCTCCACAACCTCCTTTCAGGGAGTTATAGAGAGCAACAAGGTCTCCCCTCAGCCTTCTCTTCTCCAGGCTAAACACTCCCAGCTCTCTCAGCCGCTCCTCATAAAGCCTGCTCTCCAGCCCCTTCACCAGCTTTGTTGCTCTTCTCTGGACTCGCTCCAGAGCCTCAACATCCTTCTCGTGGTGAGGGGCCAGGGAATAAGTTCACTTCTAAAATATGAAGTGTGCTCACTGTGCTGAGGAGTAAGGACTGAACACAGAATTGGCAAGAATACCTTGGCTTGGCTCCTACTTCAGAAAAGTTGTCCTTCTCTAAAAGGAATATTTAAATACCATGTGATGGTGCACCAAAGAGCATTATTATTAGGGAGCAGCTGCAAGTTTGAACAGCATGGAGTGTAACGGGTTTCACTTTTAGGTTTGGGGACATAACATCAGGTTCTTAAGGCTATATGCAGACATTCAGTTAAGTGATTTACCCTTACAGGGATTAACACTGACCTGATGTCCTCCTGCCCAGACTGCTTTGTTTTGTTCTTACTCCCTCAGACTAGTCATCCCTCCCAATGGGATGGCAGGCAATGAGCTGCCCATCATTATTTTAGATTAAGTCACAGGAAAGAGCCTGGGTTTCAATACAGAAATGTCCAATTACTGAACAGAATAATTCAGAAGCTTCCAAAGATCATCTGCAAACTCTCACCGGTGACAGCATAAGACCAAAATCATTTGTGCAGGCTGGGAATGAGAGCTGGCTGCACAAACTGCACGGCAGTCCAGAGCAGGCAGATACTTGTTTCAGATCACATCTGAAAAGACAATCAGAAGATTATTTTCTACAGAATGATACTCTTCTTTAATGAAGCCAAGGTGTCTTCTGCACCCTTTATCTCCTACCAAAAGGCAGAAGACAAAATGCAAGGCAGGAAGTGCAACTGAGCAGAATTCAACAGTGCTTGTTACTTATTAGCACTGTGTCACAGGTAAAATCGGAGTCCTTCACTTTACTTTTGCCAGATCTTGAGAGAAGCACGGGAGTATATCCTCATCGAGGAGGGTGTAATATACTGCTTGTCTTCTGCTCTACTAAATCAAGTTGGTTTGCAGGAGAGAATACATATTGTCAAGCTGTCCTTGGCATTCAGTCCTTCCAGAGCTTATTCTTTACTATGGATCCAGTTGTATGAACAGTGTATGCTCTGTCACATCCTTTGAGCCTGAGGGCGTATCACAAAAAATAATCCACAGATTCTTTTTTTTTTAATTTAGCATTTGACATGCCTGATAGAAGAATAACCCTAAATCTGACTAATCTAGTTTGCAGAACATCTGAAGCATGTCATTTCAGAATATGAAACAAACCCAAATCCATTCACGTCAAATCAGATTTATTAAATTATTTCAAAGCCATCTTCCAATTCCACCCCCAGAGCCTACTTATGTCTCTTGCCAGTACAGCAGGCATAGTGGACTGGTGTCCCACGCATACTTACATGTCTAGAACAATGGGATGCACTACAAAACCCCATGTAAATGTATCAGCATGTGGTAAAGGATCCTTTTCTGCAGGTGTGAAGTTTGGAAATGGCAGTTCTACTAGAAGAGTCACATCTGACATACAAACTGCAGAGTTAAGTAGTACCTGTGCAAACAGAATTACAAAGCTTAGCTTTGTAAGCAGTATGAAAGCTCACTTCAGTAAGTTGCGAAGGATGGTCATGCAAGTCCAAAAGGATGATCTTATAAAGCGATTAATTGCTTATGCTGTGAAGACTGCATGGCCTGAAGTAAAAATGCAAATGCTACAATCACCAGATTTTAAGAGTTCAGTAACAAAGGCAGAGGATACGTAATTTACAAACCTTTTCAAGACATCTGGGGAACTAAGAGCCTAGAAATAAAAGAAGTGCTGATGTTTACATGAATACACCTCCTAATGCAATGTCTTGTGTTTTCAATTAGGGAGGCACCTTGTATCTTGCAGGTGAGACCTGACCAAAAAAAGTCCTTCCAGCAGAGAAAAGAAGATTTACTTTGTCATCAGAGGTAGCTGGTTGCCATCCCCAGATTATCAACTATATTTGCACTTGCTAAATCCACAGACCCTTCCTCTTAGGACTCCTCTGACTTTTATCTGAAGTGGAGGTTTTTTTTGTTTTTTTTTTTTTTTTAGAGAAATGACTTTGTACCGCCCCCAAAATCCCATTCTTAGATTTGGCATTCTTATATCCAGAGAAACTGAGGACTTCCAAGTCTTCTCATTCTTCCCTCCATTTGCTCAGTTTTTTTCCCTTTCCTCCATTAAACTCACTTGCTAAATGTTTCTCCGTGCTTTCTCCACTGTTAACGCCATCACTTGGTGTGGTAACAGGTAATTTTAACACAGAATTTCACAGAATCATTTGGGCTGGAAGGGACCTCTCAAAATGATCTAGTCCATGTCCCTGCTAAAGCACAGTGCCTACAGCGGGTTGTCCAGGACTGTGTCCCATGGGGTTTTAAGAATCTCCAAGAATGGGGCCTCCACAGCCTCTCTGGGCAGCCTGCTCCACAGTTTGGTCACCCTCACAGTAAAAAACCTGTTTTCTTGTGTTCATATTTACCCTTAGTAAATAGATTTAGGAGCCAGAAACCTGACAGACAATCCATCCTGTTTCTTTGCACACCTTCTTGAGCGCTGTTAGAGAAAGACTCCTCCTGACTCTGGGAACTCAGCAATTACAGACATATTCATTCTTTGTCACATCCTTGGTCGAAAGCTAACTGATACTTTTAGGCCTTCAAGTGAGACCCAAATTTTACTGTTTCCCTAGATTAAAATGTCAGAATTTCCATGTTTGCTGTATTTGATTCCCTGTTAAATTTCCCCTCATTTTGTTTTATTCTGTGTATACAACTCTTACTGACATTTAATCAAGAAAACTAGTGACCTGTCATAGCCTTTCTCCAGCGCCATTATACGAAGACCTGACATGTCTTATAGTGAATTCCTGTCTTGTTTCAGAATACTTGCTCTGTGTTTTGCAGTGTTCATACTACAGCATCTCTTCACTTCCCAAATCTATATATTCTCCCAGACCAACATGGTTTTTGCTTTTTGTCATGCATCCAAAGGTAAAAATATAATGCTGGAACATGTGTTTGCTTATTGAAAAGTTTTTTTCAGGACACTATTATGCATTCTCACCACTGTCAGTGCCCTCTCCTGGCTCCTACCCTCTCATTATTACGAGATTTCTATGCTCATCTTCTGAAGCTGTCAGTTTCACCCTTTGTAATCGTATCACACATTCTTATCACATCCAAGCTTTTTTTTTTCTCTTCATGTTCAAGGCTCTCTGAACCCCCTAGAATAAAAGGGGACAATAAAGAGTCCTTCCATGAACCAAAACCAATAGTGTGAACATGTGGTTGCTCGCATGTACTGCATCTCATCTTTGCTTCAGTGAAAGCAGGTTGTCACCCTTGGACATCTCTTGCCACGAAGCTAACAATTCTTCCTTGATTCACAATGAATTTTTAAGGAGGGAGAGAACCTTATGTGTCAATCATATCATCTTGTAGTCACAGTCAAGGCCCCTAACCCAATACTCAAAAAAAAATTAAAATCAACAGAAATAATCTGTTTTAATATAAATTTTAATTTTACTTTGAATGCAATAATTTCCTTTAACCAGAGCGGTTTGTTAAGATCAACCTTCATCTGTACAGTCTAGTGAATCTCACCTGTCCAGATGCTCAAGAAGCTGTTTTTTCAAGAATCAACAAAAATATGCTATTCTTCATCACTTCTTAATCACTTTGTGTAAATAAGATGCCAAATTAGAGCATAATAAGAAGTTTCTTTTAGCAATGGACAGACTAAAATTCCCAGAAGTATAGCTGATGATTTATCAGAATGAACTATGTAACCAGCTAAAACAAGAAAAGGTATTGCTTAGGCATATTCTAAATGTGTTTGTTTTCATTTTACACAGTATATGTACTAATAATACTATTTCTATATTGAAACATAGCTTATCTATATCCTGAATATTTAGTGACTTCCAGCTACATTACTTTCTTCAAGCTGGAATTACACAGTCTCTACTGCTATGTCATTGTCTAAGCACAGCTCAGGAGAATGGTATTATGCACCACTAACTTTTCTGCCACACATAAAATTGTGGGTTCAGGACTAGCTAGAATGAGAATTATGTTAAAACACATCATTATTTTATGAGGAATTCCCAGCTTAAGTGTAACAGAATGAAACCTCTGTCTGTAAGGAATATGCATTTCAGTGCTTTAGCACTGCAATATGGCAATTAGCAAATGTAAACCAAGACACAAGTCCTTTGTAAACCAGCTTATTCGGGCAAGGCTGGAAAATATGAGTGGCTCTCAGGAGTGACCACCCATGCCACTGTGCTGTCTTCAGGTCTTCTTTCATCCCGATTTGGACACCGCCTCTGCAATCAAGTTCTTTGCGACTTGAGGTGAGCAGTAGATCAACTGGGCACTATGGGAGTCTTGCCAGATTAATTTGGCCAGCTGCCTGTTGTTCAATCTGGAGTCACTGAAGCCCCGGGTTTCCCTGGGACTGTGCTGCCAAATACTCCATATGGGATGCCCAGAAATATAGCCTAATGTTAGGGAGATTTAGTTCTCCTGCGTCTCAATGGGCCTATACATTTTTAACAGCAATCCTTGTTTTTACCTTCCAAATGAACCTTGAAAAGGTCTTGTGAACCTTATTAAAGAATGAGGTTTTAAATTATGTGGCATAGCTTTAGTTGACATAGGCTATAGAGAAAGACATTTATTTCCAGAGGTTACATCTGTCCTATGGCTGAAGCAGGGCAAGTTGTTCCTAAAGTGTGATTTTGTCACTGCTCTTTGGCCCACAGAGTGCTTCAGTCTTCCATCCCATCTTGCTTTGACCTGAACAGCATATGGGCCATGATATTTGCTGAATTCCTTCACAGCATAAAAGTATCTCCTTTTGTTGAAAATGGGTCAGACAATAGAACCAACAACATGGACAGTAAATAATAAAACAAGAGTTAATCAGATTACAACAGTGTGTTTTCTGACTGCAAACATCACAGTCTTTTCCAACAAGTATAAGCCTGTTTTTAATACAGCAGAAATGCTTAGATCAAACAGAATGCACATTTCGTGTGGTAGTAGGGCACTTAAAAGGTGAAAGAATTTACCACTAGAAAACAGATCTGTTTGCAGTCTTATTAATGGCACGGTGCTGTCTCCTATGACCCTCTACACAGCCCAATGCTTTTCATTAGTCACAGAAGAGCTGCAGGAGGAGGCTATATGCCATTTGCTTGATGTTTTAGATTATTTAATGTGAGATTTTTTTTTTTAATGATACAAAATCTAAAAATTGGGAAAAAGTGGGATTTATTTATTTAACATGAAAATTTAGAATTTGAGCAGAATTATTTTCTTCGGAACAAATACCTTCTGGGAAAAAATTACTGTTTCTTCCTTGCTTTGTGACTGGAAGGAACAGTAATTTTTAAAAGCTTTGAAACTCAATAAAATACAGTGTAAAATCCCAAATATGCTTTCTAATCATACAAATTTCTGATTATGCCACTTTTTTTTTTTTTTGTCAGGATTTAGACCTTTTTCCCTCCACTTACCCCAAATCATCTCAGAGATGCAGCAATCGGAAGACAGAACTGAGGTCCTCCCCCTTCTTATCACGCCTATGAAATCTTTTAAATTGCTGCTTTTATCACAACACTGGTTCTGACAAACAGGTCACTGTTATGATGGAATAAACTGTGGTGATCTTGCTTCATGATCCATACCCTTTGCTTAAAATTTTGTTTAAATACTTCTAATAATTTCCTAAAGTTTGTTTCTAAACTGTTTTTCCCCCCTCTCAGTCAATTAATAATCACTGAACAGATAAGCAGTGAAGAAGACTTCATATAAACATTTTCAGATATATTCTCCACTTGCTGCTTGTCAAAAGTAATTGAAAAACAACTGTACTGTTGAACAATGGAGATATAGGGTGATCGGAGAACGACCTTAAGGTTAAACCTCTTCTTAGTTGGCCTGGTGCTCTGCTAGGGTGTCATACAGACTTCAGGTCTTTCCCAGGTGCAGCTGCTAGCGCAAAATGCTAGCAATGTACTTTATGTCAACTAGAATTTCTATAACAGAAAGCAGTTCTACAGAAAGTAGTTTTACATCTTTTCCTTTGTTTTATTCGGAAGTATTTACATGGCTTTGTTGTCTTAGAAATACTCTGAGAAAAGACAATAACTCAATGGGGTCATTTTATTTTAGATTAATTTCTGTTATGCTTTTTGAGATTTCACATAAATTATTGTTGAAGATTAATGTGTCAATTTTATATTAAATTTGTAAGAACAGTAAATATTCTTTGGGATCCTTTATGAACATCTTTTTAACAGCACAAAGATAGGACAATATTTTGGATTCAATTTTTTCTTTCTATGCATCAAAAGGACTTCAGTATTGTTAGACAAAACAAAATAAAATATTCACCCTTCTTATCCTATTCCATTCTTCACAATGTGATTTCCCATCACTAGTGGTAATCCTGGTTCCAGTGGCATGAATTGTAACAGCTGCGTATTTATGGATGGTGAGCTTGAGGAGTTAAAAATCTAATTTCAGGTTGACATTATATCGGAATCATTTCAGGAAACTACCTTACCAAATATGAAACAAAATGTTAATATGTTGGTCCTGAACAGCAGCCTGATATGAATGGCAAGAAGTACAGCTCACCTGCTCTGTCCTACCTTTTCTTTCCTTTTTAAGAGTATCATTTAAATGACCTACTATAACTCTGTGGTGTGAGCATTTGTGTGTCAAGCTCCTTGGAAAAATTACAGCCCTGATGTTTGTTTTGGACTAAAAGATTTCATTGCAAGAAGAGAATACGCTGCCTGCCTGCCTGCCTTCCCTCCCATTCTATACACTGAGACTCAGTGACTTGGGTACAAAACTTTAAGTGCTCTTAAATCCAGATTAGTCTTCTTTCCAGCTTTATGTGCTTATATATTCCATCTTATATGCTGTAAACCTCTGGGTTCCTTTATCATGTGAATTACATTGGACTGAAATCTTTAAGTCTTTCCTTCACTCTAAACAGAAGCTGCATTATCTTGACAATAAAAGGGCTCATGACAAATGTGAGGTCTGTTTTAAATTGGTTAACTCTAGAAAACTAAGGAAATTATTCTAGATATGGACTTTGAAGATGACATTAAAATATTTTATGGATATTTTCATCCAGATTTAAAGCTACCTTAATTTAGTAATCGTCTTGTGCACTGGACCTTTTGTGAACAATAAAGTTAATTCTATTTAGACAGAGCACTGGCTAAGCTTTATGATTTTACTTAAGAATATCCCTAGACATGCAAAATGCGGGCCCATTCCCTTGTCCATAGTCTGTGGGCTTATGTTCCCAGGTGAGACTACATGTAGAGCCATTAAATGCAGCAGGTGCAGAGAAAAGAGCAGCAGCATCATTAACAGAACACCGTCATCACTGTACACAAGTGTATGCTCTTTAGATTTACGTTCATTAATTCTATACAAGAAGTAGTAGTCCTTGTAAAGTAATAGAATATGCATAAGATTTGTGGGAAAATGTATACATATCTATTCATGTAAGTGGGAGATATATTCTGTTACCAGCTTCTGGTTTTTTTATATATATATATTCTGTTATGGTCTCATTGTACTTGATTGATGGGAGATCACTCCCTCACGTTGCCCAGGCCTGATAACAGGTGCAAACTTTCTGAAACTCCAAAATGAGTTGACAGAAAAAGTAGTTACTATTACAAAAAGTGGAATATCTTTGATTTAAGCTAAAGGAAAGTCAAGTTTCATAGGAATAATTATACTTTTCGAAAGTTAGACAGAATATCCCTCTGATAGCATGTTTTTCCAGACACTGTTCATTCTTTGGAGATGGCATCATATTGTGTTCAGTCTTATCTGTGCTGAGCAGATGCATCTTCTTCTGTAATCACCTGTTTGCAGTGTTTCTCTGTCTCAAATGCAAGGTCAGGCAGAGCTGGAGCCAAAACTCCACGTTATGAAGAATTTTGACTGTTGTGAAATTCATAACATTAAAATTAGACCTTGGAAAGTGAAGGAATATGTATAAAATTTCTGGGAAAAGTTATACACGTGCATGTAACACAAGCAGCAGTTCCTATTACAAAAAGTGTGATATTTCTATTTAAGCTAAAGTAGAGTTAAGCTTCATCTAGGTAATAGTATTTTTTCGAAGTTAGACCGTTCTTCTCATTGCATATTTTCTTTCAAACAACTCCTTTATCATACACTGTGCATTCTTTGGAGATGGTAGCATCTTGTATTCAGTATGGCCTGTGCTGCGCAGATTCATCTTCTGTGTTCACCTGTTTTCCGTATTTATCTCAAATGCAAGGTCAGGCAGAGCCGACTCCAAAGGTCCAAGCTAGCAAGAGTTTTTGACTCATGATTTTAAAATCAGACTTTGGAAAGTAATGGAATATGCACAAGGTTCCTGGGCAAGTTACACACACGCGTGGAAGGGGGGGAATACATCCTGTAACAGCTCCCGTCTCGCTGCACGCGACTGCTGGAGATCACGCCCTCGTTTTTCCCAGGCCTGATAAAAGACGCCCCCTTTCTAAAACACCAAAATGACTCTTAGAGAGCTGATCTGCCGGCACCTTCGGGACCAACCGGAGCAGCAACGCCCCGCGCCTCCCCTCAACTCCGGCACAAGATGGCGGCCGCGGGCCCGCCCCCACGTGACCGGAGAGCTGTTCCGGCCCCGTCACGTGACCCGGCGCGCGCGTCCCACCCCCACGTGACCAGGCGCGCGTTTCCTGCTGCGGCCGCGGTCCCGTCATGGCGGCGGGGGAGGTGGTGGACGCGGGCTCCGCCGAGCAGTTCGAGCAGCTACTGCGGCAGAAAGACGGGTGAGGCGGGGCAACCCCGGGCGCGGGCGCCGAGAGGGACCGGCGGGCGGCCTCAGCAGGCGGGTTGCGTCTCCGCTGCGCCGCTGCGGGCTTCCCGGTGAGCGCCGGTAGCGCCGGCCCCCCGTGAGGGAAGGGCGCGCTTGGGTCTGGCCCGCTGCGGCCTCGCGGCTCAATGAAGCCTTCGCGGGGAAAGAAAAACAACCCGAACTGTGGGCGGGAGAAGCGTTTTGGATTCCCCTCTTGGCAGATGTTTTTTTTAAGGGCCTGTTTCTTCCGGCACAGCTTCTGAGTCCGTCGGAAAGCTCTGGCGTTCGGGCGCTGGAGCCTCAATGGCAGGAAAATAGCGCAAGACAGAACCAGAAGATTTGGTTTTTTTTCCTCATGACCTCTCAGTTGTCTGCTAAACAAAACAACTACTGTACAGTTTTCAATGAAAACAGCAGCATTAGGTTGTTTATTGAGAAACAATGTGAAGCTAAATCGGTCATCTCTCGTGCATCAGGGCTGGTTTGTCATTAATCTGGTTTCATGCTCGAATAATGAATAACAGGGCTCTTATTGTTGGTAGCTCTCTGCATGGACCAATAATTCCCTGTAGCCTCTGGGCAGTGGCTCTTGGTCTGGAATTAGGTGCATATTCTTTTGTGGGAAACTGTGCATGTGTTTTGCTTTGCTAGGGAAGAGTCGCAGCAGCTACTGCTGCAGTTAAGGATAAATGAGTACTCAACTGCCTGATTAAAGACAGACTGGTTTGGTTGTGAGCTCTTCTTGTTTGTCTTGTTGAATCAAAGGTGTTGTAACTATTACTGTATCTTTTATTCCACTAAGTATATGTGTAACTAGGTCTTGTAAAGCACATTATAATAAGGTGTTGGGTCAAAAACATTTCTGTATCTTTTAACTGCTGTATTAGCAAGTGGCCCTTAAATGAATAAGGAGCGAAATCTGATTAAATGAGTGGTTTGAAAAGGATGATGAAACTACCAGTATCACGTTCTTAAAGACAACATAATCAAATCTTTTCCGTGTTTTTGTTTGAGGGAAGAAGAAACTAGATTCTTTGAAACTTGCTGCAAGACTTTCACTCTTCTTTTCTGTAATTATTTTTTCACTGAACTGTTGGGTGGGGACATCCCAGGGGAGAGCTCACTGATATGCTCACGGAGACATAATGAAATGAAAATGGCTTCAGAAATACAAAATTTTGAATTTCTCTTCAACAACAATTCTCTCATTCCGTTTGTCCATAGAGTGTGATTCAATTTTCTCTTTAATGGACTTGATAATTTTATGCTGGTTTTTTTTTTTTTGATCTGAAGATTAATTGATAGTACTGGTAACATTTTCTCTCTGCTTCATTCAAAAATAACTGGCTTTGGATTTTGTTACTACTAAGAAACCAAACAAACCTGCACTCACAGAGTGTAATACACCCCTTAAATCATACTTTTTAATTATCTTCCTGTTTCCTGATGGTGAAGGAACTTTAAAAATATACATTGACTGACTTAGTCTAAATATAGACAGTACCTTATCAAGTGAATATGAAAATTAATGGTATTAAAAGAAAAAAAAGTTTTAAACATTCACTTTATAAACTGGGGAAGAAGAAGGTTTCTTTAAGGAAATATTTTTCTCTTGAAAGATAAAACTTAAGACAAAATATGCTGAATTTTTAGGGCCAGGCCTAATGCTATTTTACTGCTTTATTTTTTAAAAACAAAGGTCTTCCTGTTTTTTCCAAACCAATAGAATTAGTCAGCCCAGCTTCACTGTGCCTACTAAACCATGTCCTGAAGTGCCACATCTACATGTTTTTTGGACACCACAGGGACCAGGACCAACACTTTCCTGGGCAGCCTATTCCATTGTTTGACCACTCTTCTGGTAAAGAAATTTGCAAATTGAGGCCATTTCCTCTCATTCTGTTTTTTGTTCCGTGGGAGAAGAGACCAACACCAACCTTGCAATAAAGTTTCCCCTCAGCTGTCTTTTCTCCAGGCTAAACAATCCCAGTTCCCTCAGCTGCTCCTTATAAAACTTGTACTCTAGACCTTTCACCAGCTTCCTTGCCCTTCTGTGGACACGCATTTTATGTTGACACTTAATTTCATAGGAGTTCTTGTTTCAGAAAATTAATCCTTCTGACATCCTTATTAAGTAGGATTTGCGTTATGGAATAACTGTAAATTTGAAGGGTTTTTTTTGTTTGTTTTTCCAAAATGCATTAGGATTTTACAGTTTCAAAAGATGAACTGAGCCAACGTCTTCAAAATTATTGAACCACTTCTATTATTGCTTTGTGTTCTGTTGTTTCACTTAGACTATGTTTCAGGAGAATCACCTTATTAAACCAAGTAACTTGGACTGCCTGTCTGAAAGATTATAAATGCTTACAGAATACTTGTATCTTGGCCCCAAAAGGAGGTGAAGTACAGAGTAGTTATTTTCTGGATGTCCCCATCAGAAAATGTCTTGCTGTTCTACAGGCAGTGGACTCCTTGTTTTAAAGGTGTACTTTGTGAGTCTATCTGAACCATTTTTTTAATACACTATAGAAACAAGACCTTCAGCTTTTTGCATCTCCAGAGAAAATGTGTGATATGTCCTTCTTCTTTTCCTTCTGCTATTAAAAGTTTTAAAATAATTGTGTCAAAGGAAGTTACTTTTATTTTTGGGCCCACAGCTTTTACTCCAAAACATGAAATATAAACTGATATGGGAAAAGAAACTTCGGGACTTGTCATAAGTTTGTTGTTTTTAATATCCTCTTTTATAGGTAGATAGAGGTTTTGAGAATCTCTTGGTTGAATATAAGAAATAGTTCTAGTATCACCTATGTGTTTAATTTTATTTAGACTCTATTTTCTTCCTTTCTTTATTTTGAATTACTCTTGCTATTTTTCATATTTAAATTAAAGTGCTCAGATACCAAGAGGGCAGTCTAATTGCAGAAGTAAACTTCTGTGTTGGTAAGGAAAGAATAGGCTCTGATGGAATAAGGATTAAATAACCATGTGCTTAGTCCTTTTCTGCTTGTGAGCTGACATTCACGTGATCAGGTGTGTCCTGCTATGCATACGAAATTAAATTGAGCACTTGTGAAATACTTCTTGGTAGTACAGGAACAGATGAGTTAATGGAAGGAAAATGCATCAAGGTAGTTATTAGTGCTTTGGTCTGATGTATAGCCACTGAACTGCTTTTATGTTCTCTTTTCCTTTCTTCCACTATTTGTTTTTAGTCAGTGGAAGCATTTTCTTGTTCTGCTTGTAGTATAATAAATGTCTGCAAATCTAAAAAATATAATTTTACAGCTGGACAACTTTATACTCCGTAATTGTGGAAGCTGGAGTAGATCTAAGCTTCTTGGACTGTTTTGTCATAAAACTTGATTTCAAAACTTTTTTGTTCATCCTTGATCCGTATTTAACAACTTCTCTGACCTCTTAAAGCTGTCTGTTAATCGTGCATACATTAGGATATTGGAGGAGGTCTCAAAATTGGTATTTAAAATAAAGAGTGTGATCAAGTAAAGGAAAACTAATCCTGGAGCAAAATTCTTGGTAATTCTTTGCATCAGAGCTTTATCTGTCTTCTGAAATATTGAACTGCTGTGTCTTTTTGCATTTTAAAATCTGTCTATTGTGACTTAGTATTCTCATACATATGAATGATTCCTCCCTGTCTCCCAACCTACCTATTATCACCTCATTACTTTATGGTAAAGAAGGTTGGTTGCAGCACGGGGACAGCACTCCCAAGTGATTGTTCCCATTGCCTCAGAAGTCTTAATTAAAATGTGCCTGTGCTGACAGCTGTAGTAATGGTTGGAAGACCTATCTGCTCTGAGGGCAGTTGAAGCTCCTGCATGTGCTGCCTGTACTGTTTTCATTTGCTCTGTAGCCAGGCTCCAAAAGGAGCATTGCTGTAAAAGATTATGTGTTGAAACAGAGTTTTGCAGTTAGGGTTATGCTCAGAGCAATGAGATGTGGTCACAAGTTTCTCAAGAAATTCACATCAAATTCCATTTATAAGTAAAATGTAAATCGCTTAAATGAGCCTTTACTGAGGTCTAAATGCTAGTGTCAAGTTGTGAGCAGTGAAATCAGTTCAAAGAAGTGTACTGCTATTTTGTTGTAATTAAGAAGAGATGTTAGCTTTTGGGATCATTGCTATTGATGACTCTTATACAAGAGTGTTGGAAGAATCTATACAGATGGCAGCCCTGGAGAAGATGTCATGAACTGTTCCTGAGCTCAGGTGTAAATTTGCACTGCAGAAAACTAGAACTGCTGTATTCTGTAATTTCAGTTTTTTCTAGTCTGTAAACTCTAAGTTTTAATCAGTTTTCAAGGCAGGACCATGCTCTGACTGATGGCATGATCAATTAAAAAAAAAGAGGTTATCCTATTATATTTCTACCAAAGTTTTTTAGAATTGCTTTGGCAAACCAAGCTTATGAATTTTAAAGTTCTGTGTCTGAATAGTTTGATGCTGCATTCAGAGCATGAGTCAGAATGTCATTCTACCTGCAGAGCTGTTATTTATCCTGATGTTCTATTATTTAGTGGTAAAAGATATGAAGTGGTATGGCACGGTTCCATTGATTTCTGTATCTCCAAATACAATGAAAGTAGTACATTGTATGTCTTTGATTCTTTGTCCCTTATTACTTAGTGGCTTTGGCTTCAGCAAATCTGGAAAACAGAATTGAAAATTATATGCAAGTGTCTTGTCGCTACTGTCATCAAAGTGTTTGCTTAAGCTCACAAGAACTACATCATGGTATCCAGTTTGATGGGATTTCTGTTGACACATGTAACTTCTTATCCTTAAATGCTGTGTTTAATCAGTACCAAACATTCAAGGAAACCTTACTGAAGTTGTAAGAGGGATAAGAAGTTGAAGCTATAAAGACAGAAAATAACATTTCAGTGTCAGAATACTGTATTTCTAGAAAAGTCCTAATTACTGCCTTATATCCTGGATAAGTAGTAAAGAGGCCACAGTGGTACTGAGAGGAGAAAAGCAATGGTGCAGCCTCTAGCATGAAGCTGCTGAGCTCTTGAACTCCCAGGGCTTCTGAAAATAGAAAGCTTGCCCAGGAAGAGGTTTGGAATGCTGAAGAGCAATTCTGAATGTTTGGCCTACGAGTGCTTCAAGATATGTCTTGTAGCGTATGAATTAATCTTCAGTGTTTTTACTTGTTCTTCATCCTGTCTGACATTCATATGGAATGATCTTTTACTATCAAAATACAGGATGATGTTTTCTTTGTATTGCATTACCTAGTGGTGCTGGCTGGGTTTTGGAATGTTTCTTGAAAAAGCATTAGTGTCTTCTGTGCAAGTCTTGTTAGTTCTTTTTTTTTTTTTTTTGGCATAGCATATCAAACATTTTTAAAATAATCATTGACTATAAAAAGTAAATGCTCTTACTCTTTCTTTTTCTTTTCTTTTCTTTTTTTTTTTTTTTTTCTGGTAGGTCCCTTGTAGTTGTCCACTTCTGGGCACCATGGGCTCCTCAGTGTGCTCAGATGAATGAGGTTATGGCAGCACTAGCAAAGGAACACACACAGGTTACATTTGTCAAGGTAAGTGAGGCAGTTGAGCTTGTTTAAAACAGGAGAGAGCCATTGTTACAAAATATGAGTAAAGTATTCCAAAATATGGGTAAAATTGATTTTGAAGTTCCTTTATGGCTTCACATTGAAGGATGGAAGTGAAACATACACCAGTGATGCATCAAAAATCTGTGGGATGAAAGTTCTAGGTTAACCTTTCTAAGTTTGCTCTTGCAAGCTTCAGTAACCACTTTGATTATCATTGCTGTTTAAAGAAAAAAAAAAAGAAGAAAGAAAAAGTCAGTCTACTAAGATACAATGAAGGATTATTTTTTCACTGGCTGCTCCATCTAACAAGTAGGCTTTTGACTTTCTCTGTGCCTGCAGTGTCTCAGTCCTTTAGTTCTGTAGACAGCCATATTTTTAAAGCATGGTTTTTATCCCTGGATTTGAGATTAATTTAGCAATACTGTTCTTTTTAAGTAGGCTGGAGATTTCTTCTGTTCCTGAGATGGTATTGGTTAGCTAAATAGACCTCAGAACTCAAGAGATTTTCTGTCTGATACTAAAGATGAACTGTAATCTTCATGAAGTTGAAAGGAAGATAAATTTAAGTCTGTGCAACACTGTCACTCTAAGATGACAGTTGTATAGGGCTGGGTGGCATAAACGCAAATGAGAATCTATACTCCAGTGAGATAGTCTGCATGTCCTGGTAACAGAAGCAGTGTGGAGGGGAAAAATGAATGCACTCCATCAACATGCTGTTCATTTTAAAACAACTTTCTCTTGTTAATGAGACACTTCTGTGATTATGAGGGCAGGGAGTAATGGAGCAGCCAGCTGTGTGTGAGTATTTTAATTTGATTTCTTACAGCATTTACATTTTGTAGGGTTTTTTAATTATTCCTCTCTCAGTTGGTATTTCTCTCTAAAACACAAGAACAGAACTATTTTAATGATAGTCTTTTATTACTTATTTTATTACTTTCAGCATTTTGAAAATTCAAGTTGCTTAAATTTATATAGAATAGCTGTAGCTTTTAGTAAGCCCAAGAAAGTTTGAAAACTCTGTTGCGTCTTTATTCATATTCAAATATTTATTTATAACCTTTATTATTTAGCTGTGGTTTATTTTTTAATAACAAGGTTCTGAAGTGATCAAGTGTTGTAAAAGTTCACTCCCGCTCCGTTCCCCCCAATGTTTTTGGCATACTTGCTCACAGAAAATAAGCTACTGAAAGACTTGGGCGAATGTTCTTATGTTTTTATTTTTTCTGGGGTTAAGAGGTGCCTCATGGGGAATGTTAACTCATAAGACGTTCACAGATGACTGACTGCCGCTGTAAATGGTGGTACAGATGGCGCTGTACTGCCTTGCAGATCATAAACAGTTACGTTCTAGAATAGAGTTAAGTAATAATGAAGTGAAATTCAAAAGTGTCAATAAATCTTGAAGTCTTTCTAAATGCAGTTTCTTATTTTAGTCAATGAATAGCCTGACTCTAAGATCCTTGGCTTGGTTAAAATGAAAGTATCTGTATCCAGAACCAGCTAGAAAAATGTTTTGGGAAGTTGTACCAATAAGAGCGAGTTACTGAAATATGAAGTGAAATCTGTGTGAAGCTCACCAAAGTGGAACGCAAATGTCCAAGTAGGTAGGAAATTTTGCTAGAGAAGAAAATTAATAGATAAAGTAATTTAATTAATTGCCACTAGTAGGAGAATAGATAATTGGAATCTATATACAGCTTTCAGTGTATGGCTTTAGCTTCTCAGTTGATCCTTTTGGAGCATTGTTTTATTGATGCAGAAGTGAAGCTTGGACTCTCAGTTTTGACTTAGTCTGCTGAGTTGCTTCTGGATTTAGTGAGTTCATGAATAACCTGGAGCAAATAAAAAAATGCTGTCACACTATAATATTCAGAGGTTCACTGTTTTGATTAAGAATGAGCAACCATCACCACAGTAGCAACCATCACCGCAGTATTTTCTAAAACGCGGGTACGAGCATACTGTTGCATGGCTCTCAATGCTGTATAGTTTGTGGAATATGAATTCCAATGGCTTTTTCTTCTACACTGAATTGCAGGTTTCTGTTGGAGCTGTTTTAGATCTATTACTTTTTTTAACCATTAACTCTGCAGTTATTACTGATCTGGTGTCTTTGACAGCCTTGTATTACATATTCTCTAAGTAAGTAAGCTTTTAGCCTATGGACAGAAAATGACAAGTTTCAGTTAATAGACATATTTTTGGCAAATTACTAGATTTTATATTTCAAGGTATGAATTGTAATGCAGAGTAAAATTAAAACAAATAATCCCAACAAGCTTGCCTCTCAATACTCAGCAGTTGGGCAGGAGTTAAAAACAAAACCAAAATTTAGTAGACATCAATAGATTATTGAAGAAACACTCCTTTTTTTCTTCATAATTTGCAGAAGGCTGCAAATGTCAGTCATGATGTACTGCCCCTTGAAATTAGTCAATAGAGCAAACAGCAAGAATTGCTGTGGGCAGAAAATAAGCACTGTAATCATGACATAACTGGGGTCAATGATTTATGGATTTCAATATAGTAGTAGCTGCATATGATTGAAAATTTACTAGGTCACCAGTGCACGAAAAATTTTATTCGCAGCCTCTGGGCATCTTTTGAAATGTGCAACAAAATAAAAACCTCTGAACCTGTTTTGACACTCTGTAGCCTCAGTGGATGACACTCCAACCCAGCGAGTCTCATTTAAATGCAAATGTGTCACAAACTTCTGCATTGAATCCTTTTAAAATGTATAAAATGCCTAGAAGAACATTCTAGACAGGATTGACGTCAGCAGTCAAACTTTAAAGAAGATTATGAAAATAATCTTTCACTCCTTTGTTTTGGTGTTTTTTTTTTTTTTTAGCTGGAAGCTGAAGCTGTGCCTGAGGTATCTGAAAAATACGGAATTAGTTCTGTTCCAACGTTCTTATTCTTTAAGGTAAGAGAAGACGGATTTAAGAGAAAATTGATTCCATGTGGAACCTTAATATGTATACTTTTCTTAATACTACTGCCAGAAAAGGAGAACCTTAAGAACTTTATCTGTGAAGAAGCACCTCTGTATCTGATTTAAGTCTGTCCAGTGGCACCTAAAAAAAAAATAGATAGAAATTACTCTTACACTTTATATGAAATATTTTAAAGCTTTCTTAATTGCTTTGAGATTCTTACATAGTTTGGATTTTTAGTTGCCATACTTTGTATTGGGTCAAAAAATGTCAGTAATATTTTCCCTTGTTCAGCTATATTCTACAACATGGCAAAACCCCAGGTAAATACTGTTTTGATAGAACGAAGTCTGGGGCACATTTGCCTGCAATAATAAAGTTAAAACTATTTTCTTTAATAAATTCTTCTAATAGCAGATTCACAGGCATTAACAGTAGCCAGCCTGTTAACAGAATGGTATGAGTCGTGGAGTTGAAGGCTGGGTAAAAGATCAATACACTAATCCACCCTGCATCTAAAAATCTATACTTTATATCGTAGTTTGACGATTTTTTTTATTACAGTACAAATTCTGAATGTAATCCTTTAAGATGAGCCTGTGTTTTGGTTTTCTTAGAATTCACAGAAAGTTGACAGATTAGATGGTGCACATGCCCCAGAGCTGACCAAGAAAGTGCAGCGCCACGCGTCCAGCAGTTCCATTTCTGCTGGCTCTAATGATAGTGCAAAAGAAGATCTTAATGTGCGTCTAAAGAAACTCATCAATGCTGCCCCTTGCATGCTGTTTATGAAAGGGTCTCCAAAAGAACCTCGTTGTGGTAAGGATTTTCTGAAGTTTTGTGTTAAATTTGGCAGCACTTGTTTTGGGCTGGTTGTCAGTTTTATTCAGTTTTGGGAAGATGCATCCCAACAGTGTCTTGTACACCGAGAAGCATTAATGGAAGTATTTTCATGTTGCTTATATGCAGCTAAAGAACTGCTATTCCCTTAGTTACATTTTGGAAATGGGATCAAGGGATTCGAGGCTTTCTAAGGGATGTACAGAGCTATCCTTGAGCTAGGACGCTTTTACTGAGGTGGCTCGCTGTTTAGTTGTGACATATTTTGTGCATCGAGTTACGCATATTGAAAATGTAAAATAGTCAGAGGAGAATGTTCCAGTGCAAGGAATAAAAAGATCTGACTGACATCCAGGATTGCTGTTGCCGTTTGGAAAAAGAGATTGAAACTATCCTAGCTGGTAAAATTGAAAGACCAGTAGCATGTGTATCTGCTGCAGTGGAAATACCTTGTATTAAACCTAGTGCTCTTAGCCATTGCTCACTGTTACTAGTGCCTGGTTTCTGACTAACTTGAAGTGTTGGTCTGTGTTGAAAGCACAAATGTTAGATACTCAGAATTTTTCTGTATCAGAAAGCTGTCTTCCTTTTGTTAATGTAGTCTCAATAAGCTGCTTTGCAGAAGTGATCTTGTAGATCCTTCTGTAAATGGAAGTGTAGCACTGGTGTAGAGCAGTAGGGTGGAGATAGCTTGAACGAGCAGCACTCTTGGCAGCCCTTGTTTGGATATGGCTCCCATGTATTCCCATGTAGCTCTAGGTGTATTGTTTTGGCAATTGCCAACACAACACAGCACTTTCTAGGTTGTCCTTTGAGTGTAATCTTGGCCCGCCTTTGTTGAAGTTTATCTTCAATTGTCAGTCTGCTTCTAACCCACCAGTCTTTTTCTGCTGATATCTTACTGGAGTGAACTATAGCTGCTTGTTTCTCTGCTGGTTTCTTTTCATATATGCTTGTTCCCCGAGGCCTGCATTCAATCTTGAAAAAACAAGGATCAAAAAGGAATGCAGAAAACACAACCATTCCTTGTCTCCAAAGCTTCACTTAAAAGTGGGAAGACTGAAAATATCTTATTCTGAGGATGGTGGCAATAAGATATAAAATCCAAAAACTGGAGGGAGGGAAGGGCAACGGGCAAAAAAGTTGCATTGACTTTTTTATCTTTTTTTCTCCAAAGTGGTCTAGAGATCAAATGTTGCAACTTTTACGGTTACTTTTCTGCAGGAGGTTACTTATTGGATTGTTTCGCTAAGCAAACATGTATCCTGTGGGGCAGATCGCATCAACTGCATTGTTGGGCCACAGAGATGAAGGAATTGTGAAATATAACAGGATAATAAGAAAGGGCTTAGCAATACCTAGCTCCTTACATCCAGGCTCTTGAAGAAAGGCCTCTGGCATATATTTATGGAACCAATAAAGAGATGACTGCTCAAAAAAACAAATAATGACAATACTTGTTCTGTCCATGAATTACGGTACCATGTGCAGGTTTGAAAGATTCCTCAAATGTTTCTGTGTAGTGGCGAGATACAGGTGAACTAAACAGTTCCTCCTGAGTGTCTTAAACACATTCTTTTTGACCTCCTCTGGTAAGGACTCAGCACATGCAGCTGAGAGACAGAACAGGGCTGCTTGTGTCTGGTCAGGAGCCCAAGAGTGCTTGGTTTGAACTTCTGTCATACTGTGCTGATTCATTAATGCTGCATTCACTAATGGCCAAATATCTTTGTGGTGTGCATGCGCTGCAAATGTTCCAGCCATGGAAGATCTCACCACAGTTTTAAGTATGAAATTCAGTTAACAGTTTCAAGTGCCGACATCCCCCTGTAACTGCTGCTTGTGCTTTCTATCAGGGTGTGCCCCAAAAGTTTCCAAAAGAAACTGGGTGAAGAAGTACGAAATGGATAAAATAGTAAAAAAGGACCTAAAAGAAAATGATTTTACATTTCTGTCCATTTATCTTAGTCTGGAAGGATTCAAATTGTCCTAAAACCACATACTTTTTAAAGGAGGGAAAGGGAGGGATAACTATATGGAACACATTGATGCAGTGAGAATAACGCAGGTTTGTGGTAAATGGCTTGCCAAACAGCCTTTGCTATTTTGTGTTGTGTTTGTGAAGGCATTCTGTTACAGGAGAGCTATTTATGTAGTTCTGTATCGTACTGATTATTGAAATTGAGGATTGGATCCGTAGGTTAAATGAGTCTTTCCATTAACTTCAGGTAGTTGGGAGTCAGGACCAGTGTTTGACAAATGAGGAGCTGAACAGAGTGGTGAAGCTGCCAGGTGGGCCTGTCTGGGTTGAAGTGTAAAGAGCAGCTTTGGATTGATACAGTTTTATGTTGGGCAGGAAGGGAGGAGAGTCTGTCCAGCACTGTTGATTGGAGTGGGTTTAGTAGAATGCACGCAGCCCTTTTCGAGAAGGAAGGCTTATATGGAAAAGTCACGAAACAGTACTTGAAAGAGGTAGTGGTTAAAGCATGTCAAATGTTTGGAAGAGAAATAGACTTATTAAAGCATGTCAAACTTGTGTCGGTCTGGGCCACGTGCTGTAGAAGGTAATTCTCCAGTGGCACAGTGAGAGGAGTCTTGTAACTTGTTCCAGGCTACTTCAGGTGAATGAAGCACTAGCTTATGAAATGTGTGCAGGTTTTCTTACTGTCTCTGCCCTCTATACCTAATCATACTTGCAGCTGTTTTTAAGCTATTTGCATGACATTTTACAATCTGCTGTTTCGGATGTTATTGTAAAATGATTATAGAAATAGGAGGGGGGGCAAGGCAAGATATTTTATGTACTGAGGCTCCTCATATGCATTGGACTTCTGTGTTGGTATCTGCACATCCTGCTTTCCTCTTTCTTTTTGCCTTTCAAATTTCAAGGCTGCTGTTTCATCTTGATGAACTAATAGGTCCCAGAATTACTTCAGTAGAATTAATTTCAGAAATAGCTACAAGTTTCAAACTTTGATATTCATTGTGCTGTTGGGATTCTAACAGTTTGTGCATAGGCATTTGTTCCTGTGAAGAGCTAGTGAAGTTCCATCTGTTTATGAATAGATAATTCTGTATTTGTATTAAGTAACAATGTGGTTATAGGTGTGTGAAAGTTTCGTATCGTAGGAATTTATGTATAATCTTGTAGGAGTGGAAGTCTTGCCGTATTCTGAAGTAGACTCATGAATTGCATCCATTGATACATCCTGTAATACCTGTATGTATTGGAGCACTGCTTTGATGAGCTCCAAATATGCATGAGTACGTTTTGGGTGTCTACAGCGTATTCAGGTATGTGTGCCTTAAGTTTAACTGCATCGGTTGCCAGTGTGGCACTACTGTTAGCGATAAACCTGCTGTACTTGCACTGCGAGCCGTTTGGTAGGTACGTAGCAAGCTGTAAGGAAACAGTACGGTTCTTGCTATGTCCGTGGTGAGATCTTGTTGTGCAGGCAATGGTGAATCTCAGCTGCTTGTGTGCCCAGGTTCTCCATTATGCCCGAGTCAGCCTCTGTCTGCATGACCGTTTGAAGACACAGGCATGCGTTTTCTCCTTTGCATTTCTGCGAGTGTTCAGTAGAGAGATGGCTTTATAAAGGGCATTGAGCAGAATGCTGGGCAGATTTGATGTAGAGAAAACACCCTTTACTGTTTTCTGACGTATTTGGTTTTGATGGGACTGAATTGTGAGGAAGTTAAAAAAAATCCAAAAACCACAACCAAAAAAAAACCCAAACAGAAAAGACAGTGAGGCATCAAGGTTAAGGATGATTAGGTACTTTATGATAAAGTTGATATAGAAAGCTACTTGAGAGTATAATGCAGGTTGATTTGTGTGTGTTAATATGATAAAGTAGCTATTTCTTCAAGCTTTTAGTTCTTACATTTAATCCTTGGAACCCTATGAAAAGCTTATGGGAGGCACTTACCTGCATAGGTGTATGTATTAGAATTGGAAGTAGTGCAGTGCATGAAGCTATCTGAACTTACAGCTCTTAATTTTGCAGTTAAATACCGTGCCTGCTTTAGATTGCTGTGACAATTTCTGGCAGTAGTTGAGAGATGTTGGTAGGTTGGGTCCATTAAATGTCTGAGAACAGAAGAAGTCTTTTTCAAGGTGAAGGTAACTTAACATTTTATCAATAATATGGATCTGTTCTAACAGTAGTAGGAGTAATATAATTAAATAAAGAGCCATGGCTGTTAAAAGGTGAAGATATTTTTGAATTGTATGTATTTGGATACAAATAAGTCTTGTACTGGATTCTTCAGTGCAATTGACAAGTAGAGGAAACCCTACCCAGCAGTATATTTTGGGATCTTACTGTAGTTTGTAATTTCTTCATTGGAAAAGCTGGCTCAGCATAGTGTGAAGTAAGGTTTGTCCCCTTGGCTATGTGTTTACTGGCAATTGTATGTGGTTATGTATGTTGTATTATTTCAGTGGATTTATTTGGACTGTGGTATTTGTTTATTTGCTTTGTCAATACTGTAATTTATTAAGGGTGTTTTTATTGGTGTAGAATCTGGAGTGGCATTTGTGAGTGTCTCGATAACCTCTTAAAACATTTTGTTAGCAGTTTAATTTTTCCTTGTAATGCGTGTATGGCGTTTCTTCAGAAATGCAACCTAAATCTTTCGTTATGAAAGTAAAGCTGTTCTGGCACTTTATCCCTAAGCATAACACTTTGACAGCTACCATAACCCTTCAAAATGAAACACAACCAATCAATCTTTCTAGTTTGCATGTAATTGCCTACAGCTAAAATAAAGCTTCCCCCCTAGTTCCTTACAGTAGAAATGATTTAATATATTGGCGATGGAATAACCATCAGCAATCAGCCTTTAGCTGTTTACTAATGAACTCCCAGATGTATGAAAAATTTCAGGATCTGTGTTTTACTTCAGGCTGTACATGAACTTAACGCTTCAGTTGTAGAAAGAAAAGCAACTTAGATGCCATACATACAAATACTGCTACTTCATATCTCAATAAATTGCAGAGCATGGAAGCTGCAGAAAGTTGCAGGTGGTCTTGCAAGCTGAAATCAAAGGTTATTCTTCTATGGCACTTTGTTTCTTTTTTTCCATTTAAAGCCTCTTTATCCTTTTATTCCTTTATTAAAGCCTTTAAGCATTATCTCTCTCTTTTTTTTTTTTTTTTTTTTTTTTTAATATTTGTATGGAGGTTTTCATTTGTCTGCACAGCATTTGTTGGAATTCTTTGAGGGAATTGATAGGATTGCAAGGGCATTTGAATCCAAAACAGAATGAGTTAGCAAACATATAAAACACACATTATGATCACATTGATTTATGGACAAATTCTCATGGATCTTTCTTTGCAAGCTGTAGGATAGTGCTGTCTAGGAGGCTTCTAGTTCCTTAGAAGGCATATGCATGAACGCAGCAGTGGCTTGTGTTGAAATACTTTAAGTTAGAGACCATGTGTTAGAAATTAAGCTAAATTCCAAAGTATTTCAATGTGTTGCAGTGTACTTAGCATTTTTTTCTTTCCAGATTAGCATCATTTTCATAGCAGAGCAAATAGGTTGTGGAGAAGCAGTGGAGTTATGAATCAAGATTTGATCGTCTGTCCTAACAATCAAGTCATTGGTTTCCTTACATTACGTACAGCAGACCTCATCCATTTTCTTACGGATTAAATATCGGCAGTACACTGTGAAACATCCAGTAAGCTGGCGTCTTCTCTGGAGGACGATTTGTGATCCTGTGTTAGTGGAAGTGTTAAGTAGATGAAGATGACTGAACATCAGTCTTAAGGTTTCCTTGCAGGTTACCCCAGAAAGAATGGGCTAGGATAAAGCCTAGATGTGGGTGATGTGCATGTGTGTGCTTTTTTTTTTGTTTTAAAGTGATTTTGAAGAGTTTGTGTAAAGACTAATGTTTTAAAGCAATTTATCTTCTTAAAAAAAAATGAATTTAATGTTTCACTGTAATGAGAATGGTGAATTTATAATAGAGGTGAAGAACTATTTGAAAGTGAAATTCTGTGTGGGTTTCCCTCTAGTGTAAAGAAGATCTAGGTGATTATAGACTGTAAATTCTGTAATATTAAAATTCTTATACATCTCACTTTTTACAAATAATGTGATGATTTTCTTAAGAAAAAGATGCTTAGCTACAGAAGGGAGAAACTTTTTTTCTAAGATTGGCCATATAATGAACTTAAACCTGGGTGTTTAAATGGTGATATTCAATGCTCAATATCCTGCTGAGATTGTATTGTCAGAGTAGGACTTAATGAAAATCTTTCGTAAAGGAAAACAAAACATGGCGTGAAAGTGTCACAAGTGATTAATATTAAGTACTCATGTGAACGAAGAGTTAATAAAAATATAAAGGAATATCTCCTTTGCCATGAGGTAGGAAAGGACATGATTTTAAAGCAAAAGTAGTAGAAAACATAATAGAAGCCAAGTTTCAAAGTTAAACTAGTGACACAGTAGCGGGTTTAAATCCTGGTTCTCACATTGTGTGTCAGCTTTGTTAGGCTGGTTGAGGATTAGAGCAACCTTATCTAGTGGAAGATGTCCCTGCCCATGGCAGGGGACTCGGAACTAGATGATGTTTAAGGTCCCTTCTGACCCTAACCATCCCATGATTCATCCATGTTTGGTGTAGGAGCAATGCTTTAGCAGCTGGAGGAAGGAATGATAAGGGGGTAGGGAAAGTGATGTGCAATTAGAGGAATGAAAAGAAGGCTACTGCAGAGCTGTTATGGTCATTGAGAAACTTTTATTCTTTGTGAGTGATCACTGAAGAAGAGCTGGAAAATACAGAATAAGGGAATGCATTTAACTTTTTGTATGTTGGAACAACAGAGAGACTTGCATTAATGTTCCTTATGATGTAGCTCTAAATAGAGAAGTACCAGATTTACCAAGCTGTCCATGTACTTTGGTTTTGTAATTCCAGTACTAAATATGGGGTTTGCCCCATTATAATAGTTCAGAATATGTAATATTATGATAGAACAAAGAATAACATGCTGAAGCTGCTTTGAACTTACTATCTAGAAGAACTGCATTTTTTAAGTGAATAAAGTTTGCAGACATGGGAATGCTCTATTTAAAATTATGCGTAATTCTTCTTTTTGTGTTTACAGGTTTCAGCAAACAAATAGTAGAGATACTGAACAAACATGGTATTTCATTTAGCAGTTTTGATATTTTTTCTGATGAAGAGGTTCGTCAGGGGCTGAAAACATATTCTAATTGGCCAACTTATCCACAGTTGTATGTAGCTGGAGAGCTTATCGGTGGACTTGATATTGTCAAGGTTAGAAACTGAGACATTCTTAATCTTGTTAGTCATTAGAAGCACATTTTTCTTGCTTTTTACATCTGATTTTTCTTCTCCCCCATCTCCCTAGGAACTTGAGTCATCTGGAGAACTGGACACAATCTGTCCAAAGGCGCAGAAGTTGGAGGACAGGTGTGTTATGTCATTACTATAAGGGTGTCTAATTTTGAGGTTTCCTGTATGTTCATTTACATAGGGGGAGACCCCTATATAAATTCCTGTTCTTTGACTTTATCAGAAACGGCAAGATTTTCTTTAATTACAGATCTGCGGGTTTTTAACGTGTCCTGTTCTGTGTACAGTAAGCATCTCTTAATTTTGAATTATACTGTTATGTATTCATTAAACTCTATGCTAATTTTACTTATAGCAAGAATATATAGATTCCTCCTTGTCTCTCCCTTAAGAATTTTTTCTTTAAAGATAACTGGGAATATCATCTTATAAACATTAGTAGCTTTTGTTAGCTTTATTTGACAGAGACTTCATAACTCTGATGTCATTGGAGAAAAGATCTAGCCTTGTCTCCTCATTTTTCTTGATTACTCATGTCCTTCAATTCCTGTTTTGTTTCACCTTGGCGATGTGAATATATACTGCAAGAGCAGGAAGTCTGTTGCTTCCTGAATCAGATGCAATATCTAGAAACCAATTTGTCCTCCTTTTAACCTTCCCTTCTGAAGACTGGCTCTTGTTTGAAATTCTTATGTGCCCCAGGCAGTCAAGCTCCAGGTATCTCACAAGTTGTTCTGTTTGAGAAGTTGCTAGTAGATTTGGGTATTTTTCCTGGTTTTTGTGACAGTGCCATTAGGACATGCAAAAGTGGATTGTTTTACCAAGGACATGGCCTGTACCTAGAAGGGAAATATGTTAGCACAGATTCCTTCTTGCTGTCTAAGCATGATAAGAACAAGTTTTAGTGCTCTCGATGTGACTGGTTCTGGTTCTTTTGCCTTCTCAGCACAGTGGAGGAATAATTTAATGCAAGACATTTCAATGCGTTGATAAAGTCTACTGATTTTCACAGTGGTGTATTTATTAATTCCTTTTTAATTTGCTCTGTGGCTGAGGTTTCCCTTTTCTTAATCTAGTAGAGTAACTTGTAAATTGTTTAACCAAGGCCACAAAAATCAATCACTACCTTTTGCAGTTGGAGATTAAATTCTAGGTAAAGGTGAGATTGTTTCAGTATGGCCTTTTAAAAACTTCTTTTAGAAAGCTTTCTTTAGTCTCTTCCTTTGTTTTTGCAAACTTGCATAAGCTGCAACTTTATTGAGTTAATACATATGTTTTTGCTTTACTTAATCTTTTTGGGGAAAGAAGGTAATGTAACATGTTCTCTGCTTACCTAGTGTATTTTAATAGAACGAAGTTGTTGGTATAGCAAAACGTCTCCCTAAAGGAGCAGCAACAGCATCTTTTGAATAGGCGTGTGAAGTTTTTATCAATTGTATCAAATTTTGATACATAGGTGGCCTGAAGGCAAACTGACTAAAAATTCACTGGACAAGTTACAACTAGCTTCTTGTTGCCTTGTTTGTTCTTCATTTTTTAGCTCGTTTTTTAATTTTGCTGAGGTCTATTCTTTCTCCGTGGCGCAGATTAGTTTTTCTTTGTAGCCAAACTCATACTTAAAATCTGAGCAGCTGACATCTTTCAAACTGCATTCACTCTATCAGTCACTAGTAATAAAAGCACTACAAGGTAGTTATTCAAACATGTTAAGACTTAGTAAAATGAAGGCATATCAGTACTAGAATCTATGTGATACTAAATGATGTTCCTTTACTCAATGTTTGATCTCTTCCCATCAAATAGTTGCGTCTTTCTCACTTGAAAATACCCTTGGAAAGGGATTCCAGAAATCAGCTTAGTTTTATGAAAGGGATCTGGCAGCTGGGGAACTAGCTTGGATTACTGTAGCTCACCTTTGCTGTAACTGTTACTTTTGCTGTTGCTTTTTAAATTGGAGACAACTGGGCTGGAAAAATTGTTGAGATTTACGTGTGCAAAGGCTGTAGGTCACCAATAAAGCTTCATGTAGTTAGATTTTGCAAAGACTCTGCATTCTCCAGTCATGCAAAGCAACTTTTTACAGAAAATGGTCAGATCGCCTGTTACGCATTTTATAGCGGGCAGTTTGCCCTTAGAAGGAAACAACCAAGTAGGAGTCTTTTGTAATTTTTCTGTCATTTATCACAGAAAGCCTTTCCTAAAAGGAGAGGGAAAGGAGGGGAGTGCCTGAGGGTTGTGCGCATGGCCCAGAAGTGGGCCAATGGGGCAAACCAGAACTATTCTTGAATTTCCACAGTGGTTAGTCCTTTGTCCCTATGTCCAAAGAGTTTTATGACTGATGGACAATAAGTATGGCTCTTACTCTGCAAAAGATGTTCTCCCAAGGAGAATGAGAAACACCAAGTATTATACTCAGTATGTGAAGAAGCAATAGGTCACTACATAGAAATGTTGTATTTAAGATACCATAAAATAATGTTTCTCTTTGAACTTATAGCTGCTTGATACTTAGAGGTCAATCTAGAAACCTACATTGTAGACCTAAAAGTAATAGGATTGTTCAGATTCGTTCACTACTGGAAGCAATTGAAATGGAATTGCTTATAATACTGCTTAAAATACATTTGGTAAAGCTGTAAGTTGCTCTATCCGCTTTTGCATTTTGTTTTCCTGTTGAAACAAAGCTTGCGGTAACAGCTGAGCTGTTTTGTGTCTGTCTTTTTGTGCCTTCTATAGGCTTAAAACCTTGATAAACAAAGCTCCTGTGATGCTTTTTATGAAGGGAAGCAAACAGGTAAGATTAAGCCTTGCAGGATATTTTATATTTTAAAAGTTTTTTTATGTGACAGTTACCTTTTTTGCTTGCTTTCATTGCATAATGTAAATTAATGGTGCTGGGAAGTTAGTTATTTGTCTTTTTATTTGGTGCTTCTGTAAGCCGTAGAAAAGCAGTCCTGGTTTCACCTGATGGATATATATTGCTAACATGCTGATAGCTGTGTTACAGTAAAATTGGGGAATTTGATGCCCTGCAGTGATGTCTGTCAATAGCTCTACAATTCAGGAATGAATGAAAGAACAGTGCGTGTCATTTTGGTCTTAGCTATTGATTGTCTTTGCAGATAATGGATTTTCTTCTGCTGTTCTGAGTGTTTGCCCCCAGTGGCAATCCTACTTGAGGCATACACTTGCGAGTGTTGCCCAAAACTTTGTCTCTGGACACAAGTTTCTTGAAGTTTCCTTCTGTTGACCTAACTAGATTGGGCGTCCTATCCTTTTTAATTTATCTGACTTTTAAATGCAATTGTGAAAGCATAATAAAAAAACCCCTGCTAGATGTCTTTAATGTTACAGTGTAGTGCCACGTACAACAAATGATCCACTGGTGTCTTTAAGCTGCACTTAATTGTCTTGCTTACTGAAATAAAGATAGTGACTGAAGACAGACAACTGCTAACAGTCAGGATTAAAATAATAACAAATGGCTGTGAACCAAAAGGTCAGTCTGTTGCTTTGTGTTGCATACTCAAAGTAACTAGGGGATAAATCATTCCCTTTTGATCAGCAAGGCACTGCAGTTCTTTCTGTCAAAATTAGTTGAATGGCACCTAACTCATGCTATTCACTGGAGTGGAGTACCTGAAACAATAACTGTAGTTAGTGATTGCATGTTATGAGTAGTTCATATGGTATTTTTTTTAAAGGGATACAGAGCTAGGGGACCAAGCTTGTTCATGTGGCTTGTTTTCCCATTTAATTTTCTCATTTGTTCTCTGAGCCTTCTCTGTGTATTAAGAGATTCTTTTAAGAGTGTTATAGGCCGTTTTACTAAGCCACTTCATAGCTGCTGGAACCCTGTGGGTTATTCTGCCTCACTGAAACAGTGGTGATGAGCAGGTTTGGCTTAGGTCTTCTAAACAGATGCACTTCTGTCTCCTTTTAAAACTTGCCTTGCCTGCAGAAAGTAAGAGTTTGGGCAGGTTGCTTTACACATTTTGATTTTGCTTGTGCTACCGGCACAGCAAAATCGCTGATAAGAAGGAATAGTCTGGATTAAATATTCAGTGTCTAAAAATTTGTGTGATTTATGTCCTGATAATGTCGATATGAAGAGTTTTGCAATAGATGCTTTCAATGATCAATTTCAGTTGGGAGCTGCTGCACATGCAGCCTAGTTATCAGTTAACCATAGGTTGCTACTGTCTCCAGAATGGTAAGTAAAGGGTAGTGTGTGTCTCAAAATAAAGCATACCTACTTTACAAATGCATATAAGGCACTTTAAACACATCATACCTGTAGTTCTGACTATTTAGACATTCAGAAAATAATCAGGCCTGAACAGTTTTCAAGGCAGTATTGCCAAACCTGGAAAGCAGATTCACCTTGTATCATTTCATAGCTGAGGAAAGCGTTTAATAGTCTCAATGTTTTCATTTATTTCAGCAGAGTATATAAAGAAACAGAGATCCAATACTCTTTAAAGCTCATAGTATAAAGAATATAGAAGGAATTAGCAGTATTGTTCATCCAGTAATGTTATTGCTAGCAAGAAATTGACGACAGTTTAGTGTAGCTTGAGGACTGGGAATTTTGTGGATTAAATATAGCAGATGCATGTTTTAACATACATGTGTTTTGCATTCTAGGTGGCAAAATGTGGATTCAGCAAGCAAATTGTAGAAATAATGAATAATACTGGGTATGTAAGTGGATTTTTTAATTTGCATTTAGGAAGCCAGTTCTGTTTTAAAAATTATATAAATTGTTTGGAAAATATTAGTGGAAGACTTCCTTAAACATAATTTTCTTGAAGAGTGTTTTGAAATATCTTCATGTAAAAGCCTATAGTGTAAATCACTGCTATACTCATTTGATACCAGGTCAAATATAGTGTGTCAGATATGCTGCTTTAACACTACTACATAGTGTTTGTTTTACTCTGATTGTTGATGTGAAAGAAATCCTTCCGCTCTGATAAGCAACTTCTCTTAAAGAGGTCCCTCTTGGTCTGTTTCCTTAGTCTTGGAGCCTTGAATGTTATCTAGCCTCAGTTTTCTTTTTCAAAGTAGTTCTTTCTGTAGGGAGAGTGGTTAATGTCATCTTCCTTTGAATAAACTCCTGTTTTGTTTGTACAACTAGTTAGAGGTTAAGCAGTTGTCTTGATTACTAGATGTCAGAATGGGCTTTTTGAGACAGAGGATAACTATATTCGGTATAAAGCTCAGAAACAAGTAGCAGTTACTCAAGTCATTGTTCCTTGTCACTGGCCCTAGTCCACTTACAGTTGTCTACATACTTGCTAGTTTCTGAATAGTGCCAGTTCTTGGAGTAGTACGCATTGCATACCAGAAATCATACGTGAATCAACCAGAGATTGAATTTACACAAGCATTTTATTTTTGTGTTTTTTTTACACAAATGGTATATGAAGATGGAGAAATAGTTGTAGCTGGTTGATTCCTTAATGAAAACCTCCAGTGTGTGTGTGTTTCTTTTTTTTAAAACTAATAGTGAACAGAACTACTTTGAACACATTTTGGATTATTAGAGTCCAAGCCACACATCTTAAGTTTTTTAGCGCATTGCCGTGTCATCTGTTCATTGTAGGGAGTTTCCCGTGAAGCTGGACATCTTCATTACATTTTTTTGTGCATAAGCCATTGACTTTTTTTTTCCTCTTACCTGTTAGTTCTGAGTGGTTTGGAAGCTAGCTTGTACATGTACCCACCTTGAACTTTTGGGGGTCTTGCATTTCAAAACTCCACAGTAGATGATTTGGTGTTTGTTTTTTGTTCTAGCGTTGATTATGAGACGTTTGACATACTGGAAGATGAAGAGGTAATTCATGCTCTCAATCATTGAAGATTTCATTGTTGCTTTTACTAAAGTTGAAGTTTACATTTAAGACTATTTTTCTTAGGTGCGGCAAGGATTAAAGACTTATTCAAACTGGCCAACGTATCCTCAATTGTATGTGAAAGGTGAACTTGTTGGAGGGCTGGATATTATCAAGGTAGGAATGAGACAATCTTGTTTGAGAGGTAAATTGACCATTTTTTAAAACGTAGAGATGTTTTCTGCCCGTAACACACAGAAATTCCTGTATATAGGCCCTAGATCTTGAAACTGAATGACTTGGTTGATTTTACTGTGACTTCTATTAGCTCAGCATACAGTTGAAAGGAGCTCTAAATCTCCAGCATTCTCATATGCCAAGATTTAGCAGTGAAATGTATTTTCTTGACAGCAGTCAGTTACTGTTACTGTAAAGACCATTTTTACCCCGTGGGTGCATTTTTACAGGTTTCTCTTCCTAGTTTTACTTCTAACATTGCTTTTCTCAAATAAGGTGGGCGAGACATTTTTTTTCCTAGCAAACAGTCTCATTCTGAGAAGAAAGTAAGGTTTATTGTGGTTGTTTGAACAGACCCCGAAGCAACAAAAATAGATCTGCATCTCTTACTGTGGTTTTTGATTTTTGTAACAGAGCAGGCACAGTGTTCTAAACCCCAAATACTCTTGAGCCCATTCTTGTCTGAATGTTTTATAGCCAATTCCTCAGACATTGTGACTCCTGGGAAGATACAATCAATAAATCTCATTTAGTTCTAAAAATACTGGTATTACTTAAATTATATAGATTACTTTAATTTTATTTATTTAACAAGCGTGTGGGTTATTTCGGTGATCAGTAAGTGTAGTCTTGGGCATTGCAGAGATGCTACAAAATACTTCTCTCACTGGTATTTAAATGTAATTTGTCTATTTGCATTGTTGGACTGTTTTCAGTTCATGCTAACTTGAATGAGTAGATGAATGTTGTCAGTATTTTAAAATGCCTTCCGTAACATAGCATAATATGTAATAAAATTGAGACATTTATTTCTCTTGAGATGTGGGAAGAGGATATATGCTCCACAACATGTTATTTTAAAAAATATTCCCTGGTGTTATCTAGCTCTTTAGGAAGTTAACAGCCTTATAATTTGAATTTAAATCATCAAGATAATATGGGCAAGCACCTCTTATTTAGACCTCTGCAAATTTTACTGTCTTGTTTGCTTAAATGTGTAGTAGTAACAAAATCTATCAGGGTTTTTTTTTTGTTTTGTGAGAGGCATTTTGGATGTTGTAAAGCTTTGTGTACGCCTAAAATATATTTTGAATTACATCTAGAATGAGATGTACCAGGGGATTTACCCGGTAAAGCCGATGGCAACTAGTGCTTTTGAAGGCATATCTTTTCACTAAATTTCCTCTCTTACTAAATAGACACAAAACAATTCAAATACAGCATTATGAACATCAGTGTCTTGGTCAGGAGGGACCTCTAGTGGGTCAGCTACTGCATTCCCTTCATAACTTGTGAATTGATTTCCTTGTCCGTAAACTGTCCCTGTTGGTATCTTGTTAGCATAATCACAAAATGTACATACAGAATAATTGCTGTATATATTTCTTTACAGGAACTAAAGGAAAGTGGTGAATTGTTGCCTGTTCTGAAAGGAGAAAATTAATGGAAGAGGACATCATGGGAACAGAAATACTTTTGAACAATTATTCATTGGTAGATTATATTGGAGCAATATACAACTTAGCGTTGTGGAACTGATCAGGAGTAAATAAAGACAGCTTATGTACTCTGTGTATTTCACAAGACCCTGCTACATGTGAGAATGTTTCCACTGAAGATACAAAAATGTCAACATCCTCAAATTCAATTAAAATATAATACTCATAAACTTTTGGTTTGTTATTACGCTTTTTCTGTGTATTCATTGCATCTAGGTGTTTAAGAATTGAGTAATAACACCACTATCCATTGCAGTACAATATAGGACTAAATTACATCTTTCTTTTTGGGCTCAGCTTGCATTAGGAGAATATTAATGAGTATACCTTTGTGGTATGGAGCATAATAATTTTCTGTCCCTGTTAATAATTGTTTTCGTGTCTAGTGAGCGAGAAAAATACTACTGAAACCTTAATCCAGTGCACCATTAGGAAGTTGTTATTAATGAGTTTCAGCTGTACACTATGCATCTTCATTATCTGAGTAGGTACAGTAATTGTTAATTTCAGATGTTCAGCCTATTTTAACATAGCTTTTTGGACATATTTGAGTTACAGTGGAAATGAGCCAATAAACAGAGTGATTAGGGCAGTCTTTTGGTGTATCATCAGTACTGCTTCAGTTAGATAGAATGGTGTACTTTCTGGGCTACGGATTTGGCACTTTAAATCATTGTGTTAATATATGAATCCTTCACTTCTGTATTCACAGGATTTAGGTTGTTTTTAATCCTTCTTTCCATACCTGTAATGCTCTGAAATATAACGGGCTCTAATAATGGGCAGACCATCAAACCAGCTACACAGCACAGATATACCTGCAGGCATGTACAGGAGGATATTTTTCTTAGCGAACCATCTTTTGGTTTCAGTTCTTTTTGAGTTCTTAGCATCTTTTCTGAGACTAATGAACCTTTTCTATTTTGGAAAGTATTTTTGTCTGAAATACTGAAATATTTGTGGTTAATTACATATAGACTGCTGTGTGTGACTGCAGTATCGGCTGCTACTGACTTTTAGTTGTGAAATACTGGTTTAAACTGTGTTGAGTGAATTGGCTATAGAGAGTAAATAGAGCAAGGACATCATATGCATAGAGGCCTGGAACCTGAAGAGAAACCGTCTACCTCTATGAAATCCAACAAATGAAGTGATGGTAAGCAGAAAAGCGCCTGGACTTCACCAGCAATACAATTTGAGCAGAGAGGTATTGCTGAAAGCCCTTTCCTCACCAATTTTTGTGTTGGTTTTGCTTGCAGAGGAAATGCCTGTGGGTGCTCGTGATTCGTGCCCAGAGGCTCTTCAAAATGTGCTGGGGAGATGAGATGCCTGATGAGCTAGGTGTTGTGAAGTTCTAGGCAGCTGCTGAGAATTGACTGCAAGTTTGGGGCTTTGTTGCTTACATTTTAAATGTAATCTATGCTTGAACAGGAGTCAAGACTTATACTGGACTTGGTCCCGAACTAGTAAAGGTTGGCTGCAGAGAAAAAGGTACTTTTATGTGTTACAGAATTCTTAGTGATTGATATTTAACCCAGTCCTAGTATCAGTTTCCTAGGAATAATTATAGTAATTACTATAGTGTATGTTATAACATGAAAACCGGTTTTAATAGTTATAAAAAAAAAAATAAATCTTATCCCTCTCATGAAAACAAGCCTTAATTAATCTCACAAAGTGAATTGCAAATGCACCCGGGCAGTTGTCAGTGTTCTTTGTAACCTACTTCATTTTTTAAAAAAAATACACCTAAAAGTTACATCCCTGTGGTCGAATTAGGAGCTAGAAGCTTTAATTAAAAGAAAATTAAATACAAAATGCTATTCCTTCTATGATAGCTTTCCCATAGAATTCCCTATATTGGAATTTAACTACTGAAGTTTATATTAGAGTACTGCTAACAAAGTTGCAGAAGTGCGAGACCACCAGTGAATAACAGTTGTTTCTCTGGTTTATATTTTTATATTCCATATACTCTTATACTCAATATGTTCTGCTGCACTTCTTACGCCTGTACAGAATTTATTCTTGAAGTGAAACTCCTGTTCCTGTTTGGTGACTGGTCTTGTAACTGTTAATGGCACTCAAGCGAGAGTCTCCAGCTTTGGTGGTGAGCAGCGTTTGGTATATATAGTGCTCATTCTTTTGTCAGAATTCATTGTAAAACAACTCAACATGTGAATGGCATGTTGTTTTTCTTTGGATGAACCCAGACTTCCTGGAGAGAAGTGCTTTTAAAAGTGGTTTATCAGAACAGCACTTTTGTAACTGTTCTCTCTCTGGTTGCAGGTGTAGCCTGCAGCTGGATTTTGGGTGCTTGGGGGCTGCTCACGCAAGGCTGGGGAGCACAGCGTGGGGAGGCCTCCTCCTGATCATCGAGTGTTTAACATGGCAACTAGAACACCATCCTCCTGCAGTTTAATGGTGTGAATGGGGCATCACATCCAAATTTCATGCTGGTGCTGTTAAAATGCTTTTGAAAGTGGCCTTTTTCTGCACAGAGCTTGCGCTGCATGGCACAGGGGCACCCTGGTGGCTCTGTAATTTAAGAATTTGCACCAAGTATGTGTATGGGCTTTACCGTCCTGTAACTAGTTTTGGTTAGGTTCGATTGCGTCTAAGGAGCTTCAAGAACTGTTAGCTCCCAGCTGCCTTGGCGGAGGGAATGATGTGTGGGTGGAGGCTGCCTCTGTGTGGTAGGAGAATGTACATTGCAGGAATGTTTCTGGCCTGCGATCCCCTTGTGCCTTAGCCAGCGTCAGTCAGGAAATCTGCAGCTATGTACAACACGCCTGGAAAACGTTTCAGCCATATGGCTGAAACCTTAATTCAAGGGGCTGCTGGGGAGCATGGCTGGTATGCTGCTGCAGCCCTTCCGTAGGAATACAGGATCCCTCTGCCTCTGGAATGGGCTGCTGTTACTGGGGAAAATGTGTGGAATGGAAGATGATTGTAATGGAAGATGATCTTGTAATGAGATGCAGTTGAGGTCAGTAAATTCATCAAGGGATGGTAAGTGCTGCTGGAAGTTACGCAGTGGATACCTGTAACCACTGTAGATACTGGCTCTTATTTCAGAGCTCTGTATATGCGTTCTTTCATACGTGTTGCCTTCTATGAATGCAATTCTTGGCACTCCTCCCAAAGTCACTTTTCTTAACTGCTAATAGAAAAGTGCTGAAAAACAGGTCAGGAACTCAAGTCTGTAAATAAGAATGATTTGGGTAATTCGGTTCAGTGGCGTTCCCATCTGCCTAAAGCTGAGTGTGTGATGCTGTGCTGGGAAACCTCCTAGGCACTAGGCATGTTTTGCACAGAAGGAAAGAAAGGCAATGAAGTGTCAGAGCTATAGCCTGCCAGGTGAATTAGGAAGTGATATCTTGAGCTTTTATGGCTGCAAAAGATGGCAACTTTTTTACCGGTGGAGAATTATTTGACACTGGTGTTGTGGTTTCTTTGGTGTAACATATTCTGCTTGTTTGTATTTTTCTCTTTTTTTTTTTTGCTTTCTTATCCTTGCCTGTCTCAAGATTTCAGGTAGAACCTTCCTGTATTTTAATATTCGGATATAAGGAAAAAAAGAATTAACCATAATTTCAGTTTGGGAACAGGTTGCCAGTGAGATTGAGGCACTCTATCCTCAGAGCTCTTCAGGACTTGACTAATCTGAGAGAAACCTGATCTGATTTTGATCTGCTCTTAGCAACAGGTTGGACTAGAGGACATGCAGGGATCTGTCCCAACCTGAACTAGTCTCTGCTTTTAAGTGACACAGTGGTGAAGTGTTAGCGGGTAGAGAAAGCTGTTAGCAAATAGGGTGCAGAAGAGCACTTTGGCCAAAATGGGAGTCCTGCTGTGGTGATTAACTGCTACATGCCATTAACTGCATTTAATAACTTTGCCAACAGATAACAGTCACCCCTGTTACCCTCTCCGTGCTTGAATAAGAAATGCTTCTGAAACACTATGGAGTATCCTGTTTTCTAAAGGCAAGTGTCATATGCAAGCTGAGGTAGGTAATGCAATAGTGTTTTTAAATTAAAAATTAATCTGGCAATATATGAACATTGGTTAAAGGATTCTGGCAATCCGAGGAGAAATTTGATGCAGTTAACGATTTTAATTAGGGGAGTATTTCACAGAAAGTAATCGGAAAGATACAGTATCTCATTTCACAGTACCCAGGCAGAAACAGAGGAAAGCAGTGAGTTTTTTTCTTCAGTAGTTCCAGGCAGCCAATTCAGATGCTGCTATACAGAGTTATTCAAGGAGCATTCAATGAACACAGGCTTAAAAAACTTGGTCAGTGTTCTCCTTTTCTCCTGACGCATGTGGTCAGTGGGAGGAGATTCCCTTTCCAACCCAGGGAAACTTGGGAGTGGCTAGCAAAATTAAGAGGAGAAGAGACAGATGTCTTGGCTTGTATCAGAAACAGCGTGACCAGCAGGTCCAGGGAGGTTATTCTCCCTCTGTGCTTGGTACTGGTGAGACTGCACCTCGAATCCTGTGTTCAGCTCTGGGCCCCTCACCACAAGAAGGATGTTGAGGCTCTGGAGCGAGTCCAGGGAAGAGCAACAAAGCTGGTGAGGGGGCTGAAGAACAGGCCTTATGAGGAGTGGCTGAGAGAGCTGGGGTTGTTTAGCCTGGAGAAGAGGAGGCTGAGGGGAGACCTCATTGCTCTCTACAACTACCTGAAAGGAGGTTGTGGAGAGGAGGGTGCTGGCCTCTTCTCCCAAGTGACAGGGGACAGGACGAGAGGGAATGGCCTCAAGCTCTGCCAGGGGAGGTTCAGGCTGGACATTAGGAAAAAAATTTTCACGGAAAGGGTCATTGGGCACTGGCAGAGGCTGCCCAGGGAGGTGGTTGAGTCACCTTCCCTGGAGGCATTTAAGGCACGGGTGGGCAAGGTGCTGAGGGGCAGGGTTTAGTGTTTGATAGGAATGGTTGGACTCGATGATCCGGTGGGTCTCTTCCAACCTGGTGATTCTATTATTCTATGTTGGTACAGTCCTTACCTACTTCTTCATAGGAAAACCTAGATGCCACTGTTAATTCAGGGTCTGAAAGTCCTTCTGCCATGTTGTAAGTGTTTACTGTTGTCTGTCATCATGTAGTTGAGCTTTGTGTGTAGTATTTCTCCCCATACAAGAACTGTCCTATGCCCAGTCATACCTGCAGTCATGCTGGTGTATCTACTGACCTCATTGCTTGTATACAGAAGTGTTTAAAAACCATGAATAACAGTTCCCAGTGTGTTGTGCAAAAAGAAAAGACCTCTCCTTTTTGTGTGTACTGAAGACCTTTGATGTAATGGGACCAAAATAAGAATGCTTTGGTGGAACTCTGAACACTAGCTGAGCTTCTAGTTTCCCAAAAGCCTAGACAGGGAAGGAATGATGCAGCCTGTGAATTTCTGCCTTGGACTTGTGAAAACAAATACTGGCAGCACGCCCTCACGTTGGGTCCCACCAGACAGCATCTCTGTAAGGCCTTTTGGAATGCCCAGTGCCTCGGGGTGTCTCTTGGGCACCTTGGGTTCAAGGCCTTGGCAGGTGTGGGTGAGATGCAGAAGAAGCCTCAGCTGCTCATAGTAGCCTCAGGCAAAAGTGAGGTGTGAGAGAGATGAAGGCATTGCCAGCACTCTCTTGCTCTGGGATGAGTGAAGGCTGGTAGGACGTGGTTTATGGTTCATCAGAGCAGGTAAGTAGGTTGCTGAGTTTTATAGCTTTTTCCTCTTAAAATGCTTTTCCCACTTGACCTATTTCCCATCTTATTTCCTGTCTTAAACTGAGCTTTGTTTAAGCTCCAATCTACCTAAGATGTGAAGCGAGAGGAAAGGATGGATCACAGATTATCACGACCTTTTCTCTCCAAATCATAGAACGGTTTGGGCTAGAAGAGACATTAAATATCATCCAGTTCCACCCCCCTGCCATGGGCAGGGACACCTCCCACTAGATCAGGCTGCTCAAGCCCCATCCAACCTGGCCTTGAACACCTCCAGGGCTGGGGCAGCCACAGCTTCCCTGGGCAACCTGGGCCAGTGTCTCACCTCTTTCAACGTGAAGAAATTCCTCCTTATGTCTAGTCTAAATCTGCCCCTCTCCAGTTTATACTCATTCCCCCTCGTCCTATCACCACAAGCCTTTGTGAACAGTCCCTTCCCAGCTTTCTTGTAGCCCGTTTCAGGTGCTGGAAGGTCACTATTAGGTCTCGTTGGAGCCTTCTCTTCTCCAGGCTGAACAACCCCAACTCTCTCTCAGCCTGTCCTCATATAGGGGCTGCTCCAACTCTCGGATCATCCTTGTAGCCTCCTCTAGCCGGAGGTGTCCCCGTCTATGCCAACAGGATTGGAACTGGATGATCTTTGAGGTCCTTTCCAGCCCAAACCATTCTAGCAATAATAAAAATCAGATTTTGCCTCTTCCAAGTTATTTTACAGAATCGATGCTGTGCTACTACCTTTCTTTTGCCGGTGCTCTACCTAGCCTAGAATTAATTAATTCGTGGTGCTGGTTTTTTTTCCCTTGGGTTTTTTTTTCTTGTTTTTTTTTTTCTTGTTTTTTTTTTTCTTGTTTTTTTTTTTCTTGTTTTTTTTTTCTTGTTTTTTTTTTTCTTTGGGTTTTTTTTTTTCTTTGGGTTTTTTTTTTCTTTGGGTTTTTTTTTTCTTTGGGTTTTTTTTTTCTTTGGGTTTTTTTTTTCTTTGGGTTTTTTTTCTTTGCGTTTTTTTTCCTTTGCGTTTTTTTTCCTTTGCGCTTTTTTTTTTCCTTTGCGCTTTTTTTTTTCCTTTGCGCTTTTTTTTTTCCTTTGCGCTTTTTTTTTTCCTTTGCGCTTTTTTTTTTCCTTTGCGTTTTTTTTGGTTTTTTCCTTTGCGTTTTTTTTGGTTTTTTCCTTTGCGTTTTTTTTCTGTTTTTTCTTTGCGTTTTTTTTCTGTTTTTTCTTTGCGTTTTTTTCTTTTTTTTCTTTGCGTTTTTTTTCTTTTTTTTCTTTGCGTTTTTTTTCTTTTTTTTCTTTGCGTTTTTTTTCTTTTTTCTTTGTTTTTTTCTTTGTTTTTTTCTTTGTTTTTTCTTTGTTTTTTTTCTTTGTTTTTTTTCTTTGTTTTTTTTCTTTGTTTTTTTTCTTTGTTTTTTTTCTTTGTTTTTTTTCTTTGTTTTTTTTCTTTGTTTTTTTTTCTTTGTTTTCTTTGCGTTTTTTTTTCTTTGCGTTTTTTTTTTTCTTTGCGTTTTTTTTTTCTTTGCGTTTTTTTTCTTTGTTTTTTGTTTTTCTCTTTCCTCAGCAATCAAGATTTACCTCGAAGACAAAAAAAAAATCTTCAGAGTCGCCTGGGTGGGTGACCTGCCGGAGGGTTTTCCTCGGCGGAGCGCAGGGTGTCGGGAGGCTGGAGCGCCGCTTGGGGGCGCTGCTGGGCAACATCTGGCAGCAGCTGGAGCGGGGGGTGGGGGGGAAGGGGCTCTGCGGGGCACCCGGGGCCACAGCCAGACCTCTCGGGTGATGCTGTGCAGGGGCTTTAAAGATTAAAGCCAAAACTGTAGGGAGCTGTTTACAAAGGCAAACTTGAACTCTTTTCCAGCTTTTTTTAAGCTTGCGTGTTAGTGGCTGGTAGTAGAAATAGTAGTAATAGTAATAAAAATGGTAATAACAGCAGTAATAATAATTATAATACTGTGCTCTCGCAGCTCAGAAAGCCAACCGTGTCCTGGGCTGCATCAAAAGCAGCGTGGCCAGCAGGGCGAGGGAGGGGATTCTGCCCCTCTGCTCCACTCTCGTCAAACCTCATCTGGAGTGTTGTGGCCAGTTCTGGAATCCTCAACATAAGATGGAGCTGTTGGGATGGGTCCAGAGGAGGCTACAAGGATGATCTGAGGGCTGGAGCACCTCCCGTACGAGGACAGGCTGAGAGAGTTGGGGTTGTTCAGCGTGGAGAAGAGAAGGCTCCAACGAGACTTTATAGTGACCTGCCAGTACCTGAAGGGGCTACAAGAAAGCTGGGGAGGGACTGTTTACAAAGGCTTGTGGTGATAGGATGAGGGACAATGGGTATAAACTGGAGAGGGGCAGATTCAGACTGGACACTAGGAGGAATCTCTTCACGCTGAGAGTTCTGAGGCCCTGGCACAGGTTGCCCAGGGAAGTGGTGGATGTCACAGTTTTGGAGGTGTTCAAGGCCAGGTTGGATGGGGCCTTGAGAAACATCATCTAGTAGGATGTCCCCTCCATCACAAATGATCTTTATGGTCCCTTCCAACCCAAATTATTCTATGATTCTAATTCCATGGCTTTTAACTCCTTTGTGTATTTGTGTGTCTAACCCCTTTCTTTAGATGCTTTCCTCCTAATGAAATTTATGGCGAGCTCTTATCTGCAGTGATCTAGTTTTCTTCTTCCTATGGGTACTGAGACACTCTGACAGTAATTTGAAGTTGAGTGTGCAAGTGTTTGAAGAGATCAGTCACCATGTGAGTGTTAGCAACATTAGTTCATTGGTTTGACCAGGGGCATGCATGTGGGGGCATCTGCAGGGCCGGGACGGGCAGTTGTGCGGCTGAGGGGCCAGGGAGCAGATGCAGTGGAAACTGAGTTAAGGAGCGAAACTGGGAGCACTGCTGAGCCTCCTGGGGAGGGGTTGCCTAGACCCTGAGCATGGCCTGGGTGAGTGCAAGCAGTGTCACAGCTGATGGAGTGGCTCTCAAAGCCCAGCGGTGCCCCGTGTCCCTCAAAAGGAAGGATGGATCGACCAGGTCTTCTCGCAGCTTGGAAGATCTGGGCAAAATTAAAACCCCTAATATTAGGCTGACTGAAGCTGCCATGACTTAAAAAAGCTGTGGCCAGTTCAGGCTCCCAGCTGAATCACTCTGGCATATCTGCCTGCTCAGCACCTGGGATAATCTATCAGCTGAGCTGGCTTAACTCCAGCCCATGGTTTCCAGGATGCTGGTTTGCCTGCCCAGCACTGTGCTCTGAGAACTCTTTTTGTACAGAAACCTATTGCACTCAAATCCATCGCTGGTTATAGTGCAACTTTTGATGTAATTAATTGACAGCAACAGTATTAACAGCGTTACGTGCTAATTAGGATGGAAGATCTGGTCTTCAGCTGATTCGGTCTGGGCTGGAAATCCTGTATTTAATTTTATCCACGATGTGACTTCCAGGTTCAAGGTAAAATATCCACTCCGGATAGAGAGCTGTGACCCTTGACATCCCCACAACCACCGGGCAAATGAGAAAATATTTGATAAGATAGAGCAGCCACAGCACGGCTGTGCTGCCAAAAATCAGTGACAATCCAGTTCTTGGCACCATTCCCACTTGGTCTAAATTATTTCCCATTGTTGTATTATTAAATGTGATGGTATGTATGTGAGGGAATATGGGGACTGAAGAATTCTGCACAGTGAAGACTGCTCCTTATTCTTGTTTGGTTTCATTGCTTTTCAGATTCCAGACAGATAGCAAAGCAAACGTGGCAAAGCATAGGCAGGCAAGTTCAGTTATTTTGCTAGGACAACTTAAAAATCTATAGCAATTATTATCAACTGGCTTTTTCCCTCCTCCTCCTTTTCCCCAGGACTTTGCGTGTGTAACACTAGATGGAGCCTTCTGTGCACTGGAGGAGTAGAGGAGTCTGAGGAGTTCAGAGCAGCTTTCTTCACTTCCAGCAGTGCCTGTAAATGTGTTAATGCAAATATTGCTGGCCACAGGGCTTTCCATTTAATGGGAAAATCATAGTGGGAAATTCTTTCTTACACCTATAGAGGGCAAAAATCATGCGGTGTTTCCCTTTGCATGAAAAATACATCAGAACCAAGAACCTATAGCATTCAAGTTCCTGTGTACATCATTTTATAAGTAGATTTTGAAGTATACATAGTGAAATGTTTGTGTTTGTGGCTTTGAGAACATGTGCCTGCATCCAGATGTGCACAGAATCGTTTCTGTCCTTTACATGTCTGGCTTTCCGCAACAATTCGCAGCCATCTTTCTTAGGAAAATTATTCAAAATATGGTGAGTTTTAGCAGTTTCTTAATAAGATTATTATTATTTTATATTATAACTTAGGTGGTAGTGCTCTAGTGCACCGGCTGCTGATCTTTCTGAATGATGCTGCAGTGGTGGTGGTTGCGTTGGAGAGCTCTTTCCAATGTTATTCTTGCAGAAGAAGAGTGGCATCAGCATTCTGTGCACATCTGCAGCCTTTCAAAGCAGCCAAGAAAGTAGATTACAACATAGTAGCTTCCAAGTAGATGAAATTGCAACATCATTATGAAAGAAACTGTGTAATCTTAATTATTCTTTGCAAATTTTAGACTGCGTATAAACAGCTAGTACATCTTGCTGACATCCAGAATGATTTTAGGATACTGAGAAAAATGCAAATATAGAAAAAAAGATGGGAAACTTACCTATGTTTGTGCTGAGAATGACAATTGAAAGAGACGTTCTCTAAATTGTATTGAAAGAGACTTTTCTGCATCTCATAACGAACTCTCACAGAGGCATGAACGTTGCCGCACAAAGGATAGATCCTTTGAACAAAATGAATGCCAACAATTTTCAAACCTTGTAGAAAGGGACCCTTGATGGGTTAATGACCTAGTTCTGCAAATATTTATGCATACTGCCTTAATTTTGTGCTCAGTTGAATGATTCCTAATGAATTTACTAGAATCACTTCATTATAGTCTCTTTAGTGGAAAAATTGAAAGATAACAATCTTTCATACTTTGACATTTAGAGAGAGACTTTTAAAAAAAAGTCTTATGTTTAAGCAAATAGGCATATGCTTCATAATTGTTTAGAAACAGAAAAAATTAGAGATGTTTAGAATTAAATTTCATTCCTACTTTCATATTCTTTGCTCATGCACTGTGTAGGATGCTAGTTTAACTGTATTATTGCAGTAAGGGGAGGGACAGGAGAGGCTGCCGTTGGCCTTCCAGTCTATGAACTGGGCTGACAGTCTCTTTTCAGTGAGAAACAATCACTGCCTGTAATCCCCCTGCTCACCAACCAACTGAAAAAGACTATAAGGTTTTGCTTGATGGATTCAATCTAGTAAAGTAACACGAATGAGTTGAAAACAACAAAATCATCTGCAGTATAATACTTTTGTCTTCTAAATTAAGTGCAGTACCAACAGAATGTTGAATTCCCATAAATCATTCTGAACAATGATATTTCTCCTAAATCCTCTGAATTAACCTGTGCCTTCCTAAGTTTGCGTCACGTGGTGTAAGTCTTCAGGTATGCAGGCCACTTACATTGAGTAGCTTTCCTTAATTTTCAGGTGAACACGACTTATGCTGCTCAGAGTTTGTCAGTGGCCTTTTAAAAGATTACTACAACCAATCAAAAGAGTAATCTGTCAAAGCTGACATTAATCCTCTGCCCCCTAAATTGCTGTTGCTTTCCACTTCAGCCGTGTACTGGTGTGCTGTGTAGCAAAGTAAAGACCTCTTAGTAGAGTAAGCTCATAAAACGTGCTTTATTTTAGTATTAAAATACCTGTTACTTGTGATTCTGGTAGTGATATGGAAAGTGCTCTTAATAATGGCAATGTTGCTGTCTCCATCTTGATGCTGTTAATGCTCTGATGCCCCAAGCAGGGAGAGCAAGGTAACAGTTGTAGAGCTGATATTTGGCTGTTCTCACCTGGGGCTGCAGTGGGAGCAGTTTTAAGCCATCTACAAGGTGCTCCTAGAAGTGTCTTAATTTATCACTTTGGGGATCTTTGCTTAAAATCCCTCGCTGTCTAGGGGATGGGGCTGTGAGCCCAGGGCAGCGCTCAGCTGGCTGCAAGCAGCTCCAAGGCAGCTTCGGAGCCCAGGGATGTATAGTGGGATATGAGCAATCCCAGCCAGAGTGCTGTGTAAATGGAGCAGCATTACTGTCGGGATAAAGTACAGATCTAGCTACCAGATCCCCAGCACCCCACCTCTGTAAAGCACTGAACTGTGTGAACTCCATGGCTTTTAACTCCTTTGTGTATTTATGTATCTAACTCCTTTCTTTAGATGCTTTCTTCCTAATGAAAACTCTGGCAAGCTATCTTCAGTGATCTTCTTCCTCCTATGGATAGTGAGGCACTTTGATAATATTTTGAAGGTGAGTGTGCAAGCGTTTGAAGAGATCGGTCACTGTATGAGAGTTAATAACAGCAGGCGTCTGGGTCTGGGTCATGGGTCTGACCACATGCATGCTTGCAAAAGATGTTTCCTTCTCAGGAACTGAGATTATTGAAGATGAGCTGATCTCCTAGGTCTTCAGTGCCTAAAAGGCTCTTTGCTGCACTTGCCTCCATGGATATATGCCTGTTCTTGCACTAATTCCCATGAGTTTCTTGGGATATTTTTGTTCCCACCTGGGAGGCTGCTTCTTCTATCGATCTAAAGCTGGTGAGAAGCAACGTATCTCAAGTCAAATAGCAGGTGTTTCATCATCAAACATGCCTTGCACTTTCTATGCCTTTGAATAACGTACTGCCTTTATTTCATCAGAGTGACACTACTAATGCAGATAAAGGAGAAAATGCCATGAGCTCTAAATGCAGGCAATGTAGGTGACTTCCAACACCTCTTTTGGATAAGCTGTAAGGCGCTTAGGGGAACCAGACAGCACTGAGTGGGCAAAAGGGTTAAAGAGATGTGGAAGGGTTGATGGATGATCTTAAGGATTCTGCAACGTTTCAAAGTAGTTTTGGTTTTGCTAGCTTTATTTTGTCATTTTATTAACAAAAAAATCTTAATGGCAATAAGCTGGGGAGATATTTTGAATGATATTGTGTCCCTAGATTTCTTTTCTTTACACTATTTGGATTATTCCTGGATTTTAGCATTTATATGGCATTATAGCAGACGTAGCATTAGGGGATTTCTTATAGGATGGCTTTTCTTGTGTGTTTACAACTATCAGGCAATACTAGGTGCTCAGATATCTCAAAACCGTCACCCTCCTGCATGCAGGGAGCACAGACTGGGTTGCTCTCTATGTGTCTGTGCACTAGTAGTTTCTCCTTCCCAGGCTTCCCTCCTTGTGACTGACCTGAAACAGTTTTGTCAGGTGCTCTTGCTGCCTTGCTATTCACCACCTCTTGTGGGCTGTTAATGAATATATTGAAAAACACCAGCCTGAAGACTGATCCCCAGGGCACTACACTATTAACCTTTCTCCATGCTGAGAATTGGCCATTTATTTCTATTCTCTTTCCTATCTCTTAACTTGTTTTAATCCATGACAAGACTTTATCATTCACCCAGTGGTAACCGTATTTCCTCTACATCCTCTAGCTAGATAGGAACTTTATCAAATACCTTTGGAGTGCATGAACAGGTCATTCCTCCCAGTCCTCTTTTAGATTATCTCTTCCCCGCCCCCCCCACCCTGTGAAAGGCTCCTAATAAGCAAAGGAGGTGCAGATCCCTGTTGTTGGTAGTGTTTGGGTATCGTTTGAGGATTCTGCATTCTGGAAGTGCAACAAGGTACCATTTTTAAAGCACTGATGGCAAATTTGTGGGTATGGAGAGAGCATGTGATCCCAACAGTCAGCTTCTCACTTATTCTCACTCTGAATGTCCATATTTAAAAGCATCTCACAGCTTCTGACCGTCTTGATTTTCATAGAATCATAGAATCACCAGGTTGGAAAAGACCCACTGGATCATCGAGTCCAACCATTCCTATCAAACACTAAACCATGCCCCTCAGTACCTCATCCACCCGTCCCTTAAACACCTCCAGGGATGGTGACTCAACCACCTCCCTGGGCAGCCTGTTCCAGTGCCCAATGACCCTTTCCATGAAAAATTTTTTCCTAATGTCCAGCCTAAAGCTCCCCTGGCTGTAATTTAAAATTTAATTTTAATTCAAGAGAAGGAAACGTATAGTAATCCCTTGGGAATGATGAGCTTTCTCTTACTGGGTCTTGATGCCTGTGGTCATGGATGGTAAGTCCGTTGTGGCAGAAACGGATAGAAGTGCCCCAAGTCTCATGTCTGAGCCTTTGCCAAGTCTGTCCAGCAAAGCAAGAAACTGGAATTGAGATAATTAATGCTTCATGTTCTATCTGTAAATCAATGTGTTATCAGAGTGACAAAGATCGTGTGCTTTGCCACATTTTGTTCAGTAAGAAATCACCTGTGTGGCTCCATGCAGCCTGTCTCCTAGGTTTATCTTCTCACATATGCTTGGTCTGCAAGGAGATAAAAGGAACTACAAAATGGGGGGAATTTTCTTGGATCTGAAACCTTATCTATAATGTTAACTGCATTCATGGCATGGAATACTGTGTATGACTTACTTCCATCCCAGGTGTTACATTTTACTGTTTTCTTGTTACCTATGTAGGATTTCATAGCTTGTCCTCCTGCCTTTCTTCTACTTTTTTTTTTTTTGTTGTTCTTTTTTTCTCTTTGATTTCCAGCTTTTCATGTGTTGTACCAGCTTGTGTTGTTTATCCAGGGTTTTTGCTTAGTTCTGGTATCATATAAAATCCTGCTTATTTATTAAGGATGAAGAGAAACTGAAGAAATCGAATCCATAAATTGGTTTATAGATGTTGAGATGAAAAATAAATAGATTTTCCTGAAATTCTAAGTCATTTATATTAGGGCAACAATGGATTTGGAGAATCTTTAGAAGAAAATTTTTGAAAGGGGAAAGTGACTTGGGGTAAAATGGGGAAACAAAGGCTGCTGTTCCTTGTTAAAATGTTTTGGAAATGGAAGTGTAGAAAGCCTTTTCATGGCATAATTGCTGCAGGGAAAGGAAAAGAGGAGTAAGCACGGGGAGTGCATTATGCGGAGGTTATGCAGAGGGTGGTGACAGAAGTCCTGATTTACTTTAGTCATAAGGAACATGACAAAGCACTGCAGAATTCACTGAAGATTACAAACAAGTAGTTTTTGCTTTTAAATATCCAACATATATGGTAATGAAGTTCCTTTATTTTATAAAATGTCTTAATTTGATTTTTTTTTTCAAGAGTTTAAAATGCAACAAAAGAGAAGTTGGCTTGTGGACAGGGAAGGATTACTGTAATGTCTTAGAGTTCAACAGATGAATTACTCCTCCATATGAAACAAGTCGTAAGTTTAGAGTATGATAAAAGCTCATTCACCACTTAGCAAGAAATTCCTGTTCTTAAGTGACAATGCTTTGGAAACCCACCTCTGAAACTCCTGAAATGTGGAAGTTGACTCAAAGAATTGGGTAGCAACTTTGGGAACATTCCTGGTTTTATACCATGTAGTAATGACCTAAAACTAACCCATAACTTTAGATGGTGTGTCAGTGCCGTGCTCCCTCTGCCTGAGGGTGGGAGCTTGAACGTGCAAAGCTTTTTGTCTTCACTTGGAGGGTTTCAAAGGTGCTAACAGAAAACAAAGCAGCAGTATAGTGTGCAGAGGTGTCTCTGACAGAGAATGGCTTGCAAAGCTATTTTTGTCTTGCAATGGTTGATGTGTCATTAGGGTAAACATATAGTATGACAAATATCTATCAGCTTTTTGACATGTTTTTTGTCCTCACCTTGCTATGATAACTGTAGCTGTTTAGTGACAGAATTTTGTGAATAAGCAATTGTTTTTGTTCAGGAGGACAGCCAAATAACTGAGCAGACCTCCTTAGTTTCACAGAAAACATCACATAGTTTCATCCCGTCAAATGGTAATTTTCAGAAGATATTTTTTTCTTAAAAAATGTCTTTTCCTCGCTTAATATTTGTATGTAATTTATTTCCAGTCTCTTTGAAAACAGGTACTAAAATTTCTTTCTATCAAGAAATAGTTTTGAATTCTTTAGATAAAAACTATTTGAAAATCTAATTGGATTTTTTAAACAGGTTTACCTGCTCTAAATGAAAGATCTCCACCTGAGAACTTTTCCCCAGGTTCAGGGAAGAATTGGATCTATGTGTTGCAACATCTGGTGAGCAGTGTGCTGTAAGCTGGGAGCGTGTGTCTGGGAACTGTAGGACATGGCTTTCTGAAATAGAACAGGTAAATAGAAAACCAGCACCTTAATTTTTAAAAGGTAGACAAAATACAATAAGCATTTGGGAGAAGCAAAATGTGCAATAGGAACATCAGGTGTAAACATGGAGAATCACTGTTTTGCATTACCAAGATCCTTATTTCATCTGTTCTTCTGAAATCCCAGGTTAAATGATATTTTTCTATCCCTGCAAATTTAATGAGACACTTAGGTATTATAGACCCTAATGGGCAACTGTAATTTCTGTATTACTGTAGATTTTTTTAGGTGGAAAGGTGGTATTTTACTACCTTGATATCTCAAGTAAAAAAGATGTTTGTTTTTCCGCTAAGTAATGGAGATCTAGATTTCACTAACCCATCACTTGGCAGAAATTTGATGGTGTCATCTGCACTTGCGAATCTGTACAGAACCACAGACGTATCTAGGACTTCCAGATGAAGCACAGGAATTGATTCAGATTTTAGATTATTTGGAATACTTTAAGAAAACAAATTAGGTGTCTGTGCAGCAAAATTAATCTGATCTAATTACAGTGCTGGAGCCTCTGTTGCTGACTGGCAGTTTGTGTCTTCTGAAGGCAGGAGGGCTGACGTGTTGACATGGAGAATCTTTGCATTTGAGTGGTTGATGTTGGAGCTTTGGCCAACCAAAAAATCAAAACGAAAAATAACAACAAAAATACCCTTGTGCACTATGTTCAGAAAGTTCAGGAAATCACTGTCTTAAGCAAATAGAATTTCAGCCTTCACAGCTCTCTTCTGGCAATTTCTATTTCCTGTAAATAGAAAGCTATTCCTTCTAGGGGCTGAATTTATCTCTTTTTGATGCTGAAAGCCCATTAAAATCTGATTTTAAGCAATTAATGTTCCTAGGGACAAATTGTTTCATGTACTAGGACTTTCTCTAGCCATTGGAAAATAAAACATCCCAGAAAATGACAGGGCCCGTAATAAACTTCACAGCTGCAAAATGTTTGGTGACATTCTTATCAAGTCCCAGTATTTTTACAGAATCTATCAGAATCTGCATGCAGATCAACCATCTGCCTGCTGATGGATGATCCTTGAAAACAGTGTTTCTTGCCATAGTTTACTCTAAGCTTTGATGAATGAAGAGTTAGAACTAAACATGTTTATCCACAGAATCAGTATTAAAATTTGATTATCTCTAATGTTTGTTGGGGAAATAGTCTCCTTTAAATTTTGAGGATGCACTGCTCCTCTGCTTTGCTCTGCGTGCTGACCACCACCTTCCTGCTGAGCCTGACAATGTGAATCAGAGCAGCGTGTCTTATGCCAACTGATAATAGACCCCAAAGATCTGTCCATATCTTCTGGGGTCACCAGAGCCCTTTAAGTTTTTACATTTAATATGCTAGAGAAACAAACAAAAAAAAAGGTTGTTTTCCTTAGGGTTCAGTAGGAAACCCATTATAAGAAGTCAGAGATTATACTATGTGCTTTGCCCTTGCTTGATGAGGCCCTACAAATTCTGTTCCATTCCTACATAGAAGTGCTGCCAGCAATGGTATTTTTTATATGTTGTGTGTTAGGAGAGAAGCACGTGGCCAGTTTTCTCCTGTCCTCGAGAGCTGCGAGTTGGCTTCACTCTCCTTTACTGTTCCTACTGTAAATTGCAAAGGATGTTTTGTTTGCAGTTTTGAAACCCGGTGTTGCTGTTGTTCATTAAGCAAAGTCAAAGTCCTATTTCCATGCTCCAAACAAGCAAAGTAGGAGGAACTTATGAAAAGCCCTATTTAAATATATTTAAAATGTAGAAAGCATCTCCCCATCCCAGTGCCCCAGCTCCTGGGCCGTGTGCTGCCTGCATCATGTGTGAGGGTGTCATCTGTCCTTCTCCATGGCAGCCTTTGTTGCTTCACTCTTTTCCTGAATTTCACACCCAGACAGAGCCATAATAGCTTTTATCTTTTAATCTGAAAGCAAAATCTAGAGATTTCTGTAGAATTTATGAAGATATATTAAATGGCTTTAAACAGGACAAAAATCTTCACTTACTGGCTATTTGCTGAGTTTAGCCCTAAACATTAAACAGAATTGAACCAGAAAATTTAATGAAAATCCTATTTTAGACAGAACTACATTTTCCCCTGTATGTCTTAATAAAAACAATAAAAAGAATAAGAAAATTACTTAGGCAAAAACCCACTTCCCTGTTCTTGCATTTGTTGTCATTATTACCATCAATTTGTGGATAAGGGCATTTCTCATGCAAAACCCCAAGGCTTTTACTACTCAGCCTTATGGTCCTAATGACTGCTCCTGATCTGAAGCCAGTTTACTGCTTTTTTGATAATAACTGCTGCTATGAAGCTTGCTTGCAACAAGGAGACTGAAACTCCTGTTTCACTAAACATTCTGTGTTTTAATAAGCAGTCCTGGTGATAGGAGCTGACATGGACATGTACCACAGCAGTTGTCCCTTTTTAATTCAATCTCTTAATTTTTAAGATCTCCTTTCCTATTACTTCCTTGCATCAAAGTGGGGATTTGTTTTTCCTAGCTCAGATAATTCTGTTTCTTTGCGAGACATAATGAGCTTTTCAATAGTAGAAAATAATCAGTCTTGAAATGCTGGCTTTGGGATGCGACACACATCCCACACTTCTCTTGACACAAATACCTCTTGGCTTCTGCCCTGGACCTCCAGATGGATTGCTTCTGCTAGGACAGTTTTTCTGCGGTGAGAGGAAGGGTGAAAGCTCTGGGAAATTTTCTGGCTCAAGAGTTTGAAGTGGCTGGGAGCAGGGATGAGCATGGGGTACTGCTGCTAGAAATGTGGCTAAAAGACTTCTGATCTCTCAAATGCACTGTCCCACCTGTTTTGGGAAACTCTCTTCTACAACTACTATGTAAAGAATGTGACTTCAAACAAATGAATATTTTATTTATTTTCTCTCACAAATTACCAAGGAGATCTAGAAGTACCCAAATGGAAAATGATGTTTTATGTCCTATCCTGCTGGACCAGTTTTGTGGCAGCAGCCATTGCCAGAGGAAAATGTAAGTAACTTCTGGACTTGTCCTTACTCACTTTTCTAAAATTGATTGTGTTCCAAGAACAAAAGTTGTTTATTGCATCCAACTTTTTATTTACTTACTTTCCTCAAAAGGGTAAACTGTAATTAGGATGTATCTCTGTCACAAAAGGTTCCCACCCCCTCCCCCTGTTATGAACAGTACTTTTGGTTACAGCATCTACCAGCCTTTTTCTTCCCAAGAGCTTTGCAAAATCCTGGTCATTATCTCTGTAATAAGATTTCTGGCCCTTTAGTCATCCAGAATGGGATGTGACAAAATCAAGTTGTCAGTCTGGACTGATCTTAGTGGCAAGAAGGAAATATAATTTTTAGACCTGAGGCTTTCTTTGTGTCTCTTGTGGTGTACAAAGATAAAGACACTTTACTACAAGATTTTACAGGGCCACAGGAATAAATTGGTGCATTAGCTGGCTCTGTTCTTCTGTGCTGTGCTCGTTCTTCCTTTCCTTTAGAAAATACTGGATGGGAATGAGTTGAATAAGATCCATAGCAGTGCAATGTTACCTCGTCCTCTATCATTTGAGGTTCCTTAGCCCAAGAGGTCTCTTATGCTACTTACATTAATGGTGATGCTTTCAAACAGTCCTTGTGTTCTACATTTCTACAGGTTTTTAATTGATCAGGTTATTCTAGATTATAAAATCATACAATAATAGAATAGTTTGGGTGGGAAGGGACCTTAAAGATCATCCAGTTCCAACCCCCCTGCCATGGGCAGGGACACCTCCCACCAGACCAGGCTGCCCAAAGCCCATCCAACCTGGCCTTGAACACCTCCAGGGATGGGGCAGCCACAGCTTCCCTGGGCAACCTGGGCCAGGGTCTCACCACTCTCATATTGAAGAAATTCTTCCTTATGCCTAGTCTAAATCTGCCCTTCTCCAGTTTATACCCATTGCCCCCTAGTTCTATCACTAGAAGCCTTTATCAGAGTCATCTACTGGAGGGTTGTTGTTTTTTTTCTGTGCATCTCCTTCAGTCTGAAATAGGTTGAGAGTAAATTCCAGTGGCTGTCTCACTAATGCTTATCTACTGGGACTTTCATTTTTTCTTCTACTTGAGATTCTAGTGTCAGCTCACTAAATATTTGTGCCCATGTTGGGCAGAATGTCCTAATCAGGTGCTGGCACTTGCTGGATCTGACTTGTTTCTGCTCAATACTCCTGAGAAATAGCACATGATAGTTTTCTTACTTCTCTGGATTTCATTTTATGCTTGTTAGCTTCAAGCATGTTGTGAGAACTGATGTTTTTGGAAGCCCTAGTCCTTCCATTTCAACTACAAAGAGGTGTGATGTACTCTTCCACCATCACTGCCCAGTTGGTCATCTATACCAAATAAATGCAGCCAGATTGCCATGCAAGTTACCATTTTTTTTCTTCTTAAGGTTAAATGAACCTTTATTCCTAAAGGAAGATTCCATTGTTTCTTTTGTTGTCTTTCTGATTCATGTTGCTGTTTAGATTTTTTTCACCCCTCTGCCTGGATGTGGTAATTGAATCATGTGGGTGATCTAGACTTTGGGTGTTTCAGGATGGGGAAGTTCCACTTGGAGCTTTTAGTGTGCATTAAGTAGTCTCTCTCTTTCTGTTTGGTTTCTCTTATGTTAGAGCAGCTCTTGACAAGTGACTTAAAGCAGATCCTAAAACTGAGTGAAGAACCTGTTAAAGTTGCATTAACCCTACAAAGAATGGGCATTAGTCACTTTTTTTCACTGACACAGCCTATCTTGCCTTCTGTCTCTAATGAACAATGATTTTTTTTTCTTTATTCATAAGCCTTAAAAAAAGGAAAGAAAAGCAGATGAGTCATAGAGCAGGTTGCTTAGAGGAAATAAACACTGAGGTCGGAGAGGCTTGTATCTCTGACACCTCAGCTTGGGGGAACTCGCTTATTCTTGACTTCGATTTTTATATGAGTGTCTTCACTGAGTACATGGGTGTGCACTATACAGTCCATAGTATGTATATGTAGTGGAAACTGCGTGAAGCGGACACTGACTTGGACAAAATCAACATAGATTATAATCAACTTGAGCATGTTATAATTGTTATATGTAATTTCAGATTCAGTACTTAACCCCCTGAAGCTTTTTTTCCTGCTTGGTTTCACAGTAAATGCTGTTAAACTAAAACAGTTTGAACACCTTCTTCCCCTGCTGCCAAGGGAGCAGTAAATAGTGAGCAATCATGATCATTTGTGAATCAAATTTCTGTTTCCTCTACTCTTCTTTAAGATTGATGATCTCTCACACCAGGCTTGCCTACAGAATAACCTTCTATTATTACCATTTTTAAGTTCATGCAAAAAAATTATGGCTGCTCTCCTTTTCATTGTTGCCTGCAGGACAAAATATCAGAGTTCTATGGGTGGGAAACTCATCTCTACCTTTGCTATTTCTTGCTTATTTATAGCAGCCCCATGTCTCCTCATCCTGCAGCAGTCCAAGTGTAGCAGAAGTTTGATAGTAAGCCACCACTGTGCAATATTTCACTGCATTCAGCTATTCGAGTATGTATATACTGAAGCCAGTCACTTGTGAGGTGTCAGAGTACTGCAGAAAGGTGACTGAGATGTGACATTAATAATTTAAAGCCATGATAAATGAGTAGAATAATTTAGATTGGAAAAGGCCTTTAAGATCGTTGAGTCCAATAGCTAACCTACCACTGCCAAGTCCACCACTAAATCATGTCCCTAAGCACTGCATCTACACATCTTTTAAAAACCTCCAGGGATGGTGACTCCACCATTTCCCTGGGCAGCCTGTTCCAATGCTTAACAACCCTTTTGGTGAAATAATTTTTCCTAATATCTAATCTAAATTCCCCCTAGCACAACTTGAGGCCATTTCCTCTTGTCTTACTGCTTATTATTTGAGACAAGGGTCCAAAACCCCCTTGCTAAAGCTTCCTTTCACATAGTTGTAGAGAGCAATGAGGTTTCCCCTCAGTTTCCTTTTCTCCAGACTAGACAACTCCGGTTCCCCTACCTGCTCCTCGTAAGACCTGTGCTCCAGACTATCAGATAAAACTGCATAGTACTAAATTCTGGCACAAAATCAATAGTCACTGAAAATAAGCAGCAGCCTGGGAAATGGAGACTTTGATGCCACTTTTGCTGGGATTGCACGTGAGCACTGACCTGCTCCTGAGTATACGTTGCTGCTCACTGTCCTGTGTGTCCAGGCAAGCTCCTACCAGCTGCATCAGTCACCCCAACATGTGGTACTCACTGCCCATCAATGTGGCCTTACTGGTGGTTCTTGGGACTTGTCTTACCTTGGGTCCCATCACTGAACATGCACTCCAGGCACAGAGCATGCAGCCAATGAGGGCACATCTTCCTTCTGTGCCTGAAGTGAAGCTGAGTAGTTTTAGATAATTAAAAAATATATAATTGTAGTAATTAGTTCATTATTTGCAAGATTGTTGCTTAATTATTAACATGTTTACAGTATCTACGTTGTATAGTGTGCCTCTAGATAGTGTGGCAATGGTTATTAAAATGCTTTAATGATTCCAAGAGAGTTCACGTAGATACTTGGAAAAGGGATTTGCAGTAGTGTATTTTTTGTGTATTCACAGCAACCATGTGTTTTGCAAAAAAAGTGTATAAAGATAATTTTTCTGTAAGCTGCATTTTTAATGCATCGCTGTGCACTATCTGAAAATCATTTTGTGGGACTGAAGATGTCTGGTAGCTAAATCATTTGTTATCAGAGTCTGCATTATGAAAGCTCTGATTAGACCTGCAGGTAATAAAATGAAAAAAAAATATTTAAAGCACATGCTAACAAAATATTCTGCTTCTATAAATGATCTTTGTGGGATGTCTACAGTAAAAAAAATAAAAATATTGGGATGACAGTTTAAATATATTTTTTGCTTTATCTGGTGGTATGAGAAATAAAGCCCCAAAATACATCACTACATTATGACCACCTTTATATGCCAAAATCTTGCAAAGAGCTGTGTATATTTTAAGCTACGCTCTCCTAAGCAAATTAAGATACTACAAATTTAATTTGGGCATTTCATAAGTACTTCTGAATACCATCTAAAGGTGCATAGAAAGAAGTTTATTTGTTTTAAATAGTTCATTATTTAAGACTGCGACCTTACAAACTCATTTGGATGCGTAACTTTGTGCTGCGTAATAACCATCCAAATCATTAGAGGAATTTATTTGATTGAAGTTGCCCCTGTGCTTCAAAAGTTTACATAATTAGATCAGAATTCAGATAAAAGAAGGGAAGGAATAACACATGTACAACCTGATCTTGGTTGCAGTTAGGCAGCAGCACATCTTCAAGTGTTTGAGCTGTCTACTGAGTTAAACAGAACTATTTGTGTTTATGGATAGTTTATGGCCAGACTTCAGTGGTGGGAAGATGATGCTTTGATCTGTGCCTAAGTGTATTTTTTTCTTTCCTTTAGGGTTTAGTTGCACTTTATCTTATTTTTCTTCTTGTGTTTTTTAATTTCCAATGTATACACCTTTCTGGAGGGCATTGCTTTCTGATGAAAAACATGGCTCCTCTTCCCAGTTTGCCATGGGTTTTTTTAAGCCCTGGTTATTTATGTTTTGGTTTGCCTGTATGCAAATACTCTTGTTTATGGATACAGCCCAGCTATTAACATCTCTCATTAAGTGATTTGCCCTGGAAGAGGCAAACATGATTTTCTAGTACCTGGGCAAAATAAACCTGTATTTGTTTCGTTTGCCACCAAAAGGACACGGGCAGTAGCAGCTGCGGTTACGTGACCTACAGGTGGCTTTCATAGTCATGCAGGTGGCTGGAGTCACCAGATCCTCGGAATCTTGCCTTATTGAGCCATGGACATCTTCAAGCACGTGGATTTCACAAAGTGTTGCAAGGGGAAATCTGGCCCAGTGCTCATCCAACCTCAGTGCAATATTTCTTCTGTCTTAGTGGAGCTTGCCTCGTTATGTCTTAGCATTGCTAGCACTTTCTCTTTCACTTAGCACCTTTGGATGGGTTTTTCCATCATCCTCTCTAACACGCAGATGTTGGATCCCTCCTTCACCTTCTTTTTTTACCAGGCTATTTTGAAAGTGCTGATGAAATCTAAGTGAATGGCATGCTTGCTTTACTCATGGATCCAGTCGTCTCATCCCAGCATCTGAGGAGCATCGGGCACAATTTGGATGTGCTAAGGTGATCCCAGTTCCCTTCTTGCCTTTCAAGATGACGTTTCCAGGCACATGAGGCTTTGAAGATCCTCAGTCTTCCCAGACGCTGATCTGAGCTTTACTCTGTTTGGGAATGATCAGTGTCTGCCTTTCCCCATCCATGATGAGTGTCCCCTAATCTCTGTATGCTTGCAGAAACTTCTGAGGGCATCTTCACAATGGTGTCTCGCTTCTTCAGCATCCTTGGAGACCGCCTGTCTTCTTGTCCCACAGCGGCGGTAAGTCCACTCTGGACAACAGTGAGGGCATCTGTTGATAAATGAATATATCTTTATTCTACTTGCAAAGGATGATCTTTTGTTTATGTTTATGTGTTCTCTCACTTTCCAATTCACAGCCTGTTGGTTTGCACGGCTTTGCTCTGGGCTCCTGCCTCTGTTTGGCTGGTTGTACTGCTGCTCAGGCAAGTAACCCCAAATGTTTGTTTTCAGCAGAATCAAAGTGGGCATTTGCTTTTTCTGGCCTGGATATAGAACTGACTGAGGGAGCGGTGTTTTTCTGTCCTCTGGGAGTACGCTACATGAGTTGTTTGGTTTTTTTTTTTTATTTTTGTTTGTTTTTCAATACAGAGCAGCTTTGTCTATTAGGCACCTGATCCTGACCCATAAACCAGCCTTCTCATCCTTTGGTTTGCTGAAATTTCAAGAGGCTTAAACTGTAACCCCCCGATCTCTTATTAAGAGGATTATTAGGAAGTACACAAGTAGTATAATTAAATGTATGTCATAATACCTGATTAGACTATGGATTTAGAGATGGAGCCATATTATGCAAAGACACAATGTAACTGGGTTAATAACAATCAACTGATTAATGTAGTACATCTCATTCAAGCCTAAAGGAGAATAGACTGAGATGATTAGTGCAGTTACAAATATGCAGAAATGCACAAAGCAGGATGTATGTGACATGACTGAATAAATGAAGGGGAGTTTTATCAGTGTACCAATATATAAAGATGTTTAAAGAAGAAACAATTTTGTCAGGCATCTCATTGAAACTAGCCTGGAAGATGCAGTGATTCTCAGCATATTTGTGTTACTGTGTATTTATAGTTGCAGTGAGCTAATATTCATAATGGAAGTAAACAGAAGATATTTTCCTGAAATAATATTGGACATAAGGTTTTTTTTATCTGCAGAAGGAAATTGAACTGAGTGGATATCCTGTTCTTAAAGCTTGCCTCAGTATAAATCCTGCTGAAAAGCAAAATCCAGCAGAAGCCTTTAAAGGCTGTGAATACTTGGCTTCACTGGTCATGTCCAAAGTGAGCAGAGAGGCTGTGAGAGCCTTTTTAAAGACCAACATTATCACATTTTCCACCTGTAGGGCTGGGTGTGTCACAGATGCACTAGTATCCTAGGAGATGTTACGGTTGTCTTAAGTTTCATACAATGTTGAAATTTTTTGTATGTCCTTACTAAGTTCTAGAAGCTCTGTTGAAATAAAGTAGTAATACTTCATTGACAGCAACAGGATCAATAGAAAGCTTTTTCTGAAATTGACAATAACCACCTCCAAGATTAAAATTCCTTACTTTGAGAAACTCTTCTGTTTCCAAGAAACAAGGTTAGTTGCCTACTGTCTGAATAACCAAGACAAAAAATCTTCCTAAAAATTGGATAGGAAAGATAAGGTCCCCCATGAAACTTGCTGCGTGTTTTGCAGTAATTATGTGATAATAAGAGACCTTATTGCTCTCTACAGTTACCTGAAAGGAGGTTGTAAAGAGAAGGGAGCTGGCCTCTTCTCCCAAGTGACAGGGAACAGGACGAGAGGGAATGGCCTCAAGCTCCGCCAGGGGAGGTTCAGGCTTGACATCAGAAAAATATTTTTCATGGCAAGGGTCATTGGGCACTGGCAGAGGCTGCCCAGGGAGGTGGTTGAGTCACCTTCCCTGGAGGTGTTTAAGGGACGGGTGGATGAGGTGCTCAGGGACATGGTTTAGTGGTTGATGGGAATGGTTGGACTCGATGATCCTGTGGGTGGCATGGCAAGCTTAGCTGCAGAACTTGAGATCTGATAATTGTTGAGATCAGGCCACAAGGAGCTAAACACCAGTACTTTTGGAAAAACAGAGCTAAATAGAAGCAAGATCTGTACCTGCCCCTCTCCCCAAAATGTAGAGGTGGCTGGAGTGAGGTGTGAAACCTGGAACTATGGAGAGCAGCAGTTTGGGCAGAGCGGGTTAGAAACCATGGCTTGATCATAGCAATCTGATGCTGCTGCTTTCAGAGTTGGTGGATGCTACAGATGGCAAGAATTAACTGTGTCATTGTGTGGGGACTGAAGGTGGACTACCAAAGAGGATTTGTGTTGTTCCTGGATACAGAATTCTCTTGTGGTTTAATGATTTGTTTTACTGGCATGAAAATTGACATACTGTGAGGCAGTGCTCTAGAGATAAGCAACGCATAAACAGCGAGAGGTCTCCCTGGTCTTTCCAGTGATAAAACACTGCAGTGATGCAGGATAGGGATTATGGCATCTGCTGTAATCCACATACCTTTGGGACTCCCCAGCACACCTGTGTAGCATAAAAAAGGATCTGACATTTTGTGTGATGCTATTCTGCAAATGGAGCTGGAATTGCTGTGGGAGTTATCCCACATTCTGGACAAAAAACATTAAATTGCCACAGGAAACAGCTCAAATCACCTGTGGGGAGCATATAATGAAGCATCAGCTTGTGCTTGGATTGTGATAGAGGGAGGGAAATAATCAGTTTGCAGATAGAGTCCAAAACTAGAAGTGATGTTATAAGGTCAAGAGAGGAATACATGTTCACCTGGGATCCAGAAGAAAATATTACTGTGATACTGTGATTTGAACTAGGTATTCGTGGGTCCCTTTCAGCCTCACCTGCTCTGTGGTTTGAGCACAGTCAGTCTGATTTCTTATTTCTGCTGTCACTTCCTATCTATAAAGGCATTTTGAAGAAATTTGAGCAAAGTATTTTGAGGCAGGCTTGAAAACCACCTATTTTTCCGTTCCCTACTATATACCTGTATATATACGTGTGTGTATATACATATATACACACGCACATATATGTCTCCTGTTCAGGCCAGATTCTTGAGAGGCAGCTTTGTTTCTTCTTGCTTTTATTTTTGCTCTTAATTGTTGCTCTCTTGAAATGCAGCTTTACTTTGTCCAGCAACGGCCTGCTTGTGCCTTCCCCTCTGCAGAGGAATTCTTCCTTTGGCATGTATCCCTGCTTCTATTTGCAGTTTCACGTACAAATGGGATTAGTATGTATTCATATGTATTTTTACCTTGCAGAAATGGACATAGGCAACAGTTTTTCAACTGCAAGCATAACAAAGTAGAACAAAGGATGAGGTATAGCAAATAAAAACCTAAATAAATCTATAAAGCGTCATAATCTCACCAGCTCCAAACATAGAACAAGTGTAGGGTGATAGAGCCTTAGGTTAGAACAGTTGCAATAAGTAGTTTTACCACTGTCTCTTCAAGGACCATGAGTTCACCTTTGATAGTATTCATGCTATCTAGATGGGTGAATAAAGGCAATTGGAGATAGGAGTGCCAGCTTTGCTCTTTGCTTTTAACTGGTACCACTGGCTGAATTGGATGCCCCCTATGGGACCAGCGATCTTTTGTCACTGAATGCCTGACTCTGAAGTGTTTGGATTTCAGCTTCTTGCATTTTTTCTCATCCTTCTATTCTTTGATGGAGGGATATACCATCCATATAAAAGACCCTTTATGTATTCTCAGTCATTAGAAGACAGGAAAATTAAATTGCATTTATCCTAACTGGATGTATCTTCATTTCATGGCTTAACTTTATTCTTTTGCTTTACACTCATATAATTTTATAAATCATGAAGACTTTCTATAATTCTTTTCAACTTAGTGAGTCTTCTCCATGCATTCTTTGGTTACATATAACTCTGTTCATTTCACATCTCCTGGGGCTTTTGTAATAGGATACAAGACACTATTATGAGCAATCTGTCTTCTTTCTCCAGTAGAGAGAAGTAGATCTGATTTTAAAGGTAAGCTGATGAACAGTTTCTTATTTAGAAGAAAGAGGTTTTGTAGGAACAAAATAGATTATCTATGGTAGCTCTGATTCATAAAGCTGGCAAATGTATAATTTCTCATTTGAGTTGATAACATGCAATTAGACCTCATGGTAGAGTACAGAAGTCCTAGGAATTTTGCAAGCTAGACCTAATCAGCCTAATGGCTCAGCTTCCCCTCTCCATTGCTTTAGGTTCGTTCAGAGCAACAGGGACTTCACATCAGACATGCAAGTTGTGCTGCTCTATTTGACAGCACTTGATGAAAGGCCAGAGAGGCTGACAGCAGAGAAAAAGAAATTTCATTTGTCTAATGGTGTGAGAGATTTGATTGCAGTGGTATTTATTCTTCATTTCTGCTTGGAGGGTCTAAGCCCTCTAACTTCAAGAAAATGCACAAACATCTCAAGCTGTGCTGTCCCTTAATTGATTTTAATTTCTAGTGAAGAATTACACAGCTTCTGTATTGAGGAAAGCTGACATACTGCAATTCCTGAGATCTGTGCACAGTTGCAATTAATTCCTGATATAAGACTTGGAATAGATAAGTGAAGAAACAGAATATCAGGTATGAATGATGAAAAAAACCCATGTAGTATTGAGTTCAGAGCTTTTTGGTATTTACCTTCTGCTTATTTATTACTGTCTTGCTTGGAGACTTCTAAAGATCTCCATGTGCTTTAGGGATAAGGCATTTTTACTGACCTGGATGGGGAAGAGTAGAATAGCAAGAAACGTTGTTCTCATCTGTACATACATAGAATCACCGTTCTCACCAGGGAGCTTAGAAAGTCTGGAGGGACATCATAGCTCTAAGTATCCCCCAGGAGCAGGCAAGAGGGGCTGGGGACTTGTCAGCGGGGGTTTGCATCTACAGCATCCATTCTGTTGAGCAACACCCAATAAAGAGCAGAGGGAAATGTATGTGCAGGGGAATACTGTAAATACTTGGAAAAAAGCTGAGTAGCTCTTGGGTAAGTGATATTATGGTGGTGTGTCAAACCCTTAGCAATTTAAAGCCCTGGTATGGCAATGGCAATATAGAGACTATATTCCTCCTGTCAGCTTGAGAGCTGGGGCTCTTTCAGTGACCTGTGATGTGATGCAAAGCAGTGGGAAAGAATCAGGAAAATAATGGAAATGGGAAAGGAATGGAAACAGGAAGAGGGTCCTGAGAAGCTGTAGTAAAAAAGCTCTATCAGATCAAGTTAATTGGCAAAGGAGTCCACTAGGATATAAACTTTAATGCATTAAAAATGGGACTTTAATGCATAGTCATTAATTATCATACAAGAAACCAATACTTTGGTGATGCAGGTGCCCTTTTTTCCTCCACAATTAGATTTTACAAACTTCTTATGAGTTCAATTATGACTTTTGAAGCAAGGAAACAGGAAAAAGATCTGAGTTTGATTTATGTGCATTTCAAAGGGCTGCAGGGAGCCACTGTGGGTGTAGTGTAAATCATGCCACATGCACCAATTTCTAGACAAAATTTCTTCATGCAGGGAGAAGATTCAGCACTTGTTGGTTATGATGGGTGGAGAGAGAGCTTGCTTTGGAGCAGTGTCTGTAATTAGGTTTCCTACAGAGCACAGAGTGAATTGCTAATGGTACGATTTTTTCCTGTAGTCTCTCTGAAGGGTAGGTTGATCACAAGCGTGGATAGTCTGGTTGATCCTTTATACAACACTATTATTTTTTTCTTCCTAATCCTACCACAAATGAAATATGATCAGTCACTTCCTTCTGTTCCTCTCTCACATGGCCTTCATTCTTCTCTCACCCTTTTTTTACCTTTCTACCTTTTTTCTTTGCTTTTTCTGTTGGTGATTTTTATTTTTGGTGATTTGTTCATTATTTCTTGCTTTTGGTAGGTTTTCTTTTTCTTTTTATTTCTTTCAGATGTTTACTACATGCTAACTACATGCTAAGATTAGAACATCAAAGGGGAAAGGCAATAGGAAAGGAGCAGAAGACCAGGGAGGTGGTTGATTCATCTTCCCTGGAGGTGTTTAAGGGATGGGTAGACGAGGTGCTAAGGGGCATGATTTAGCGTTTGATAGGAATGGTGGGACTCAATGATCCGGTGGGTCTCTTCCAACCTGGTTATTCTATGATTCTATGAAAGATCTTACAGTTTTCTGAATTATTTTTTCCAATTACCAGCAAGTTTTCCAGTGTTTTCCAGAATCTCAGTATTGCCCCAAACCAGAGGACCTGCTTTTGCTGCATTTTGTATCCTGGTACTCATGCTGTGTCCTAGTTTACAGTAGACTTACTCTTACCAAAGCACTTTGCAAGTAATTTCCTGATTTGGCAGATGGATCTAATATTCAATTTCTTCCTATCATAGAATCATGCTTTGTTAATGTACATCTCAATTCTGGAAAATACCATAATAATAGTAGAGTTAACTTTGACCATGTTGTTAAGCATCCATTAAAATATTCAGTGTGTGATACATTTTTTGCCATAGTGCTGATTAGCAAGTTGCCTGAACAAAACTTGCTTCCTTTAGCACTGTGGTGTCCTAGGAATACTCTGATGTACATTAAAAAAGGATTTAAAAAAGCTGTGAAGATGAAAAATGAGCCTTTTCCTATCAATTATTTACCTCTCTAAGGGCTGGGAATACATTGCATCATGCAGATGCTGATGTACTTGTATGATAATACAGTCTCCAATGAGATCACTTGATATTGGTAGTTAATATAGTGGAATAATTCCTGAGCACATAATAAATCTAATTTTTCCTACATCAGATTCTGTAGCATGGGAGACCATGAAGGAATAAACTGAAAAACACCTGTTTGTTTTTAGAAAAAAACTAATTATACTTGATTCATAGGGCTACTGATAATGTCAATATGCGTGCAACAAAAAAACTTGGTAAGTAATACTGCTATGAAAGGCAGAAGGTACTTGAGGTCTGTGTTACTTTACAAATGGGGTTTACGTATTTCTTTAGAACACTTCAAAGAGTTTTGTTTAAAAATAAGAGTCCCAGAGAACCTGATAGAGAGGAGTATGGTACTTGCGAGCTGGCACTTGACTGAGGTTACTGTCTTCAAAATGAAAGGGGAGCATGTGAGGCTGCTGCTTTGGGGATCTGGCACTTCTCCATGTGCTGTCATTCTAAGGCATCAATAATATTAATACAGACCACACATGCAGATCTTACAGCCACAGAGCCTGTGTGGAGAAAAGAGATGGTCCTACAACTCAGCAATATGGCTCTTCAGGGAGAACAGGCCAGATCCTACGTTTCTCACTCTTTCAACCCAACCCTTATTTATACATTACTGAATTCTGTATGACCATTGTATCTTGATTCTTTTAATGATTATCTGTGCAGGCAAGTGTAAGACATTAACCGTCATCAGAACAGGCTATTCCTGAGTATGCAAAATCACTTTTAATTTGCTTTAGGCCTTGTAGATTCTGGAGTACCATAAGGGACAATCGTGTCACTTTTCTTTCATATTAAACTAGGTAAAACTGTCAAAATGCTGGTGAAGAGCTACAGAGTACTTTTGCTGATATCTGATCATTTTTATTGTTCCTACCACAGAGACAGGTGAGGAAGTAGTTTTACTCAGCTTGACAGATTTACTCAAGAAGGAAGGTTTGAATTGAGAAGAATTTGGTTTGAATTGACAGTGTTTCAGACCAGCAGCTTCACTTAAATCTCTAGGGGAAAATGTATCTGCAGAGACAGCAACAATTAAATGAATTTTTAAAAAAAGTAGAGGACTGTGACTGAGGGCCACTTTTCCCGGTGGATGTGAACAAGGTACTGAAATCGTGTTGATAGTGCTGTACTGCTGGGGGACTCCTCCAGTCATAAAACCACTGCCATGTTGGCAAATGCTTAACATTGACCTTGGTAGGGTTGTTCAGGCACTTTGAGGTGTTTGTGGTTCATGAGCAGGTTATCTAGAGTTTCTTTGTAATGGCTTGATTTTACCTTGGAGAAATGAATGGCTATTTACGTGCAGAATGAATCTTGTTTCTCGGTGTGCGTGAGGTCAACAGGACAAGTACAATTGCCAGAGAAATTGTCAGTAACATAAGTTGTGGACAATTAAGGATTTTAACGAGGAGTTTGTGCAAAAGAAAAGATACATATGATCCCTTCTGTGGCAGGTTTACACTGTGAGGAAGAGTGTGTTAAGGCTGTAGGCAATAATGGCCCACAGCAATATCCCAGAACTGTCACTTGTTGGCTGAACAGCAGAAGTTTGGAAACTGGTCTTCTCCTAAACGGAGGTAGTGACTTTGAGGAATTTCTGTTAGTTTCCTTCTGGAGAGTTTTCTCCTTGAAAAGCCAAGCAAGGATATTTTTTTAAAGAATAATCTTGGTAGCTGATTCTACAATTCTTCAATGCAGCAGGAATTAAACACGTTTCTTCTCTGTCCACTCTGTTTCCTGTGATGCTCTTCCTTCCTTTCTATCTCCTTATGTGTTTTATAGCTATACCTTCATAAATGTTTTTCTCCATACCATTTCCAAAACATTGCATAATTTCATAGAGGTATTAAAATGACAGTTTCTTGCATCTTGGTCTTTTATTTGCTGTGGCACCTCAGCTGCTTCTGTGATGTCTCTTTGTCTTGTTCATGCGGAACCGGGTTTTGGAATATGCTGTTTTTCACAAAGCTCACGGATGACCTGACATTTTGCTTTTTCTAATATTTGTCTCCACCACTGAGTTTTATGGATGCACATTGCATCATGAGTGTTGTGAGGCTGTGCAAATGTTAGATGAAAGGAACTACTTCAGCCACAGATTGGTGAATCATGTACTGACCTGACTGTACTCTAACAGACTGCATCAGCAGTAAAATGAAAAGTAAGTTTTCATGTAGTGCAAGAAGTTAACATCTTTGAAGCTATTTTGTTAATGTTTAGTAATAAAAGTGTGCAAAATAGACCCCAGAACCAAGCACTTCAAGATGGTAATATATGATAAATCTGATGGCCACGTCTTCAGGCATTGCAAGCTGCCAGTGAAATGGGTGTGATTAAAAACTCCCACAGAATAGGTTACTGACTCAGAGCCAGCAAAAATATTCACCGTAAGTCTTGCTTTGCCAATCTGCCTTTATCTCACAGCAACTCTTTTCACTGTAGCTAATAGTGCCTAGCTAGCCTCTGTTTCCTTTGTACTGCTCCAACTTCAACTTTTGGGCTTTGAGATAGTATTGTTGATAACTTGATAACTTAAATATATCAGTATTGACTCTCTTTGCCCTTCTTTGGGAAGTGGATAGGAAGACATTAGCATTAAGAAACTTGCTTTCAGTCTTCCGCTATTAGAGCTGTTGGAGAAGAGCAGTTATTTCAGCTAAGGAAAGCTCTAAGGTAACAAAACACTATGGGAGTACTGCAGCAATGGCCTTGCCACTCACGCCTTGAAATCCAAGTAGTAGAATTTCTCACTTCTCTCTCTTGTGCACTTTTAAGATGTTCAGCAAATAATGTAGTCTCAGTTGTTCCACGTTGTTGATCTGGCCTTTTCAGCTTGCAAGCGCTGCAGTGCCTTATTGTGGAATCAAACACCACAGCATAATTGTTCCCAGTGAGTAGCTTTCCCTTCGAGGCCTGATTTTATTAACATTTACAAGAAAATCAGCTCCACCTTTCACACTGTTTCTCCAAGTGTTTTGGCTTTCTCTGAAGTCAGGGGTAATTACTTTGGTTAGCAGGAATTTATTTCAGACTGCTGAGGCATAGTATCTGTATCAGCTGGCGTTTGCACTATTTAATTATGGCAATGCCTTTTTTTCTTAGAATCATGGAATAGTTTGGGTTCGAAGGGACCTTAAAGGTCATCCAGTTCTGCCCCCCTGCAATAGGCAGGGACACCTCCCACTGGATCAGGCTGCCCAAGGACTCATCCAACCTGGCCTTGAACACCTCCAGGGATGGGGCAGCCACAGCTTCCCTGGGCGGCCTGGGCCAGGGCCTCAGCACCCTCGTCATGAAAAATATCTTCCTAATGTCTAGTCTAAATCTCCCTCCCTCCCATATAAATCTATTCCCCCTTGTCCTATCGCTACACGCCCTTGTGAAAAGTCCTGTCCCGTTCCATCTCCCTTCCCCCCAGATTTCTTGTACTTTTCTTTTTCTTGTACTTTTCTTTTTCTTGTACTCTTCTTTTTCTTGTACTCTTCTTTTTCTTGTACTCTTCTTTTTCTTGTACTCTTCTTTTTCTTGTACTCTTCTTTTTCTTGTACTCTTCTTTTTCTTGTACTCTTCTTTTTCTTGTACTCTTCTTTTTCTTGTACTCTTCTTTTTCTTGTACTCTTCTTTTTCTTGTACTCTTCTTTTTCTTGTACTCTTCTTTTTCTTGTACTCTTCTTTTTCTTGTACTCTTCTTTTTCTTGTACTCTTCTTTTTCTTGTACTCTTCTTTTTCTTGTACTCTTCTTTTTCTTGTACTCTTCTTTTTCTTGTACTCTTCTTTTTCTTGTACTCTTCTTTTTCTTGTACTCTTCTTTTGTTTCTTTCTCGTACTTTCCTGTCTTTCTTGTACTGGACGGTCGCTATAGGGCCTCCCCAGAGCCTTCTCTTCTCCAGGCTGAACAAGCCCAACTCTCTCAGCCTGTCCTCATATGGGAGGTGCTCCAGCCCTCTGATCATCTTTGTAGCCTCCTCTGGACCCGTTCCAACAGCTCCAAATCCTTCTTATGTTGAGGATTCCAGAACTGGGCACAATCCTCCAGATGAGGCCTCACAAGAGAGGAACAGAGGGGCAGAATCCCCTCCCTCACCCTGCTGGTCACGCTGCTTTCGATGCAGCCCAGGACACAGATGGCCTTCTGGGCTGCAAGAGTGCATTGCTGGCTCAGGTTGAGCTTCTTATCAATGAGTACCCCAAGAACTTCTCTGCAGGGCTGGTCTCAGTCACATAATGCCCCATCCTGTATTGAAACTGCAGATTGCCCTGACCGAGGTGTAGGACCTTGCACTTAGCCTTGTTGAATCTCATGATGTTCACACAGGCCCACTTCTGCTGCTTGTCCAGGTACCTTTGGATGACATTGATGTTCTGTGAGGGGTGGAAGCTTTCTGTCACAAAGGAATTAGTTCTTCCCAGCTTAGTCTGTGAAAAAGCAGTGTCGTCTTTATTCCTATTTCTCTCTTTGGAGAATTAACTTCATGCAATGCTCTGTGTGCCTGTTTTGAAAGATGATGGTTTGGATATCAAGAAAAAGCTACAGCTGTTTTCTGATTGAATATACTAACTAGAGTTTGGGTTCAGATGTTGAAGGCAAATTCAGATCATGTTGCTCTGCTAGCTTTTATCTTGAGTAGCTCTATTAAACAGCAAGGTGAAAACCAATGCGGGGGAAGGCAATGAAGTACAGCAAAAAGAGAACTATTGCAGTACGCGTCTAATATAGGCACAGTGAGCTGAGGGTTGGGAACAGCAGGAGAATAGACAGTGGTTCCCATGATGATGTCCCTTTGCCTTAAGTGACAGGGCTCAAATAGATGGAAGGCAATTGATAATTGTTTTGTGTTACAATGGAATACCTTATGTGTATTCAAGAAAGAAAAGTGTAGAGCTTTCATTGCCATTCTGAATTTAATAAAAAAATATTTAAAAACTTTAACTGCTAAAAAAAAGGAAGATGTGAAACACAGTATCTTAACATGGTTGGACTCGATGATCCTGGAGGTCTTTTCCAACCTAGTGATTCTGTGAACATTTCACATCTGAAAAGTGGTAAAACGAGGTGGTGTCAAATTAAAATAGTGACAAAAAAAAAGCACTTCTGGCCTGGTATACTCTTTACCTTTTAAAAATGATGTTGAATCATTCGATGATGGGCTAAGCAAAGTTGATTAGAGGGTCAGCACAGCTCTGGATTCTTACTGTTGATTTGAATTGTTGTATCTTGTATCTGCTCAAATCCAGCATATGAAAATACCTAATGAAGCACTCTGAGCAGCAAGTGGAGCATTCTGCACATTCACTCAACCATGTCTTTTTCTCTTGGTTGCAAACTTAAATTGCTGTTATTGATTTTTCTGTTTCTGGTTAACATATTACAGTAAGATTCATTTTTAAACATATATATGTATTTTATCACAGCATGCCCTTTGAGACACTTTTCTACATAATACTGAAATGCTTTCCATCTGGTCAAGTAGTGTATTTTGTATTATTGTCTCTGTTATTTTCCCCAGATGAGATGTTGGAGTTGCTAGAGAATGAAAACATTAATTTCAAGAGTAGCAGGGGTTTTCTCCTTATTGATGTTGGAGTAATCTTGGAGTGCTAAATCTAATTCCATTCTCTCAATTTTGGAAAGTTTTGATGTAAATTTAGAAGATATATTGCTACAGATTCTTACTCTGATGGCAGCAGTAACTGAGAGATTGGCTCTGGAGGAGCTGCAGCACAGGGCAACGTAACCTCTGTCTGGCCCTGTGGTGGAAGGTATTTCATGGCAGAGAATGAGGATGTAACATCTTGGAAGCTCTAAAACCAGATAGGCAAAAATCCCTCTTGTGACTGTCTACCTGGCATTGTTGTGTAAATTGACTGCTTGATTAGAAAAGTATGTAAGTAATAATTAATACTTGGTATAGAGCAACTCAGGAAAACCAAAGTCAATTCAAGAAGTACATCAATATTCTATGTCATAGTTTCTTTTAATTTAAAAGCAAATTACCAGAGTGTAGGGAATGTTTAGGATCTGCAAGAACAAGTATTAGTTTCTTGCTTTGCAGATTTAATTATCAGTTGTGAGGTCAAGTTTCCATCTACCTAAAACAGCAGAATCACAGAAAATGGGCATGTAAGGGCAAGATATCCTATTGAAAGTCAGTATGGCATCTGTAGCAACTTTTAGAAAAAGTTGATGCACTCTTTGCCAGAAAACACTCACTGAAATATTTGACTGTGTCTTAGGAATCTAGAAATCTTGGTGAAAATCTGTGTGAGGTGGAAGAATCCCAGGAGCATCCTCCTGTCATGGAGGACTCAGGAAGACATAGGATGAGGAAGACCACGCTTTTTGGCTTTATTCCCTCTCCTTTGGTGTTTTTACATTCTTTGTTAGCAAAGAACGCTCACCTTTGGTCCAGACTTGCTGAAGAAATTAGTTTGAACTAAAATTAGATTTAATAGGCTTGGTTATTAAATATTTGTTTTTTAAGATATGCACTAGTTCCAACATATGGAAAATGACCTTATCAAAATGCAGTCCTCAGAAGCATATTGCAGAATAGGCAGATCCTGTGAGGAAGGAGCCCCAGACCTGGGGACTCCTTATCAGTCACCCAGGATAATTCTGCAGATGATGCATCCTCCAGATAAGGGTTTGGTTCCCTTGTGTCTGCAGAGATTCCTGGTGTATCCTAAGTGCAGATAATGAGACACTACGTTAAATGGTTGTTTTATGTTACTTGATGATTCTTCTGGCCTGTGCTATTCTAATGGCTCACTTGTGAACAAGTATTTTTTCATTAACAGAGCTCTCTGTAGCAGTTTCTCCTTCCATAGCATACTAATTTTTATGTGCTAAATGTTGCCATTGTGATGCTGTCTTAGTCCTTTTTATTCATTAAATTTACTGTGTCCAATTAAATGCTGAGACTGATCTGCAATTTTAGTCCCGCTGGTTTGATTCCATACAGCATGTAAATACATTTCATGCCATGTAATTGTAGCCTGCAAAAATGTTGACACAAATTATAATTTGCGTACTAACCATCTTGATAATAGAATAGAAAATTCAGAAAATACTTTGCCATCAGGGGCAAATTTTGATTTTCCCTGTATTGAAGGCCAGGGGCTTATGCTAACTACTACAGTGTACTATGCTTGGAAAGGCAACTGAGGTGGGATGGTACCCAGTGCACCCTGTGATGCAGTTGGCAATAATAAGAGTAAATAATTATTTGATACTCTTAAATGTTAAAGTGGATTAAGGATGTTGGTCTCTGCAGGAAGTATTTTGAGGAAATGTCTTTTGTACAATGAAGAAATTCAGCTGGGCCAGGTGACCTCGAATGATGCCTTCCAACCTCAACCTGTGAGTGTGAAAAGTGCTAATCCCTCATTGTTCACGTTGGCTGCTGCATTCCCAGGTGGTAAGTTGGACATGTGGTTCATGTTTTCCAATAGGACTTGTAGTGGGGGCGGAGAAAAACCAACTCCATCATGACTGGGAGTTTAAAAAGCTGACAGCTAGTGGCAAGCAATTCCCTCAGCCCAGATTACGTGAAAATCTGAAATCCTGAAGTCGGAATACTTTTCAGGAAAAGGGGTTTCAGAGAGCTTTGCCCATTTCACCTCAGCTTGCAACTGGAGGTGATGTGAGGTGAGACTTCCTACCTACTCAGCCTTTTGTTCCAAAAGCATAGGAGATAAAACCTGGAATTATTGCAAAATATTGAAGAGAAAACAGAGCTAAGATGTGAACTGGGAGGAACTTGCCTGGTGCCACCTTTCCCAAAGCCGTTTTCTCTTCATGATACTGAAAGAAATGTTTATCATAGGTTGTTTGTTTGTCCTTTTGATCCTTTGGACAAGCTCTTCCATGTTTTCTAACAACTTTGCCATGGAGCGGCCTGTCCTGTCATCCCAGCATGCAAGTTTTCTTGGGTCCAACAGAGCACTCGCAGTGCAACCACTCTAGAATCTGAGATGTTTCTGAATCTCGATGTTATTGTGGAGGAGCTGAGAGTTTGCCTGCTTCCTTAAGTCTGGGTGCTGAGAAGGAGGGAGAAATATGGGCTGAACTTGCTGTCAACTCTCCTAAAAGCTTTTTGTTGTAGCTCAAATGTGTGATAATGGTACCCAGAACTATCATTACAGTTAATTAAAGGTCTGTTTCTTTTTGTAATGTGAAGGTTTTATTTTCTGGAGTTGATAACATGGCAATAAAACCTTGCTTTAGGCAAAATCTTCGTATTCAAGGTCACAATTTGGAAGTACTTTTCAAATTGAAAGAAAGATCCCAAACCAGCATCTGGTTCCTGTTATTTCTGAGTTATAGAAGTACAAAGAGTATGATTTAGGTTCTAAAGCAAAAAAGAAAGGAACACCAATGCCTGTGCACTAATGAGATGTTCAGTATCGATCACTGGAAAGAGGTGCACAGAGGACAGACAGGTTTGGGTTAGCATCTACTGATCCAAGCGATCTGTGCTCCAGGGAGCACCCCAAAACTATAAGCACTTAAGAAAAAACAGTATTACAGTGAGCGTATTCTATATTAATGTTCATGTGCTTCGAAAACTGCATGAGATGAGAATTTCTGTTTAGCTGACAGGAGGTCTGAAATGCAGTTGTAGATTTGGGATTGGAGATGTTAAGAGCAAGAGATAGAAAGAGTTTGCTCTGTTGTGGTGGCCCATAGTGGTGGAAAGGGTTAACAGCCATGGGCTGGTGCTGTACTGGTGCAAGGGGCACCCATGGTGAACCTCAAAATGTGTGATATTATACTGTCATTGTAAATCCAATGCAAAATTAATCCTGGAAAACACCAAAGAAAAGAAAAAAGCATAGAAATGTGTGTCACCTGGTGGCAGAGAATTTTCTGTCTGGTGGCAGAAAAAAACGTAATAACCATCAACACTGAAGTGTGTTAAAATTTCAAATGGCCTTTTGAATTTGTAAAGCAAAAGTAAACAAAAATATAGACAAATCCCCTGAATATAATCCTTACATGTAGAGCTCTACGTCTGTATGAGATATTGCCAAGTGAGCATGGCCAGGTCTGGAAGACAAATTCCCCACTCATCTTCTGCCGAGTAGGATGCTGTAAAAGCTTCCTCTGCTCTGCTAATGAATCTCTCAGGACCATGTCTGTATGGCTTTAAATGAAAAGAAAAAATAAATTCTAAAGTTCTTTGAAGAGAATAAATGTGCATAAGCAGGATGTGCTTTCTGCTACTGAAAATAATCTTTGTTGAGATGACATGGGGTGCTGTTGGCATACTGGCTTTAGCTGTGTGCCTTTGAGCAGGTGTTGATAAATGTAGATGGAAATCCTGGCTCCTGGCGTACTGAGGATTTGTTGAGTTGTAACAGCAGAGACTTTGCTGTCTCTGGAACTTGGGATGTTGGAGGCTGCTGGCATTGTTAGCAGAATGACAAACACATAACCACACTAGGAGGTTATATGTGGTGCTTTATTTCGAGGCCCCGGGAACCAGGGGTACGCACCCAAATCTGGTTCCAAAGACCGTCACATCGCGTCCGCTTTTTATTCTCTAAAAGTTTCGCAATCTATTGTATATTCAACAGGTTACTTCATTATCTAATACATATGCATAGGTAGGTTACTTCATCGCCTTATTGCGACATCAGTCTCTATTGCGCCTGCGTAGCCCCCTCTGGTGGTCGTCCTGATGAAGTAAGTAGTCTTCCTCAGATGAAGTAAGTAGTCTTCCTCGCATTGTCTTTATTACATCTTGTTCTTTTGGCAAACTCGTCGGTTTTTCTTGGCTGGACCCGCACTTATCTCCACTTGACCGCTCAGGTATATCTTTCTTGCCTCCTGAAACCTATTCTTCTGTCCTTCACAAGATTTATGATGGTCTTTTGGCTGCTGCAGGTGTATGTTCTACTTGGGTAGGGTAGCTAGTACGTACTTTTCCTAAGCATACCTGGATCCTATTTGTTACATGAGGTCCTTTGAGCAAGTACCTCGGGTCTGTTGCTAGGATACGTTAAGAATCAACAGAATCATGAAATTTTACATTCAGTCTTAGTTCCTGATTAGTCGATGATCAGTGTTTTATTCTACTTTAAGTGTAACTTTCCTAGCATTTCCCCCCTTTGAAAATACTTCACCTTAGCAAGTATTTTCATTTTATGTAACTGTTTCTTGGTAAGTTGATGGGGGTATTGGGTGCTGTGGATATTCTCGTGTCACTGCTCCAATAATTTTGTGTGTCTAGTTTTGTTTGCGTGTAATTTCTCTCCGGATACACAAATACACCAGATAGATTGTAAGGAATATAAGCAAAAGTGTGAATAACGTTTGAATGAGAGAGTGTATCTAGCCAGTAAGATGGATGCTTAATCTATCAAATAATGCCCCAACCCAATTTTGACTGATTTCTTCTTTCTCTTTTTCAGCTTCTTCTTCTATTTTTCCCAATTGCGAGATATCATATTCCACATCGGCTGTGACATTAGGTATATGCACACAGCAGTGATCAGTTTGATCTTTGAGATATCCACAGACACCATGTTCTTTTAACAAGAGCATGTCTAATGCCATTCTGTTCTGCAAAGTCATTTTCGTTGTCGCCTGTAGTTGCAAGTTTAAATCTCGAAATCCCTTCTTTGTTATTTTTGCCAATCTTTCAGTTTGTCCAATTAGTTTGTAAATCATTTCTCTATTACGATACGTCGCTATTTGGGCAAAAAGGGATTCTAATGCCCATCCCACTTTAACTCCTGTCTCAGGCTCCTGCCAAGTGTCATCTATGTCTCTAATATCATTTTCTATGTCTCTTTTAGCACGAATTTGTAAAGTTTCCAATTTACCTCTGAAGGGGGATCGCTTCTAAATTGGGCACAGGGTAGGCAACCCCAGAGTTATTTCTTTAACTGGACCCTCCATTGATAAATGTGTAGTCCAAATTCCATCATTAGATGCCCAAACAAAATTACCCATACTGCGTACTGTCGAATATTTACAGTCTATTCCATTAACTGGTACTTGTATTACCTTTCCCCCGACCTTAAATCCCCGACAGGCACACCCCACTATTAGAGCCATTTTAACTGGAGGTATGGTGATCTCTTCAGGGTCTAGGTCACAATCTAAAATTTTAGAACAATTCTACCATGGAACGCTATCAATAGGATCTCTACTGATCCGGCCATTTACTGGTAATTTGTCACTACTTTGTTTTCCTGTCTATTTAAAACACCAAGATGTTTCTCCTCCGTATTGAAATTTTTGTAAAATACTTGTTGACCAAACTGTGTCCCAATTTTGTTCTGTATCATTTCTTTTCTGGCACACCCATTCCATTGTATTTCTTTCCCTCATTATTTCTTTTATTTCATCATATGAACACCATCCTACATCTTTAAATCGTCTGATACGTGTGAACTTATAGTTTGGTAATTTTTCACAATCGCTTCGACTTCCTGCAGTTCTCCACTCCCTTCTTATACTTATTTTCTGTTTTTCCTGTATGGGTGTTATTATTTGTTTACATTCGGTTTTATTTTCTTTTACCTCTGGGAGTGGGAAAGTCAATATTCCCCAGCTTATCGGTTCTCCAGCCGTTTTTGGTAAAGGCAAGCATGCTGTAATCTTACTTGTATTTTGCATTCTAGCAAAATCCTTGATTAACCCAATCATCAAATTTTCTTCAGCATCTTTCTTTTGAACATAAATCTCCTGGGGTGCCTGGGTCAGTTCTATGGCTCGTTTCACTCTGGATTCAGTAATATTGATTTCGCTATATCCAAAGGTAGTAGCATTTTGATACTGGCATCTGTAAGTTCCCAAGTCGGATCTTTTTATCCCTTTAATAATCTGGACTAATATTCCTCCCAGTCTCAATTCTATTGAGTGTCTTTTATCACTTAGAACTGCTTTTCCTTCCTTTATCCATCCAAATTCCTCAGGCTGGGGGTCCTCTAGGAGGCAGTAAATAAGTGCCTCACTACCCAGAGGAGCCGGATAATGTGTATGCCCTGCTTTTATTCCATGGTCTTGAAGGGGATCTATTATCAGTGTTCTTTCTCCATAGTCTACATTACTTCCTGCTCCCACAAAACACCTATATTTTCCTTGGTCAGTCAAAGTTAAATTCGTCAGCTCCAGTTTTGTCTCACCTCGTATGGGATTTCGCGGATAAAACTTGTTCGATACTTTCCCTTTAAGTTTCCATGTCCCTTGTAGTTCTTGTTTGTAACCATCTAACCCCGAATCTTTGCTATCATAGATTGTTTCAGGTGCTCCACAAGTTCCAGACACCTTTTCCCAAAAAATCTGAATTAATTTCCTTTTCATTGGGACATGACTTTGAAACCTGCAAGACAGAATGGCATTTTGTCCAATGGTATACTTGCTTGTTTCTCTCCTACATGGAATTTCTAGAGATGTGACACCTATTATAGGTATCAAGGACCAAACTATAATCAAAGTCCCGTACTCGAAGTACGACATTTTACTTGCTTTTCAACTTCAGTCTCGTTGGTCCGACTACTTCGACTCTCCAGTCCTTGGGTGCCTTCTTCACTCGTGTGTAGTGGATCCAAGAGTCTATTCCTTTTACCTTTACCGCAGTGAAAGTTGTTAGCAGCACCAGGTACGGTCCATTCCACCGTTGTTTCAGTGGCTCTTCACTCCAATCGCGGACGTAGACCTGGTCTCCCGGTTCAATTTCATGTACTGAATTCTCTAATGACACCGGACGGTTCTAGATCAAGGCCCTTCGTAGCTGTGTCAAAGTTCTACCAAGAGATAACACATAGTTGTACACATCTTGGTGTCCTTTAATATGCATGTTTGGGTTTGGTTGTGGCGACTCATATGGTTTCCCAAAGAGGATTTCATAAGGACTCAGTCCCATCCCACTCCTAGGCTTTATCTTTATTCTTAGAAGGGCTATTGGTAATGCATGGGGCCATTGAATTTTAGCTTCTTGGCATATTTTACTGACCTGTCTTTTTATCGTCTGATTCATCTTTTCTACTTGTCTACTAGATTGTGGTCTCCATGGGGTATGGAGACTCCAGGAAATTCCCAATGCCTTACTTACTTGTACAATTGTGGCTACAAAGTGTGGGCCCCTATCAGACGATAGACCTAAGGGAACCCCAAACCTAGGGATAATTTCCCTCAACAACCATTTCACTGTTTCTTTGGCTTGATTGGTGCGACAGGGAAAGGCTTCTGGCCATCCAGAAAAAGTGTCGACCCCAACTAACAAATATTTGTACCCTTGAGCTTTAGGTAATTCTACAAAGTCTATTTGCCAATAATCTCCTGGTTCCATGCCTACTCTGATGTGTCCCATTTCTACTCTCCTCCTAACCACAGGATTATTCCTCAAGCAAAGTTCACATTTTGAATTTACAGATTTTGCCATTGTTAACATCTGTGCCGAAATTATGCTTCGTTTCAGATAAGTCACTAATGCTTCTGCTCCCCAATGGCACTTTTGATGTTCTGCCTGTAGAATTGCCCGCATAATGACAGGAGGTACAATTATTTGTCCAGTTGTAGTTACGTACCATCCTTCAGAATTTAGGTTTGCCTTCATTAAATTGGCCAATTTCTTGTCCTCTTCCGAGTATTTCGGTTTCTGTGTCAGGTAATCTTGTAAAGGGCTTACCTTGGTAGGTATCAAGGCCATCATCGTCTGTACCTGTCGTGCTATCCGCCGAGCTGTTCGATCTGCCAATGCGTTTCCTTCGGCCACCTTAGAGTCTCCTCCTTGATGTGCCTTGCAATGCATGATCGCTACCTGCTCCGGTAATTGCACAGCAGATATCAAGTTTAAAATTTCCTTTTGGTATTTTATATTGGTTCCCTGCGAGGATAATAATCCTCGTTCTTTCCATAAAGCTCCGTGTACATGAACTACTCCAAAGGCATATTTTGAATCTGTCCATATGTTTACTCGTTTATCTTTGCCTAATTCTAATGCCTTTGTGAGGGCTATTATTTCTGCCCGTTGTGCTGAGGTCCCCACCGGTAGGGCCTGTGCTTCTATTACCATGCTCTGTGTGGTCACGGCATATCCTGCATACCGCGTTCCATTCTCCACGAAGCTACTCCCGTCTGTGAAGAGCTCTTGATCAGGCTGTTCGATTGGAGTATCTTTCAAGTCCGCTCTCGTTGCATATGTGTGTTCTATGACTTCTATGCAATCATGTTCCAAAGGACCATCTTCTGTTGCTGCACCTAAAAAGGCTGCTGGGTTTAACAGGTTAGTTGTTTTCAAACTTACATCATCCTGTTCAGTGAGTATGGCTTGGAACTTCATCATTCGGCTAGGGGAAAGCCAATGCCCCCCTTTTTGTTCTAAGACTGTTAACACCATATGAGGTATATAAACTTCAATGTTTTTTCCTAGAGTCAATTTTCTGGCTTCTTGTATCAGAATTACAGTTGCTGCTACGGCTCTCAGGCAGGATGGCCAACCTGCACTAACGGGGTCCAACTGTTTAGAGAAGTATCCCACTGGTCGTTTCCAGCTTCCTAATTTCTGTGTTAAGACACCCAGTGCTAATCGTTGTCTTTCGTGAACAAACAACTGGAAAGTCTTTGTTAAATCCGGTAAGCCCAATGCTGGTGCCTTAGTCAAGGCCTCTTTTAGTTTCCTAAAGGCCTCCTTTTGAGGTCCCTCCCAAATGAGATTAGGCAATTTTTGTGCCTCATACAGAGGTTTTGCTATAAGTCCATAGTCCATTATCCACAGCCTACACCACCCTGCCATTCCCAAGAATGTCCTCAGTTCATGCAAGTTCCGGGGTTCTGGAATTGCACAAATTGCTCTAACACGATCCGTTCCTAACCTTCGTTGTCCCTGTGTTATCTCACATCCAAGATACAATACAGTTGTGCATGCAATTTGAGCTTTTTCTCTTGAAACCTTGTATCCATTTAGGCCCAGTTGGTTTAAAATCTCAATAGTCACTTGTATGCATAATGATTCTTGTTCTGTTGCAAGGAATATGTCATCTACATATTGTAACAAAAGATACTGTGTTCTTGGTACCTGAATTTTTCCTTGCGTAGTCCATATCTCCAATTCTTTCGCCAGTTGGTTTTCAAAAAGAGTTGGGCTATTCTTGAATCCTTGTGGGAGCCTCGTCCACGTGAGTTGTGTTTTTCGTCCATTATATGGGTTTTCCCACTCAAAAGCAAAAAGTTTCCTACTATTTTTGTCAAGGGGAATGCAGAAGAAGGCATCTTTTAAATCAATTACTGTAAACCATTTATATTTTTCCTTCACAGATGTCAACAATGTATATGGGTTAGCTACGACTGGATGTATATCTTTCGTAATATTGTTGATGGCCCTCAGATCTTGTACTAACCTATACTCCCCATTTGGTTTCTTTACTGGAAAGATCGGAGTATTATATTCTGACTCACATTCCTCCAATATTCCAAATTTTAAAAATTTTTCAATGATTTCTACTATTCCGTATCGAGCTTCCATTTTTATGGGATACTGTTTTATTCGTACTGGCCTTGCTCCCTCTTTTAACTCCACTATTACCGGTTGAGCAGTTTTTGATTTTCCTGGTATACTTGTTTCCCAAACTGTAGGGATTACTGCCTCTTCTACCTTCTTGGGTATCTGAGGTTTGGGATTTTCCTTCACTACTAAAATCTTTCTTACGTTCGATTCTGGGACTTGCATAATCAATTCTCCATTTTCAAAGTTGATTTTTGCATTTAGTTTAGATAACAAATCCCGTCCCAGAAGAGGAACCGGGCAGTCGGGTACATATAAGAATTCATGTGTTAATTCCTTTCCCCCCAAATCGTAACTCTAAGGGTCGCATGAATGGCCGTATTTCCTCTTTCCCTGTGGCCCCCACTATTGTAGTAGTTTTATTTCCTATTTTTCCATATAAATCATTTAAAACTGAATATGTTGCGCCAGTATCCACCAAAAATTGCATCACTTACCAGCCCTGGCTGGCGTGGCACCTACAGATGCCCTTGTCCTGCCCTGCGGCATTAGGTCCAGCGATTCTGGGTAGGGCTGTGGGAAAAGGCACGTTGGCTCAAACCTCCCTGTACCTCTGCCAGCAATACCCCTTCTGCTCTGCCCCTGATCCAGGGCTCCTTGACTGCTTGGGTGGCCCTAACAATAGGTGTTTAATAAAAGGATCACAGCAGTGATTTGGAAAAAGAGATGGCTTCGTTCTGTATTTGTGTTGTACATAGACTTCGTCTACTGTCTGTTGTGGGAAGCAGGGACTGGGTTTGTCTCTTATCTGCAGTGCCGTGTTCACTCTGATTACTAAAGCTGTGCTAATTAATGAGCTAGTGTAGGACAGAGTCTTGGAAGTACAAGGAAAACGACTCCTTGTACAAATACAAGTTCTTAGCGTGTATTCCTAATTGCTGTCAGCTGCAAAGTGAGGAAAACCCTTTCAGGGAAGTCTTCCTGAGAAATTCAGCCCAGTGTAATAGGGATTACAGTGGCTAAATGAGTAACAGAAGAATTATTCATGTACTGTCTTTTGTATTTAAATCTGAGTTATAAGTGAAAACAAAGCCCCCATGATAAAGGTACCACTTGTTCACTCCCTCCTCTGGCTACGTGGCACCTGGGGATGTTCAGAACTTGCTAATTATCAGGCTTGAAAGATGGGACTTGATTGGTTTGTTTTCACTGAAACTAACCAACCCATCAGAAATCAGACTTTATCCTGTAATGTTCAGCAAAACATGGAAATAATTGGATTTTAGAAGCAGTCTAACTGCAGCAGATCTACAGAGGGAAATTTTTTCCTTTTTCTAAAAGCATAAAATAATTTTTGCTCAGCTTGCTGGTTTCATGCCTAGACTACTGCTCATATCTGACTAGCCAATACGTTTCTACACTACTTTTTTTTCCTTTATTGCTAGATTTCAGACCTCTCTCAAAGGACTCATGAAGATACTCTTACTATGTTGGAAAAGTAGATATTGGAGAAATAAATGAATAAACTGTGCATCTTTGGCTACAAAAGGATGCTCCTGTGCTTCTAAGGAAATCTCATTGTTCTCCCATTCCTTAGGGTGATCTAAATGTAATGCTTTTGCAGAAGATGGTGCCCTAGTATTTCATCAGGAACCTTTACAGCAAGGAGTGTGTAATAATTATGAGATAATTACAGGAACGATTGTCTTTCCAATTACTCCTTACAAATTGCAAAGCTGTGATTTGAATCACTTGCACGGCAGACTACACAATTAGAAGTGGAATTTTTTGGCTCTTGTTACAGTAGAAAATAAGAGGATTGTTGTATTTTAGTTATGTAAACAAAATCAGTAGTGTGAGTCAATACAAGTTGTATCTTAAAGAAATAGGGATTCTGGCAGAAATGTTCTTAGCTCTGTAGGTGTTCCAGGAAAGTGAGATCAGCAGAAAGGGACTTCTTGTTGTAATCGGAAAAAATACTTTTGGATTAAGAATGAGCCATCAGGATTTTTTTTTTGTTGTCTTCCTTTAACAAATGTTAACTTTTATGTTGCTTAAAATAATATAGAATAAGAGATAGTAACCTCTGAATATAGTTATTTTGGATGATCTTGGAAAGGTGAATCAACTGCCTATTGTACTAAAGCTCTTGGATAAGAAACCCTACTATGCTTTAGCCTTCAGCACCTTCTCTTGTCTCTAAAGGCTTACTGTGTATGCAAATATGGATGGATTCAGTCTAACACGACTTATTACAAACGAGACTGAAAACAAGGCATATTTAAACTTATTCAACCAGTATAATTAGAAATAGTATTTCTAGTACGAGCATTTCTTGATAAATAAGAAATATAGCAGGATTCGCATTAAAAGATCACATGTAACCCCATTATCTCAAAATTTTTATTGCAAGACCTTACCTGCTAAAATATTGTCTGTCCTGAAGCCAAACCTACTCCGAATAGAATGACTATTCCTTTTTGACATAGAGGTTCATAAGCGAGTGTAACATGTAGAGATAATTGTGTAAGTTTCTGACCTCCGGGATGATTCTAAAATGAAGGACTTCTGGGACTGTATGGCTAGTTTAATGTGATATTTATCTCCCTTAGAGAAGTTTTTGATAGGAACCTCGAAGTTATAATAGCCTGCAATAACAAGATTGCTTCCCTATCCACAAAAAGATGAAGTCCGGATTTTTTTACTTACTTTTTCTATAATGGGGTCTTTTATTAGGCCAGAGTGGTCCTAATGTCAGGAAAGTTTATGGAAAAAGCTATGATTTTTCCAACATCAGAAGACCAGTTCAGGCCCATTTTTGCTGTACAATCTCACACAGTCCCTGTCAGGGAGGTGGTTGAGTCCCCTTCCCTGGAGGTGTTTAAGGCATGGGTGGACGAAGTGTTAAGGAGCATGGTTTAGTGTTTGATAGGAGTGGTTGGACTCGATGATCCGGTGGGTCTCTTCCCACCTGGTTATTCTATGATTCTATGATTCTTCTTTTGATGCTGCCCAGGATATTGTTGACCTTCTGAGAAGCCTTGTCCTTGAATGTGTTGAAGAGTGGTTTAGTGACACTGTGAACAGTGAGTGTTCAAATTTCTTTAAAAAACCAGGAGATTATTTGGTTTTTCTTCTAATTTTTAATCCTCCACTTGTAACTATTAAAACTTTTTTTTTTCATCCCGGTGTGCTAATTAATTTTACTAGTTGTACCTTCTGCTCATGCTGGGTGCCCTCTCAAGGGCACTGGTACAGCTGGAAGGGGGAAGGTTATGAGGGATATATACATGCAGTCTCACATGCATCTCAGCTACTTGCTTGGCCCAGGCTCAAAGTCATGTCCCCTGGGCTGACATCGGTGATGATGCACTCCCAGCACGGTGCTGAATCCTCAGAGCAGAAGATCCTACCCCAAACCTGCTGCAGAAGCAGCCAGGACACCTGCTCTGCTTCCCAAGGAGGAAAGCTGTCTCAGAGCTTTCTGTCTTATAATGATAAAGATCAGCCATGGACCTGCAGATGAGGTTCTTCCGCTACACCGCAGAGATGTGCCTTATTTTTTTTAACTTTTTAAAATGAGAACAAGCCCAACATTTTACTATTTGCTGTTCCTCAGCTTCTAAGATGTCATTAGAAATGACACTGCTGACAGAAAATCTTGAAAATTGTTTGTTTGATGAGATAATAGCATTTATATTCCTCCTCCAGGTGTGAGATCTATTTTTAATAAACTGTCACACAGCACATTCTCAGCAGTGGCTCTTCCCACTGTGCAGACAGCATGAGAAGGCTACTGCTTTCTCAGGGCTGACTTACCCAGCATCATGCACTCTGTAGCAAAATACCTCATAAATCTACATAACATGTAGAGTTTGGTGCTATTTAAGCCACTAAACAGAGAATATCCAGAAAAATCTGTCAGTGTCTTCTCAACAATGTGCTGCAGCTCTTGGACTATCAATGCTGATGGACTTCTTGCATGTGGGTGCTTTAAAGGAGTAATTAATCTTGACTTTCTGACAAGCAGTGAAGCTGTATGAGCATTTACATTCATCTCCCTCGTAAAAGTATCACATAAGAAATCTGCAGTAGGGTCACAAATGCATATTTCTTTTTTTTGGAACTGGAAAAAATGATGCTAAAACTTCAGCAGTGACACTAAAAAAAGTTACGGCAACAATTTTCTTTGTCTTAAGCCACTCTGCTTTAGAGGGTGCCATGAAAATAGCAGGCTTTTAAAATGAGTTATCTCTATACATTGCGTTAGGTGAGATAAATGATCATTGAAATTCAGACATCATTGCATGAAGCACAACTGGTCTTAAAGGGGAAACAGAGTAAATCAGGAGACGCGAATGAAAAATAAAATTGCTCTCTGGAAAAGAAAGAGTATGAGTTCAGGGAAAAGATTTCCTGGGTCAAGTTAAGCTATTTGGTCAGGAACTGGCATGTAGAGACAAAAAAAGATGCTTGGAAGTCAGTTTGGAAAACAGTGAAGAGGGGGAGAGCTCACATTAACACAAGATTTAAATTAGAGAAACTGCTGTTTTTCATAACTCTTGTGCTCCAGACCTGTCTCGTGGCCCAAAGTCTGTCAACTGCAGCCTGCTACATTGGAGGACTTTGTAAAGAACTCATCAGCAAATGCTTCATCTGCTTTCCAGTGGATACCTGAGCAGGAGCTGAGAATCAGTGAAGCCACGGGAGGGCAGGATTGCCAGAGATGCCAATGAGTCTTGTTTCCACTGGTGCCAGTAAGAAAAGCATCCCCCACAGGAGAAGGGTACGTGAGAGCAGTGGATCCCTCCCTGCTGTGCAAGCAGTGTGTCCGAGGGTGTCAGAATCAGCAGTAGTTCTAAAAGTTTTACTGTGATAGAAAAAGGTGGAAAAAAGTCTCTCTGTTGACTATGACGTAGGTATAATTAATAAAATTCAGGAAAACAAACTATTAAATAAAGTAATTTTCAAGGGTGCAGAGTTTGATAGGTTTGGGAATGGGAAGGGCTATTTATTTGTTGAAAATTTCTTAGTTTGCAGTGTTACAGAATAATCTTGGTGATCCCTAAAATAGTTCTGTCACAAACAAAAATACATTTCCCCCTTCTATGAAAGATCTTTCGCTTAAGTAAATAATCTTTTGATGAGATTATTTGTCTTTATAATACTCATAGCTGTCATAGATGGTATAGCTACTACTAGTGCCTTTTGTATATCATGATCTGATGCATCTGATCTGAGGCAGGCTAGGCACATGTTCAATTCTCCTGCCTCCTTTATCTCTTTGGAAACAGGTTGGTTGCCCACCTGCAGCACATCTTGGGCTTGGTGATTGAGAATCAGCTGGTTCCTGGGTGCACAAACAGGGGAAAGGCAGCAGAAAAGAGGACCCACCTATAAAACGAGGCGAAAAAAAATCTATCACAGGTAATGCAAAGTCTGTACAAGTTGTTTGGGGCTGCTAAGAAATGCAAGGTTTGTTCAGTAGTGAACAAAATTATCCATATTTGAGTATTTTTAACAAAACTATACCTAAGGCAGAGTCCTTTATTTGCCTGGCTGTTTGTTTCCCTCTGTAAGTGATTTCCAGCGCAGCTCAGATGAGCATCTTTTAGGACTGATCTAGCTGTAGGAACCATCTCGTCCATCCTTCTACGCAGGAGTTTGTGATTTCTGTGGCTGTATTGGCAGTAGTGACCAAAATGTGTGATGATGAAATTCCCCAAGAGGGTCAATATTCAGAGATTTTCTTGTGAATTTAAGCAACATGAGTGTAAAGGAAAAAAGGGAGTTGGGGGAAGAAGACATGTGTCCCCAGCAGCACCATAAAATGCTGCAGCCTGGGTTATCAAGGGTGACTCAAACACCATTTATAACATTTATTTTGGCTTTCTGCACACATGAAACATTTAACAGTTAGAAAAACAAATAAACAAAAATCCCTCGGTGCTTGTTTCAGTGTTGCTTTCCATGTGCTGTTGTTTCCTCCTACACAGACTAGGATGAAGGCTTCGCTGTTCTTTCTCTTGCTCATTGAATGGAGGGTGACTGGAGCTGCTCCTCAATCCCTGCCCTGTGGCTGGTGCTGGCTGGGCAGTCAAGGATGCTTTGTGTTAGCTGAAAGGTTCAGACATCATTCTTTTTCAATAGGTAGAAAACACTCTTGTGCTAAACAGTAGTTATTCAGGTAAGCCAGGCCTGACAAGGCTGAGCTCTAACTTGTGCTGATTTCCTTGCCTCAGGAGCCTGTGGGCGATTCTGACTTTCATGCTATAAGCACAATCTGGGCTGCCTGATCTACATCACACTGGTGAGGTATAATTTCTGTTTATTTTTCTAACGGAGGACTGAAGTTTGGGTTTGTTTTCTTTGTAGCGCAACAGCTGAGGTACAGGTGGTACAGGGTTTATTTTGATTATGAGTGAAGATAAAGTGTTTTAATACTTTCAGAATGTACTATGCATGCAATAATGAGTTTATTGAGAAGTCGTCAATCCCACATATGTTCTGTGGCTGAAGAGGACTTGCTGGACTAATGCAAGGGAAGAGCTGGGCTCATCACTCCTTAGGGAGCTGTGAAAAGGGGATGTTTGGCTGCTGCAGCACAAGTTGCTTTGCTGCTGCCCATGCACAGCTGCTGATGGGCTGAGGATTTCAATTTCTGCCCTTGGAAGCTCCTTCAGAATGGCAAAGTTCAGATAAAAAACAAGGTTACCTTTTCCTTGGTAAAAACGTCACTGCCTGCGAGTTGTGCATGTGTGTATATATATATATATATTCTCAAATACTGTATATATTTAATCATAGTATTTTAACTAAATTCAAACTCACCAGGAATAAAACTAATAGGTGATAAAATTTGATGAGCAGTAAATAGTGATGATAAGACAGTCAGGAGGAGCAGTTATAATCCCTTAGTGCATGCAAACAAAACATTTGGCCAATGTAATCATGTAGTACAGCTTGTGGCCACACCAAGAAAGGACTACACCCGCTGAGCAGGGTCTGCAGCCTAGAAAGGATTTGTACTAAAACAGCTTCCCCCTGGTGCTGGGGAAGGAAACTGCAGAAGTCCTCCCAGTATCGTAAATAACATGGGCTAGTATCTTCCCATGAAAGTCTGGTGGAGAGAAAGTAAAATTTTTGTTAGGAAATTTGAGATAGTATCATAGAATAGTTTGGGTTGGAAGGGACCTCAAAGATCGTCCAGTTCCGCTCCCCCTGCCATGGGCAGGGACACCTCCCACTGGATCAGGCTGCCCAAGATCCCATCCAACCTGGTCTTGAACACCTCCCAGCTTCTCTGGGCAACCTGTGCCAGGGCCTCACCACTCTCATTGTGAAGAAATTCCTCCTTAAAGGGATGAAAAATTAGATGGCTTATAAAGGCAACAGAATTTTTTTCAGGGCTATATTCATGTTCTGGAGGACGAAAGGGCATGTGTGGGTGTGTGTGCATACACACACACACACATACCTCTATAAAAGTGCGCATGTGTATGTATATATTTCAAAAAATATATGCTAACTTGTGCTAAAAGCTCATAGGCGTTTCTGAGTATCAAGACATGCTTTGGTGGCTCTGTTAAAACACTTAAGCCTCTCCTAATTTTGTGTATGGAATTACAAGAGAGGAGGTTTTTTGCTGAGAGCTGCCAGAGGCACTGGAGGACACCCCAGTGAGAGTCTGACATTTCTTAGCTGGGCATCTCCAGGAGGGCAGGGAAAGCAGTTGTGAGCTCTTGTGCTGTAAGGAGGTACAAGCCTCTTTGGTGACAAGGATGACATTTGCCATCTGCTGTTACAGTCATTGCTGACTGGATGGTGCCAAGGACTGATTGTGATGCCTAACCTGCCTTGTTGAATGATACCAGTTGCAGCTTTGCTGAGAGCGTGGTGATGCACTGCAACAAAACAGCGTGGACTGTTTTCTTCAGTGGTGCAAGGCTCAAAGCCCATCCTGCAGCTGGGTTTCAGCACCAAATTTGATAGCTGAAGATTGTAAAAGGGTGGCAGAGGATGGAAGAAGGGACAACAAAGTCTTGGTGGTGTGGTGGAGATCACGGATGGCTCAGCTAGAAGTCTTTGAAGAGGGACAACATCCATCCTAGACTCGGTTGCTTTGCAGGGTATTGATAACACAGTGTGATGGGGATGCAGAGAGGACAGGAATAATGGATTTTGTGTGCAAAAGCAGCATTTCCATAGCATTGTAGTATCCGTGTGCTTTATGAAGGTGCTCCAAAGTGGTCACTGCCACATTGAATGAAGCTTATTGGATTAATGCTGCCACATTGGCACCTTCATCCCAAATCCCATGGTGTGTGCAATCCGAGTAACCACAAGCTCCTTTCCCAGCAAATGGCTTGAGTGGATACACAGCTATGAATAAATAGCGATTATGGTGCTTTGTAACCTAATTGACTGTTTTGACGCAGTTATTAAAGTTTCTCCTCTGGTGTTTAAACTTCTGCATTATTAATGACAACTTTGTTTTAGTGTGTTAGGGCACTGAAATGTGCAGGAGGACATTAGTCTGTAAAGCATCCAATGCACTCATCATGCTGTGTGATTCACCTAAGCAGAGAGTGGAAGGTGGGGGGGCTCCAGTGAGTAAAGAAGGCTGTTTTACCCAGAGGAATCTATTTCTAAGGAGCAGGTTCCTTTTTAGCAGATAGCATTCATTCATAAAATGCATAGATATACCTGAAATTATACATACTTTTATGTATATGCCACCACAGATATTAAATTTTGTTGGTTGCTGCTTAATGTAACGTACAGTAACCAGAACAATAACTTTAAATCACAGAGTTATTGCCAAAACCAGAACTGAATGGTAACAAAAGGATTAGAAAGACATGAAAAAAAAAAGTTGTTTTGTCAGAATCATTTGCTCTCTTATCACAGGGACAATAGGAAGTAGCTCTGTGCTTAAGTGATAAATGACAGCCATTGATATAATCAGAGATCTTCCAGGATCAATTGTAGTCAAAATTAAAAGTTAACAGTGTCTGATGTTTTGAAGACAAGAGTGTAGTTGGGTGTTGTGATAGATTTGGTATAAAGTACAACCTCTAATGTTTATGCATTTCAATATTATTCTCCTCTTACCTCCTCATCAGCTATGAATACCTCTTTGCTTCTTCAAGATCTATTAGAAAAAAAATGAAATAACTTACTGACAAGCTAAAAAATAGCTTTTGTCTCTGTGGAACTCCTGTATTTGACAGCTTACTGGAGGAATAAGCCCCATCACAAAATGTGCAAATCCATCATTTCCATAAAATTCTCTTCTCCGTGAAATGCTAGATATTCATGGGCATGGCATTGCTACACCCATGGAAATTGTTGTGCTGTGGGTTTACCTCTAAAATTGACAACACAGAAACCATAACCTTAAATTAAATCATTGCACTAGAATTGACACGCATATATAGAATCATAGAATAACCAGGTTGGAAGAGACCCACCGGATCATTGACTCCAACCATTCCTATCAAACACTTAACCATGCCCCTTAGCGCCTCATCCACCGATGCCTTAAACACCTCCAGGGAAGGTGACTCAACCACCTCCCTGGGTAGCCCGTTCCAGTGTCCAATGACCCTTTCTGTAAAGAATTTTTTCCTAATGTCCAGCCTAAATCTCCCCTGGCGGAGCTTGAGGCCATTCCCTCTTGTCCTCTCCCCTGTCACTTGGGAGAAGAGGCCAGGTCCCTCCTCTCTACAACCTCCTTTTAGGTAGTTATAGAGAGCAATGAGGTCTCTTCTCAGACTCCTCCAGGCTAAACAACCCCAGCTCTCTCAGCCGCTCCTCATAAGGCCTGTTCTCCAGCCCCTTCACCAGCTTCGTTGCTCTCAATATGCAGACACATAACAAACGTGGACTTTATTTTAAGCAGTGGCTGTGACAGCTCAGTTGCCAGTGTGTTGCACCTGCTGCGAATAAGCAGAGGGTTACATGACTTGTATTGCAGAATAAGAACTATGGAAGAGTCTGTGAAGATACATAATCTACCACACAATTTTTGTGGTAAAAGTTTTCTATTAATTTTTTTGACAGATTATATTCTTCTACTTTTGTGCCAGCTGCCACTTCTGCCTTGTTGCTTATCTACTTAATCTAAGTGTTACTATATATACATATGCACACATACACACACACACAATCTTGCTTTTGCAGAGAAAAGCTGGACCAGATGATCTTTGAGGTCCCTGACAAATATGTTCTATGATTAAAATTATATGATTAAAATTATACAGCGAATATAATTGATATAGAAATACATTAACTAATATACTAATAATAGTAATATGTATTATCTCATAATCTATGTTCTGTTTGCATGTGTTCTTTTCCAGTTTCATGTGGAGTTGTTCCTTCTTTTCTATTTTTCAGAAGATCTACCCATGTTTTGGCCACCAGGAGGTGAGAGTGATGCGTTTATCAGATAACTTATGGCAGGCTCTTTGTGCTGCATGGCATGGGGAGCATCCCCTACCTAAGGATTGGCATGGTTTGGATGCAAAAACCTCTATAGCTTCCATGAGATGTGAATGCAACAACACTTTGTGCCTCAATGTGCATGAGCAGATGTGAGTGAGTTTGGGAATGCCTGGTGGCTGCTTGCAACCTTCCTGACATTGCTTTACTGTTTTTTAAAATGCTTTTTTGTTTCTCGCAGATGCAGTTTGAATTCTTTCTTTGTATTTATCACTTTAACATGAAAGCTAACTTCTCCAGCTCCAAGCACTTTTCAGAAGGTCTATGGAATATTTATATCTGCTTGACAAAGATCGTCTCAGATATTACTGAAAATGCCAAGCTGTTTCTAGAGGTATAATGAAAATAATAAAATAATAATTTTATATCATTCAAGTTTTCATTAAGAGGCTATTGTGACTTAAATCTGAGGTTATAACTTCTGATCAAGTTGACCATTAGTGTGTCATGTGTGAACATCATCGTCTGCATCCATAACATTGCTAACTTTCTACAAGAAAAATCAGTGTTTTTAACTTTGAAATATTAATCCAAATGCTTTCAACATAATGTGAAAGAGCTTTAATATTTGTGTGCTAGAAGAGCAATGAACCAGTTTGTTTTTCTTTAAAAAGCTTTGCAATGTTCTGTCACCAAGGTGAACAATATTTATTGCAAAATGCAAAAAGAAGTGGTGAATACAGAAAACTGAAGAATTAGGGAACACCTTTTGCCAGTTAAAAGTGTAAGGACCTATAGGCATTATATTTACAGTGCTATGATATGCACCTACCATTACTGCCGTATATTTTCTTAGTCTGTGTTTGAGACCAGGACCAGTCCATATGGAAATGACCTGGGGTTTTTAATCCTGTATTATTGTTAACGAGGTCTTGCAATCAGGAAAGACTTTAGGAAAACGAAAAGTACATTCAAGCAAGAGAAAATGCTTCCCTTGGTTTCATTGCAGTCTAAATAGAGGGTAGAGCTCTAGGGAAAAGGAAGAATTATTTCCCCTCTGCTGCCATCTCTCTCCTGAGGCTTGCTCTCTCCCTGTTGATATAGTTTTTCATTTCACATAAAATCTAGGAAAAGCTTTCGGAAAGAAGCATAATTAATCAGATGTAACGTGAAGAGAAAATACACGACAAGACATATGTTAATGCCCTGGCTTCCCGCTGAGAATGAGAGTGATATTTAATCCAAAGTTAAATACCATGTGGCTTTGACCTATTGCTAATGAGCTGATGTTTGGTTGAAGGTTGAAAGGTTTCTCAGGAGAAGTTTCAAACCAAAGCGTTTGTGTTTTACTGCTTCACTGTGGGCATCTGCAATTTAGTTGAGCAGTGGATGTGGGTTGAGGACACACACCCTCTACCACCAGTCACCCTGCTTTAGTGCCTAAGCTGAAGGACATCTCTGCCTGGATTTCCAGCTTGGTTTGCTTTCTACGGCGTGCTTCAGACTTAGGTCACATTTTCAGAGAGTTGCTCTGAAGTCTGTGTTCAAACACACCAGATCAGAGCAAGTTTTCTTTCCACTTTCTCTCTGTTATATAAACGGCACAAATCTAGGATTTGTTTGTTTTAAGCTTCCCAACAGGTGTGCTTCAACTGTTAGATCTGTGAAATTATGGACTGACTCTTTTGAAGACATTGCTTTGTGTTCTCACCGGGGCCAGGCACAGATACAGGTGGCTGCTTGTGAATTGCAAGGAATAATCAGTCTTTCCACAGAGGGTGATTGGAAGTCCTATATGTTCTGTGCCGTGTATAAGAGTTCTGATGAATTGAGGATGTCCAGATGTAAAATGCAGATGACCAATTCCACTGGCAAGTATTTGAAATTACTGTCAAGTAAATATCAAAGCACTTCCAAAGTGAGACAGAGCTAAAATGGGATCTACCTTGGATCTTGCTGCTATCTAAAACTTCCATTTGGCCACATGTATAATGCTCAAGGTGAGCAGAGTGTTTCGTTTAAAACCGATTTTTGTAGTTTGCTGGAGGAAGCCATCCTCTACGACAGGTATTATCCATTCCTCGGCTTATCAGGGTGTTTTTGTATAGGCAGAAAGAAAAACTCATGTTGTGCCTTTCTTTGAAGCACTGAAGTGTAGAAGTGGGATCTGAGAGCTTTCTTGATGTCTGCAATGGGAAGGCTCTTGCACCTCTCTGTCCTTTTCCTGAAGCCACGAGGGATTGGTGTGCAGCACAACAAGGAGTGGCTTTTGTCTCTGTCTTCAGACTAACACATATCTTGGTAACTCTAGCCTGTGGTGGGAACGAAGGGAACAAATAAATGGAAAAAACACCTAGGTTTTTTTCCTGTTAGGTTGATACAGGGTGGGGGGGGGAAAAGAAAAAGAAAATGAAAAAAAATTAAAGAAAAGGGTAAAAAAGGCATTTAATTACTAAATTTTGTGTTATTGCAAGCAATATAAAAGTTCTCAAAGAAAACTCACAGAAACCACTGGTAAATTCCTTAGTTACATAACTCTAGAGCTTTAATTAACGTGGTAAGCGCGTTTGGTGTGTATATTGCCAATACACAAGCATTCCTAGCAGCACCAAACACAGCCAGCATTGAATTTGCTGTCACATTCCTGTGGCACCTGCTCAGCAGAAGAGCTTTCCCTGTTCCTCATAAACTTTGTGGTGGTCCAGTTCTCATAGGGTTTAGCCTCCACTCTGCGGTATTGAGATGCCCCTCTGCTGTATCTCTTCATAGCTCCCAAATGCTACCTGTCGTCATTAAAAAAAATAATGGAAACATTCCATATCAGTGCTACTTTTAACCACTCAGTATTTCCTGTGCCTGTGATTTTTCCAGAACATCCTCTAGGTGCTTCTCTAGTTTTTGTTATTCTCCCTTCCTTTCTGTTTTACTGCAGATGCCTGGGGATATAGTGATGATTCAGCTTCCAATTTACCTGATCCATCATGCTAAATCCACTGACAAAATCTGCTTCTTTAAAATCCTATAATACTGTGGAGACAATTTGTTTTCGAGCCTGAATGTATTATGGCTTTTAGGACTTCTCACTAGTTTGAAGCTGCATCCTCAATAGCATTACATTATTTTTGCTCTTGGGGTTATTTTTTGTTCTGTAGGAGCAAAAGTCCTAAGAATTATTTTCATCTTTTTCTTTTTTTCCCTTTCTCTTCCCCAGGATTAAGACCTTCAAGTCTCAAGGTCTTTATTTCAGTAAGTAGAGTTCCTAGCCCTTCTAAAGCTCCATGTTTTTTCCCTCCCACAGACTTTAGCATCAATCAAATTCTTTTAAATGTCAGTTGTGTTGTTATTAGTTTTACCATTTTTGGTGCCGCAAATGGAACTTGCATTGTTGATGGAAGTGACAAACTGCTTCATGAGAACCTTGCTTAGCTGATTTTTCCATTAAATGAGCTGGTTATATTCTGGGGAGATTGATGGGAGAGGGGCAGCATTTTGAGACTAAAGTGCATTGACTCTAGGTAGTGTGGGATGAAAATATCACGAAAATCCTTACAATTTGTGGCTCTCAGACTTGGCTCTAGAACAGGGTGTGAGCCGCTGTGGGTGTTCAGTTATGTAGTAGGGATAGAGCAAGGACTGGAACCACATGCCTGGTATCAGAGCTTACTACACTTGGAGAAAGGAAGAGCTTTAGCTTTCTGTGTGCGGATGATGACCTCATTCTGATGAACACACAACCACCAGGCTGGAGAGACTGCAGCTCCCAAGGGACTTGCAGGGCAATAGTACAAACACTTCAGAGGTGTTGTGAATACCCAACAGACCAAGCTCTCCTGGCTATCAAAAATGCTTTTCTTTTTTTCCCCAGTCCTGATTCATCTTTGGATTACATCAGCTGTGGCTGTAACAATTTATTTTTTAAGCCAAATTATGAATGTGCACTGCAAAACTGCCTATCCTGGCTCTTTACTCTTCCACAATGTATTTCTGTCTGAGAAATCCTTGCTTGAGTTAAGAAATGTACATAAGTTGCTGAAAACAGCTATCAGAATTGTTTAAGAGCTACAAGTACAAGAAAAGATAAAAAGTGAAACTGTAAGCCTTACCCTATTTTCTTATTCTCTTTACTAACACAACCTAAGTTTAGAATGCGTTCATAGGTGACTGGACTGAGTTCAAAAGCTATATGCCTTTAGTCTTTTAAAAACTACTAAACCAAAGCCTCTGCTCTTAATGAAAGGAGAGATATCCTTTGGCAGTTGTAAATTTATGACCAATTTTAATATGATACTCTCCACTGCCCTACGGCACTTTTCATTTTACAGTACTGATGACTTACTCATTAGCCATAATTCTTCTTAGAGCTTTGCTGACCTCAACACCTTATAAAATTACTTCAGTAATAATTGTTAACTTAAGTAGCACAATGTTGTGAAGTACCTATGTGTCTTGGTTTTGATAGAGCAAAAGGCAGGATGTGCAGATCACTGAATGGTGTTGGTAACGCGTCCTGCTGTCCATCTTCACTGCAGCAGAGCCTAGTCCTGTTGCAGTTCAGTAGATACAGATGAATCAGTCTTTTGGAAAAGAACTTGTCTCTACTTTACATAGCAGCTCTCATGTTGGTCCTTTCGTCTCTGGGAAAATGCTTAGGGGAAATGCTCTGAGATTCTGTTTGCCTAATGCTTTTTTTGGCATGTGGTATCTCGGTGCTGCTTGGGGGTTGCATGGTGCCAGTTGGTGATGAGATTCCCTAGTTTACTTTGGGGTCTGTAATGTGCTTTCACACACATTTCTCCTAATTCCCAGAACAGCATTGTTTTTGTTGCGCTATCTTTCCATCAGTCCTTTGAAATGAAATGATCTACGGGTTTTTGAGAAGTTAGGTTTAGACAGGTGTGTGGATTGTACAAATCCTGAAAGAGATGGCTGGTCTGGAGGACAGCTGGTAGCTTTAATGGAGAGGAGAGGGAGGATGACCACACATTCCATAGAAGTGTCTGCTTGTTGAAAGAGGTTTTCCATGTAGCTGGTGCTTAACTGATAAACCTTGAACATGCTTAAGGCTCAAAATGGAATCTCTGGTAAAGTAGATGGGAAGAAATTCATGGGAAGGACTCAAAGTCCTCAGGCATTAGGGCTTTTTAAATAATGTTCACAAAGAAAAAACCTGTTCTAGATGAAACCTAGGAGTCTAAGTTATACTTATGCATACACATATGTATGTGCATGCACATACTCCAATAATTCCTGGTAAAGGTTTCTTTGTACAGTGTCTGCTTTAAAGGGTAGGTCTCAGAAAGACACAAATAAAGCAGAAAATGCAGCAGCTGTGAAACCAGACAGAAGTGAAATGTCTAAGGTGTCTGTATCATAGGTGTTCTGTTTTGTTTAATTTTCCTAGAATTAAAATGGTGATAATAAACATGGGAGTATGGTACTCTGAAAGTCAGTCCTTTGACATTTACCACATTTTCATATGGCTGAATGGAGAGAAGCTGGGCTGTTGCAGTGAGTTTGCAACAGGAGAAAATTCCAATGTTTATGCAGAAAAAACAACCCATTCAGGAGCTTGCTTATTCGAATACTTATTTGAAGTATTGCCCTACAGCAGAGCGAGACAGTATACTAATTTCTTGTTTCAGATAATAGCTCTGCACAGGTAATCTTTGCCCTGTAGAAGAGAGAGGTTTCAAATGTGCTTTCCAGGTTTAAATTTAATTTTGATCCTAAAGGAGCATTTTATCTGATGAGTTATGACTTAGAGGACAAGCTCCTTTCTCAGGATTGAACATGTCATTGATTCACTAGACAGTACTGGGAATACAGTGCTGCTTCTTTCTGAAACTTAAAAACTGAACGGATGTCAGATGTCTCCCATATTTCTTCTATCAAATGACTTGAAAGCCTTCTAAAAGCTAAATTTTCCCTGCTTACCTAGTCAAAGGCTTGAGGAGAAAGGTAGAAGGAGGTACAAGTGATGCAGTGTGTCACGAATCTATCCAAGGTGGTGATATTCAGAAATTGATTATTAGATTTGCTCTCCTTTAAAAAGCCCCTTTTCTCACTAGCATGTTGAGGTTTACCTTGGTAATAAAGCATAATACTTTGAAAGCCACAGAGAGAAGACTGATTTCCTTAACTAAAACAACAATTTTTAGCTGGAAATGTCTCAAAAGTCAGTCAAGAACTCTTCTGCTAAAAGTTATTATTAATGCAGCAACTTAATAAGCACTGGTGGCCACAAAGTTTTCTCTAATGAAAACGATACATGGGAAAAAAAAATGTGCGATGGCCCTTTGCCCAGTGCTATCTGAAAGAGTAGATTGCTTCCTCCTGTATTGCTGATGTTATTTCCCTCAACCAGCTCTGGTGTTGTTCTGGAGATTGAACATTTACTTTAAATAGCCCTGAATATGTTCTATTTATCACAACCCAAAGGTGTTATTACAGCAAATTAGTCTTGTGTGCTGATCCTGAGAAGATGGCTTTTAGCAGAAATGAAATCTTGGTGACTACTGAGAAACCTCTGTGCAGATTTTTACTAAACCACACGAATACTTGGATTATTTTGGCTATTTTAAAAAGTACCCTCTTATTCCACAACATGTGAATTAGGAAAGTGAGAGAATAGTAGCAAACACTGTATTTTAGTGCCATAGGGACAAGTCTTCTGTAGTCATCCTTTCAGCTCTTGCAATGAGCAGCTTCTTTTTGCTCCTGCCTTCTTGCTTTTTTTGCCTGTAGCTGTGAGAGGAGAGTATTTTTGAGAAAACTGGAAGAGAATAGAGAGGGGATGAAAATGCAATGCAAAAAGCAAAGAGAAGGAAAAGTGAAAGTAGAGGTGGAAGAGAGAAAAGACCAACACAGAGAACAAGAAATACCCACAGGGAAAAGATGTGAATAAAATATGCGTGTATGTGTGTGTATGTACATATATCTGTCTAGAGAGAGCCTCAAACAGACTGCAAATAAAAGAGGCAAAAAGTAACCTGAGCAGATCATATTGCAGCTAGGGGAAAAAAAAAAGATGAAGAAGTACGAAATGGATATCAGGTGACATAAAGCAATGCATTAGAAGAGTCCTGGAGTGGGAGGTTTGATTTGTGAAAATGATAATAATATGGTTTTGCTGGCACACAAAGTGATAATTCTCTGTGCTTATACACAAAATACTTTGTTCTCAAAAATGTTAAGAACTGTAATTCAGCAAAACTTTAAAACTGAAAAGCTGGAATGATTCCCGTGAAGGCTTCAGTGTGCTCTGCCCAGTTCAAGTCATGTTGGCATTTACAACAGGACAGGACAAGGATGAAGTAAAAGCTTCTTAAATTGAAAAACTACTTTGAAGCTGTCATGATATTTCTGAGTGAAAAAAGATATGGCCTGGTTTTGTCTTGGTATAACCATGTTTTGTTCTGGCCACTGAAAGGTCATTCTGTAGTAGTTTTCTTTACCCCGAGACTGAAGTGTTGCCCATAGAATTGGAATGAACTGTCTCACTCTTGATGGCTTTTCTGCCGAAGTACTAGACTAAAGTTAGTCCAGAACTCAGCCAAAGAGCAGAGGAATGGGCTGAGATAGTTAAGCTATAAGCAGGATGTAGTCACCTGAAATCTTCTTACTGCAGTATGATAAGGAGGCTTTGAGAAGTTTACCTCTTTTGACTTAAGCAATTAGTCAGTGAGTGAGAATGTATTTTGTTTCAAAACCATCCAAAGTGTTTCAGTGAATTGTTACAAGAACCAGTAAAATGCTTCCTTTTCCGAAGACTTCCAAGTCTGTTTTCATCTGTTGTTCTTTCATGTCTTCTTTCCAACTGTTGGAGTCCCTGTGTGAACCTCTTGCCTTTGTACTTCTAGTTAACTATGCTTGATTTTTCCCTTCTTTTGAATATTACCCTGGCATGTGTGTGGCTCCAGTTTTAAAAATACAGCTGCCTGCCTTCAACTTGTTTAGCCTGGAGAAGAGGAGGCTGAGGGGTGACCTCATTGCTCTCTACAACTACCTGAAAGGAGGTTGTAGAGAGGAGGGTGCTGGCCTCTTCTTCCAAGTGACAGGGGACAGGACGAGAGGGAATGGCCTCAAGCTCCGCCAGGGGAGGTTTAGGATGAACATTAGGAAAAAATTCTTTACAGAAAGGGTCATTGGGCACTGGAACAGGCTGCCCAGGGAGGGGGTTGATTCACCTTCCCTGGAGGTGTTTAAGGCACGGGTGGACGAGGTGCTGAGGGATATGGTTTAGTGTTTGATAGGAACAGTTGGACTCGATGATCCGGTGGGTCTCTTCCAACCTGGTTATTCTGTGATTCTGTGAACTCTTAACTCTACCTGTGTGTGGGCAGTAGGTCTTGCAGTTTCAGCTAATAATTTCTTATAAACTGCTGGTTTTCTTTTGGCCTTTACACTTGGATATCAAGAGATGGTGATCCTTTAATTTTATCCTACCTTCAAAAAAAGTAGAAAGCCAGTCAGCACAGGTGACTTGTTCTCGTCTCGCTAGTTACCTTGGAAATAATTCTCAAGGGAAAGATTAGAATAATCATAAAAATAAAGAATTAAAGAACAAAGGAACTAATGTCATTTATTAGGTGCTTTTTTAGTAACTTGGTTACACATTGTAGCCTGAAATGGTACTACATGCTTTTCTTCCAAGAAATGCACTAGTCGTAGCATATTTTCCCATGACACATCTGTGCCGTTTTTCTTTGAACAGTTTGGCTGCTCTAATGTGGCCTTTCTGCTCAGGCTAGGAATTAGCAAATGAATATGTGCCACAGTGTCTTAGCTGCCTGCAGTCACCAGGACTGAGTAGATGCCATTCTCAACTAATAGTTAGTTTCTTTGTGTCTTACATATTAATATAAAAAAGGAAAACTTCATAGAAATATATTTACTTCTATCTTTCAGTGGTCAAAAATTTGAAAGACTTTTCTTCTTCTCATATGAGCAAGGTTCATATGTGATGTGTCAATTTGACAAGGAAAATAGATATGTTACTTCTGCTCAGACATGCATTTATCTCTAAAGAGTTTTTCCAAACCAATTGTGTATTAAATGCAAGCACTTGTCCTGAAAACATCTCTGCTTGCCATGTTCAATATCACCAATTTCACTTACACTGATTTTTGAGTCTTAACTGAATTCTAACTATGATATAGCTTCATTTTGCCCTCTGAACGTTTGTTTTTATGGTGCTTTCTCATAATGATCTGTGAAGCGGCTTTAAAGTCTACATAAATTCTATTGTCTAGTTTGCCTTTCTTATTTCTAGGATTTCAAGAAAATCTTTTCTGAACCTGCATAATTTTCACTATTTAAATCAAGTTTTCAACTATTTTCCTAAAGTAAAATTTATTAAGCTCTAATTCCTAAAATGACATTAGACTTTGGGGTTTTTTCCCCCAAAAGGGGCCCCGTTGACTGTGAAGTTGATAATTCATTTCCAATCCTGTGTAAGAAGGAGAAACTGCAAATCTATCATAATGATCTCAGCTGCTTTTCTTCATTAATCCATTGGCCAAGATGACTTGCACTGAAAGACTGCATTTTTTAACAGGCAAAGACTAGAGAGGTATGTGATTTTTTAAAAATAACTTCTTATTAACCCTGTGCTACAAAACATAGGAGACTGGGGAGTTTCCTAGGGAAGTCTCCATGCACACTTGCCCTGGTGTTACCTACTTCCCTAGCTGGAGAGCGCTGAAAATAAGCTAGTGGACTAAATCTACCTTTGAGCTATGTGGTATTGATGTTCCTGTGCATACCTATATAGTGAGTTAAATACACACTTAAAATATTTTAAATATTGTGACAATTAAGATGGGTCCTCTTGTGTTATGCCATGATACGTAATATCATGTCACTGAGTCTTTCTTCTAAATACATTGTCTTTACCCACGGAGTATTATTTACACGTTTATTTGTGAAAATATTCTTCGTTTAGGTATTTCACAGTATGATTTAACCTGCCTGGTCTATTTCTTTAACATTGTCTGGTAATTTCCCTGGCAACAGTATAGAATTTCTTTGGATTATATTGGAAAAAGAAAGCTTAAACAAAGCTTTACTACTTTGTTATTCTCATCCTTTGAACAATATGAACTGTGTTAGAGTATTCTTTATGGCTTGATACTTTCATTTATAATAATTTCATGACTTAAAACTCTTTGGGTATTTCTTTCTCCTAGGAACCACTCAATATGAAGGGATGAAGCTTTCAGGATCCTTTATAAACAATGTGTCAGGCGTAGAGTTAATAGAGTTCAGATCTGTTGCTTTACAGGTAACCCTGAAAAACAAGAAATTGCCTTAAAAGGCAAAGAAATATTTGTGAGTTAGCTGAGCGACAAGCCAGTCTGTTTCCAACGCTTTCAGCTGCCACTCCAAACCAGCACAGATAGTAACACTGTTGTGCATTTAACAGCGTTAGTATTGTGATTATCTGTTAGCATTGCCCTGGTTCTTGCTGTAATTAATTTCCCTCAGATGATTAGATTATTAGATGTGAGAGGATGATAATATGGTATTAGAAAATAATAATTTGCCAGTACTGTTTCTCAAGCATCATGAGTGCCAACAGGACAAAACTGTTGTTTCTCATCCTGGTTTTTGGCCCCTCATCCAGCTGCTCCCAGTCACCTCTGGTCTTACCCTGGACTCACAGTGGTGATCCCACAAAGATAAATTGGGCAATCTATCCTCAAGGCAGGAGCTCTGATGATTTGTAGAAAAACTATCATCACTGATTGGACAGGCAATCTATCACATCAAGCTGTCTCCTTTATCCTTCATTTCATCCCTCTTTATTGCAATACTTTCATGCTAAGCCTCTTGACTCTTCTCTCTCTCACTTGAACTCTACCTCTCTGTAGATCACCTCAAAAATTGGGAGAGGGACACATAACTCCATTTAAAGCACAAAAGTGCAACTTCACTTGCCCAGGCAGACGAGCAGATAATGTGTTATTTTGCCTGCTTGATTTCCATGAGCAGTGTGTCCCTCTGCCAGCCCCACAGCTGATCGGAGAATGCAACCCCAGCTGCTGTCCTGCTGTCAAGTGCAGACCTTTTCTTCTAGTCTGCAGGTACAGCCCTCATGGACATCCAGGCATGTGAATGGCATGAGGCTGATAGATAGTCATCGTCTTGCTCCCTGACATGCCTGGAAGATCCTCAGAAGCCCAGAGGACAATGTTCACTAGTCTACTCAAGGTAATACAACTATCTTTCCTTGGTAGTGCAACTGGTTCTGTCACTCGCAAGTTCAAAGATAATTGGAAATTTATATTCTGATGTTTCCTAAGGAATTAAGAACATCACCTTTTGCACTGAAGGTAACTCATTATGACTAATCGAAGCATGGTTTAAAATGAGCTGTATAAAACACTGAACACCTGCAGCAAATTATGGTATCCTGATGGGCTTTTAGGAGCATCCCCTGCCCTGAATCCCATTTTGAGAAAACATGAATAGTTTCATGGCAAGAAATAAATAATGCATTGACTTAATTCTGTAAAGAATTAATGCTTCCTCTTTAGAGAGAATAGTCACACACACAATTCTTTTAATTTGCTAATCTTCAGAATAGAGGGAATTGCTGTCAGTTAAGACATTTCTGTAGGTATCTAGCTGAATCTCTTGGGTGGGTTTTAAATGAGAAGGCTGACATGCAATTGGAGACCAGGCTGATGGTGCATCAGCTACCAGAAATGCATAGCTGACATAATGGGAATTATTCACAGCTGCTCTGATTTAAACTACTATGGCACTGCTTCATTGTTTTGTTACATAGTCTGCAGACCTTAATCATCTGTTGTGCTAATAGAAGACACCGAGTTCAATCTATAGTACAAAGAAATTTATATAAATTACTTATGTGCTAATTTTGCACCTGCCTCGTAAGAAGTGGTGTATGAAATGCTTCTACGGGCAAAAGATGCTTTCTGAATTTAGACTAAGTTAATATATAAGCATTTTTCACTCTTGGGTAATAAATTTTTTTTGTGGTTGGTGTTATTCTTCTTGCATGTAATGTGAAAATTTTGGCTTCTCTGCACCAGTTTTGCCTTCTAACATCAATAAGAGCCTTTGGCAGAGCTTTTGAAAACTGACAAGTTGTTGGTTATAAAACAGATTTGTCCATGGATGAATTATATTTTTGGTCAAAACCTTCCTCATATAAATTAGAAGCACTGCTGCTTGTTTAATTTACAAATTTTAGAATTCATTAGGGAAAATTGAAATAGCCGACTGATGGCAAGTTTCTTGTTCATTTGCCTTTTATTATATAAATGCCACACAGATAATGAACAACTGAAACAGCCAACCAACTTTTGATTAATATATTTGATATAGTTGCTCTGAAGGGAAAACATATTTTGAATAATTTGTTGTAGTTCATAATGAGCACATGATATGACAGTAGTGATTACCTTAATGAATCAATTAAGTGAAATGAAATTTGAGTTGGATGGAGCTGGTGATGGCCAATTGCACAACTGCCACTGGGAGAGTTATTTAGCAAGTGATACGGGATCTCAGCCAGACTGTTGTTTGTGCAGTAGAGGTGTTTTTGGGAGACGGAGAAGATGAGGAATCAGGTGGTAGAAGAGGAGCATACTTTAGCAACCTGCATGTTTCTGAATGTGGTAATTATCTGTGTTACTTAGGTTGGTTTAGGTCTGGCCCTTGATCTTCTGGAAAGAGCAGACATGGATTTTGAGGCGCAGAAATTTGTCACCAGATAATTCTTTCTGCATCAGTTCAGAAAGGAGTAATATGATTCCTGTAGTAGCAACAAGAAAGTTTGGCTACTTGCTGGCTCTTTAAACTGCTAGCCATAACAAGTTTTTAATGGAAATACTCTATACCTATAATGTTTCTGTGTACTTTCTAATGCTATGTGAAAAAAAAAATCCACATTAGTGCAGATATACTTTTTGTTTGAGGCTGGAGTTCAACAAAGTTGAGATCCCTGTAGTCTGAGCTGCATGCAACATATGCTGTGGGATTTCTCTGAGCTAATTCCGGTCCAATAACTCAGATCGAACTGGAACATTTCTTGTAGAGAAACACTCAGCCTTGTGTTAAAAACCCCTGGCAATAGAATGTCCATGAGAACCTTTGGTAATTTTCTTCAATCATTAATTATCCACACCATTACTTCAAGAGTTTCTTTCTTCTTGGGTGCTTCTGGCACTTTTCCACTTGTAACACTTGGAAATTGATATACGCTCATCTGTAGATTGAAGTGCTTGCTGTAGCAGATTTTCATTATCTTTTTAGGTTCTTAAACTGTGATCAAAGTTCTCTTTTCACCTTCTCCTTGATAAACTAAGTAGTTTGACCCCTGCAGATCTTTCTCTGTGGTCCTACTTTTTAATCCCTTAATGCTTTTTGTAGATTTTCCCTTAACACTCTCCACTTTTGAATTATGAAGTACTGCACAGATAAATCTTTTAAATGGTTGTTTTTCAAGACTTGTGAACTTTCCAGAACTTTCACTGTTTTTAGCAATGGAAGGTGAAGAATTGGCTGTTCTGTTTTTCTATTCTGGACCTGTCATTAATTTGCTGAAAGACTTTCTATTCACCAGTACTCATACCTTGTTTGCACTTTTATTGAGAACAACCACTTCCTTGTATCTCAGGGTTATGTAATTCAACTTAAAGTTTATTGAACTTTGGATATTTAAGAAGTATTTGTATCAAAAGTCTGATGTTTAGATGAAATACTTTGTCTCTTTCCCAGATGAAATTAGTTTCACATTTTGACCTGAATTTATGGATAGTTTTCAAGCGTATAAACTTTAAATGCAGACAGACTAGCTTCTGAAACAGCTTATTCCAGTCTGAGCTAAATGTCTCCAAAGCACATCCCAGCTGGTGGCAGATTGGTGTAGCACTTGCATCTCCTCTGAGTTTGCTGTGGAGCTTCTCCTAATAATTTTTAGTGGTTTGAGATGTATTTTAACTAGTCTATACAAACAGTTGACCTGAACAATCGTGTATGCAGCTATTTTACAGTTATTGACATGCCTGTGTGTAATCTGTTGAGGTTAATGGATATCTTTCTTTGACATCTGGAGCTTCTCTCATAGCCTGAAGTAGATGTCCAGCAGCTTGCTTAAGAGTGGGCTTATTCTACATTATCTTCTCCTTAGGCATTTTGCTATCGTGATCCATGTCATTCCAATGAGGAACTTTCTATCTTGCATAGAGCAGGAAGGAACCTACTGTACACCAAGTGCAATTCTTATACCAGGCTGTTTATTATTCACTTGAGAGATAAGTATAATCTCATTAGAAAAAGGATTTCAGTTTACATGTTTGTAGATTGGCTGCACGCTTCTTCCTTGCTCATGGTTGTATGAATCTTTGTTTTCCTTCATCAGATCACCATTGTCTTAATGTCCAGTTTGTCTTACTTTTATTTGTTAAAAGAACTCTGCATGTTCAGAAATGAGATGCTGGAGTAGTTTAATTAAACACATGTTTCCGATGAGTTGCTTAGTCTGCTGTGCAAAAATTGAACATCTTAGGTAAAACTTAATTTGAGAGACTTGACAAACTGTACAGGAAAAATTCAAGTAATGGATTTCTTGTTGGACCAGTAAATTATGAACAATCTCTTGCTCCTGCTGTTGTGTACAGAGGCATAATGTGCTGTGCTAATGCTTGATTTGACATGGAGTGTTTCTGTATACTTTCTAATACTATGTGGAAAAAAAAATCCATATTAGTGAAGATTTACCTTTTGTTTGAGGCTGGAGTTCAACAAAGTTGAGATCCCTGTAGTCTGTTAGATATTTCGTGCATAAGTTGCAGTAATATAACAATGTAGTAGGATAGAAGAGGGGAGGTGGGGAACTGCAGAACAACTTTCAGAACAAACAGTTGCATTCTGGCTTTGTGGGAACTTGTGTTTTTCTGCAATTCAGACAATTTTCTATTAAGCCAAGAATTTAAAACGAATAAAAAGAGGAGGACAAGTTTGGGCTTGTTTTTTTTTTTTTTTTTTTTTTTAAAGTCTATATTATGTTGGAATAGAAAATAAATATTGGCGTTCCAGCAAAATTTTTGATTTGGCTGGTGGGCTATGAAGTGGACTGAATCTTTTGGTTGTATGCTTGTTTGATGAGGAGGGTTACTTTGTGCAAAATGGGAAGGCTTGTCGGGGTTAATTCACAAGCCCATCTGAATTTAAGTCTTATTTAGGATACTGAAGCATACTCAAGGTACATGAAACTCTGGGGTGGCAGATGACTTTTCAATTCTGATGGTCACATTAGTATAAAATTTAAATATCAATGTAGCCAATAAATGTTCTGTGACTGAAGATGAAGTAATATGTTCATAAAAGATTAATGTGTATTGCTTTAAATATACCTTAAAAATTTCCTGTATTTTGAGCCCTGGTTTGGCTTTTTGAGGATTTATTTGGATTTTCTTTTGTTCCCGAGAAAATAATGCAGCTTCTGTGATTTCAATTAATTAATCTCTTTTTATTAATTAATATTTATTTCTCCATCTTGCTGTATTAGATTTTTTTCCTAAAACTTTTTGTTTTTCTCTCTGCCATTGGATGTTGTCTATATTTGTTGCATGACAGTTCAGGATTTTTTTATCAATATATGTTGGCAAAAATCACTTTTTTGAGGGAATTCAGCCTTTTCTCCGAGAGTGCCCCTCACTGTTCAGACTATGAGGTCTTCAGGGACTACAGCAATGGGTGTCATGATAAGGATGGTATAGTTGAGGTAGTGAGCTTAGCTTTTAAAAAACCTGTGGAAAAGGTCCTATAGCAAAGACTTGAGGTTTTATAGGGATAGAATGTCTTCTGGATTAAATACTGGTCAAGGTATGGGTAACAGTGAGCAAGAGCACCTGGCCAGTATTGATCAGGAAGAACACTGTCCTCCATGTCCTCTGAGGGAAACTCCTGCACCAGTTTCTGCATTCAGAGCTGATGAGGAAAAGTTGAAAGGTCGGGTAAGTTTGGAGACGTTGCTGCTTCACCCAAACGCTAGAGCTAATAGGGAACAACTGTGAAAATATTCCCCAGTTCTGAGGGTTTGGGCAATTTTGGCAGCAAATAGCAAGTATGCAAAGTAATGTACACAAACTATGAGTATGCAGTAGTAGGCACCAAGTGAGTTATCAACACTGGGGACAAGTTTTGGGTTCACATGGAGGGTGAGAGCTCTCTGAGAGGCAGCAGCTTAAAGGAACAAAAAAACAAATACAGAGCAATGACTCAACTAGAGGAAGAAATGAAGGCAAACAAAACTAATCTGTTGGTCGTGGCTGCAGTTATGGTAATCCTAGACATTAATTTTTCTTGCAGCTCTTGTCACCCTCTGAAATGGAAGAGAGCATGTACATGTAGTAGAATGGCAGAGAAGTCAGGACGACTTATCTGGACTCAGGCATGAGCAGATGTACAAGGACAAGAAGTACTGGTGATTGATGCATGGTGAGGGGAAAGCAGAGGATGTTCACTTTCCCATTACCAGGATAAAGAACTGCTCAACAAATCTGGGTGAAGTTTAACAATACAAGGCAGTAATTTTTTTTCATGCAGTTCATACTTTAACTTGGGGAATTGTAGCATTTGGACAATGCAAAACCTACAAATATGTTCAGAAAAAGCGTAACCATTAAAATGAAAAAGAAAAGGTGCATCCAGGTAAAATAACACTGCACGTTTCTTCTTACAGCTATGAGGTGCTGGCTAATGGCCACTTTATTTGAAAGAATACCATTTGAGAAAAATGGTTTATCAGAAACTGTTTCTAGACAGCTTTTCCATGAAATTAAGCTTCTGATTACAGGCATGCTTTTATTTGTTTGGCCTCAATCACTGAGTCTCTTCCCTGCAAAATGTCAATTGTGTCTGAATAACTAAAGGTAGTCTTACATAGTTCAGTATGTGTTTCAGAAGAGAATTTCAGCAGAGCATGAATATTTTAAGATTTAGGTCATGTTTGAATAAAGTTGTTATTGTGTGTTCAGGTTTCTATAGGAATACATAAGGCCACAATACACAGCTTTTTACTTGTTTTTCATTAAGTAACCATAAGGAAGTACAGAATGAGATTTACAACAGTCAAACCAGATATACTGTAATGTAGCATTAAATTAGTTTTCCTGTAATGACACTTGACTGTGTTATTTACTCTTTGACATTCATACAAGACTGCTTTTCTTAACGAAAAAGAGAAATCTAATGCCTTACAGCTAGTTCCATCAATTCCTCTAATTTTCTCATTAATGCTCTTGTTTTATTTTTACCCCTGACATTAATTTATTTTTTCAGAGTAATTCTGTTTGCTGTTAGACCCACATGGAAAGTTTAAATTTTCATTTTGTGAATCTGATTACTACTATCCTAGAGTTTCTATACTCACTATTGAGACCTGAAGACAGTATTATCCTCCAGTAGTATTGCAGTCTGGCTAATTTAAATCTTTGCCTTTCTATTGATCTTTGAGTTACTTGTGATTTTCCTGCTTTGAAAGCCATATTTCTTGCATATATTTCTTTGTAAGGACAAAAATAGGCAGTTATTTTTCAATGCCTTCTAATGACCTTAATTACTTTATATCAGTACTCCTATACTTCTCTCATGGACAGTGTGTTTCCCAGTTGATTATCAATCATAACCCTTATGTTGTATTATGATCCATTTAGTATAAATTGACACATATATAGCCCATATTTATAAACAAACCATTGAGTTCTGCAGGCCTCTATGCTGGAACCTTAGGAATCTTGTTAGAGTCATGGTCTTGGCATTGTGTGATATCAAAATACCATGCTATAACTAAATTTTACTATGTTGGTCTTGATGAACAGATGTTTTAGAAAGCATGAGTGCTGTTATGACAATACTGCATTTTGGGGAGTGTAATGTTGGTTTTGTCTGGCAGGGAAACTTGCTCCATGGTTTCTGTTCAAGTGAAACTTAAATATCTCCATGTTATATGCCAAGTTTTTGACAAACTGATCTGGCTGATCTGACAGAGGAAGATCTTGCAATCAAAAAGACCTACTTGCTTGATACATCTGTGTGATTTCAAGAAAGTGATGGACATCAGTCTGCTCATAAATGCTTTACAGTTTTTAAGATTCTCTGTTGACGAAGGTGGACGGACCATGTGTATCTATGTGTTACATCAGCCTCTTCCAGTTCTAAAAGTATCACTTCCAGTAATTATTCCAGTTTTAACAGGGAATTAGAAACTATGAGTACAGTAATGAAGTTATGCCTGCTACCTGAGAAACCCATAGCACTTCAATATTTGCTTTTTCTGATAGCTTGTTTCAATATGATTCAACAAAAAAGTGGTAATTTCACTATCTATTTTCATGAGGTTCTTCTCTGTATTAAGCTACAAATCTTAATTTTTGTACATTAAAATACATGCAAGGGAGACTTAAAAAAGCAATGTGAGTGTTGGCAAATGCCTGAAGGGTTTTCATCAGTGTTCACAGATTTAAAGCCTGAATGAAACGGGAGCTTTCAGGGCTTTTTCTCATCTAGAAGTAATTTCTCGTGTGTATCGAAATGTAAGGATGCATGTGGTGCTTTTTACTTTTAACACACTCTATTTGCTTTAATTAATCACACAGCATTGTACATGAGAGGCACGTGTAAAAAAATCAGAACTATTCTTCCAAAATAATGAACATTTCAAGCAGATTTGATTTCTATTTCTATGCCTCTCCCTTTTTTTGGTCATACATTATTCCATTTCAAAATACTGAATGGATGGCTTGTTGTGTATGACAAGCTAAATTTGGCACTGCTGCTACCTTTGAATTGAAGAATGGTAAAATCTGGGACAATGATATTAACAAGTGTATTCTTTTCCCTTCCTTCCCCCTCGTCTCATAACTTTTGCACTCTCAGTCTTCCCAATACTTAATGAATCACCAAATAGTCTACTCAAGATAAAAATAGGTGATGGTAGAAGTGCTACACTTGTTGAAAGAAAGCATTTCAAAGAGAATGTGAGAAAACTAGGTTGAACATGGGTGCTGGAGCTACTCATAAAAGTGCAAGGTTTTATAGATAAAGTAATAAATTATATCTTTTGAAGTTGTTAAAGCTGAATTAAGACCTGGGGAATCATTTTACTACAATGCAAACCAGGAGGAAAAAGGAGGGAGGGAGGGAGGGAGGAGGAAGGCTTGGTTCATCTGAAAAACTTTGTGCTTTGCCAGATTTGCTAACTTCTTTAGGCATTCAACACGAAATGTTAGGAAACACCATCAGCAGTGGAAGATATCAGAGTCCCACCTAAAGCTGGAATAAAGAAGATTACACAAAGCTCTAGGAAAAGAAAGAGTCTTTGGTTTATTGTCTAACTCAGGCTTGCCATTGCCATGAAGTACTTCTCAAGCTCATTTAGCAGAAGCAATGTCAGCTCTACCATTCAATGGAGCTTCCCTGCAGTGATGAGCATCTTGGGCCAGTGTGAGCTCCCATCTGCTGCGTCATCATCACTTTAATTTTCCAAGAAATTCTCTTTCACTTTGGTTCCTCCTTGTAAGTTTATGGTATTTTGTTAGGGAGTATGTGTGCTGCGGACACTGCAGTCACTTCCAAACACGATTAATTCTCATAGGCTGGCTGCTGTGGCAGTATTGTCAACATCAGCATTGTCTGTACAGCCCATCAGGGAAGATGAGATAATGTTTGGGGTCGTATTGCTGCAATGTTGTCAAGAGCATTCATGTTTTTTCTATAGCCTTGCCTCATTGGGTGTGTAGGAGATCTGAGCCACAAGCAAAATTTTGTGGTCTATCTTATTTAACATTGAAGTAAAAACTAGCTATGAATGACTGCTTTGTAGAGCTTACCTTTTAATGGGCACTGGAACAGGCTACCCAGGGAGGTGGTTGATTCACCTTCCTTGGAGGTGTTTAAGGCACGGGTGGACGACGTACTGAGGGGCATGGTTTAGTGTTTGATAGGAATGGTTGGACTCGATGATCTGGTGGGTCTCTTCCAACCTGGTTATTCTGTGATTCTGTGATTCTGTGTGTTAGGAACACAGACTAGGCTTCAGAACCATCAAAAGTCCCTGGAGTAAGCTTGGCAAGAATGCTCAACTTCTGAATCCTAACAGCCAAAGCATAAAAAAGGCTGTGAGGAGGGGATTGGAAACAAAATGTTCTGAATTCAGTGCAATTGCAAGGTATTGCAGTTACATTTGTGTAGTATTAAGACTGATCTGGAAAGAATGTTGCCAGTCAGAATAGCAGAGTAAGATGATTCTCCAAATAGCGAAGTATGACAATCGGTCAAAGTTACTTATTTCCGATGTGTTTAAAATGAAGAACATGGTGTACTTTGTTTTTCAGACACCTCAATTATATAAATTAGTGGAATGCTTGTCCCAGTCTTTGCCCACTGCAGGCATTTTCTATAAAAAAGAAAGGTCTTGTCATCAGAAGTGTCACTCCAGTGCATTTTTAAAGTACTGTAATTAAATATGCATCTATGTAATTATAGAAGTGCTGAAGCAATCCTGAATTATTTTCAAACACAAGTGTTTCGAGGCAGTCAGAGAGGGCCACAGATTGAAAGATATTTTTTTCTATTACCTCCACATCCTCTTAAAGTGACCATGTCCTGAAGTTAAAAGTTTTAAATAGAATTAAATCATTTATGTTACAAGAATTCTTGCTGTATGTTGAGCAAAAGAATCGCTCTCATACATGCTGATGCTGAACAATTCTTCTGGTTAAGGAATTCTAGTTGCTTGTGGGATAAAGTCTTGGTGGCATAGGCTTCGGTGTGCATCATGCACTGAAGTCTGCAGCTGTACCTTCCCTCTCGTTCTGCTCTAGCTGGCTACATTAAAATTAATGGCAGTATGCCACTGAGCTGTTATTGCTCTTCCTAATTGCAGTGGAGACATACACTGAGTTGAATTTCACAGGTCAAATTATCCATGAAATTAATATTTGCTGTCAAAGAATAGCACTTGATATCCAACTTCTCTTTAAGAAAAGTGTGTTGCATAACGTACCCTATAAAAAGTTCTGTGTATGATTTCCTAAGTGACCAATTGATAAGTATCTGCAGAATCCACCTACACCTCATACAAAAGATGTATCTTGTGCCATTGAAAAGGAACAGTAAAAGAAAACCAGATTTGGTCAGCCCTAATAATTAAGGTTGAATTTCCTTTGTGTAAATTATTTTTAGGATAAAACAGATGTTGAAGACAGTAATTGTCATATAAAGTACAGTTTTCCTGCTTATCTATCCATAATATGAATGCAGAAGTTGCAAATCATCTCTAAGTATGTGAAAGTCATGCAAATAGCTTTCAGTCACAGGGAAAGAAAATAATTTTATTCCCAGTCAACCATACATGCAATAAAGAAATGCTTTGCATTTCAGATGAAATACAGCTTGGGATGTATAGATAAACCTGGTTAACAGCTGTGGGTGTCTATATTTAAAATAAAGGTCACGATTTTACAGGCTATACTCTCATTTGAATGCAAGAGTTGGCATTTGGTTTTCAATATTATAATGTTTGCAAACAAGTCTGGAAAGCGTTTTCACGATGAGACTGTATTAAACATATGGGGGTTATATTGCAGTATGTACATAAAATTTCAATTTGTAGTGGTGAAGTACTCAAGAGACTGGGTCTCTGGGAAAGATAGCAGAGCAGTTGGTTTTAACGGAAATGGTGATTTTTTTTAATTTATTTTTTTTAATTTATTTTTTTTTTTACTTACAGGAAAGGCTGTAGCTTCTGCATTTATTTAGCTTTCTGCAGATGTATGATTCACAACTGACTGTGTGTTTAGCTTACACCTGTAATAATGGTATAACGCAAGTCTAAAAATGAGAAATTAATATGAAAATATGTAAAGGTTTTGACTGGATGGCAACAGTGAGGAGCTTTAGATCCACAATGGTTGTGACTCTCCTGTACAGCTTCTCCCTGGTTTGCAACAGTTTTTTCTTAGGCTCCCTCTTTGATGGCATGGAAACCACATGCATCTTGTCCCATTTGATTGCACTCTGCCTTCAGAGAGGAAAAATGTTTCTTGCTGTAGCCTGAAGAGGAAAGCCTAAAGTGTGTCCTGATGCCTGCTCGAAGAAGATTGTGGCACTGGTTGACAGGATGAGATTGCCCAAGCCAAAACCAGCCTACAGTAAACCTGTCAGCAGGTGAAATGATACTTTATGCACGCTTGTCAGGTGTATGGGCAACATTTTCCATTGGTGTAATAATTTTTAGAGCTTCATTGGTCTTATCAATTAGAGGTCAGGACCCCTCAGTTTTACAAGGCAGTTCCTTTTCATCATGGCATGGTTGCCTAGTAAGGAGGGTCATCAAATTAATGGGGATAAATAACATAAAACATATGGTTATCTGTTTATCTGTACTTGGGCTGAGATTATTCGTACCTGGAGTATGTGTGGGAGGTTTAATTAAGAACATTAGCTGTGCTCATACTATCCTCAGGCCTCATTTGCTTAAAAAGCTGCTGAAGTTTTGACCATAGATGCTTCTGGAGCAAACCTGGAAAAGCTTTTAGACATTCAGGAGCACTGCCCATAGCAGAAAGACTTTCCCAGGTGAGCAGTACAGAGCTGGGGGATGCATGGAGGCAAGAATGGAGGAAGGAGCATATTGATTTGTGTTGAAAATCCGCTTCCCAGAAGAACAGAAACTTGCTATTGCTGTTTCCTGTTTTCATTGCTTTAGGGAGAAGCAAAAGGTGGTCAAGCAAAATAATTGAGAATACCCAGGGGTAAATTCTTACCCCCTTATTTTGGGAAGCTATTAGGCAGCTGTCAGAGCAATTAGTGTGTAATGTAATTTTCTTATAATTGCCGAATAATTGCAAATGTATCAATGTATCTTGTTTTTGTTAAAACTAATGTAAGTTAATATGCCACTGGTATTTCTTATGTATCCACAAAACACACTTTAGTATAGAATTAAAATATATAAACAGGCGTTTATGCAAGGAAAGTTTCCCATGTCATTTAATAGGAAGGTGAGCATAAAAATCTAAGGTTCATTGCAGATATTCCAAGCTACAAGGCTGTATTCAGGTGGCATTTTAAGTAGAGTAACATGCTTGTGAGCCACCAGAGCACAGTAGCTGTCAGCCTGTTACGTACTTGACTCAGTATGAAATTCAGTGGGAGTCAATTTTAGGCTTCTAAAGTCATGTTTCAAGACTTAGAAATGAAGGGAGACCTTTCCACAGCTGCATTCATTATCAAGCAACAGCATTCCTGATAATTTCAGGCTGCATAAAGGCTTGTGAAAAAGCCTTTTTTGTGGTGGTATTTAGAAAACGTATGCATAAAATGTTGGAAAGTCCTTTTCTATTTTCTGGAGGCTGCATTTCTGCCCCTTAAGAGCTGTATGAAAAAAGAACTCTGCTTACCCAGTTACAGCTGGGTTGCAGGGCAGTAAAAAATTCTTGGTAGTTCCTGAGGAAGATTGCTATGATTATTCTTGTGAAAGGAAGGGAAGAGTCAACAGTATTTTTTGAATAAAGATCAGGCTGATGAGGCAAGTTCTGGCTAGATAAAACCAGTCTGGTTTTACCGTCCTGCAGGAAGCAAGTCCCTCCCAGCCAAAAAGGTTTTAGACAAATTCATCGTAGTGGGGAAACATGCAAGAAAGTCTCAGAGATCCCAGGGAAGTATAGAAGTGATGGTAAGAGTCTTTAACAGTTGCATGTGACAAAGTTTGAAATTCCCCTTAGCAGATATATTATGTAATAGTTAATCTCTTTTCTCTGATGGGAAAACCTTTTTGCTAAGAAGAAAATGAGTGTCCTTCTGTCGCTTCTTAACACAGAGCAACACTTCATTGCTTTGCAGTCTAGAAAATGCCCTTCCTGGCTGGACCCTACAGTAAAGGGGAAAGAAGGATGAGACAGAGAGAGAAAATTATATATAAAGAGTTTCTCTTTTCTTCACCAGCTTAATATGGATGCAAATATACCATTGGAATTTTAGCTTTTGTTATTCACTTTACTTGAATATTGGTACGGAGTCCATAGATAAATGATTACTGTATCTATTCCTCAAATCAATATTTTCCACAACTAATTTATCATTTAAATAGTAAACCAGAAAAGCTTTTCAGAAGGCAGTGTTTGTTTGTCTGTGGCAAAGTTAAGCATAAAACTCAAACTAAGTATTTTTCTTATTTTCCACACTTGTTAATGCTTTACTCCTTCATAAGTTTTATAATATTTTAGCTCACCATTGAGTTAAGCTTGGGTAATAAAAATTTTTTTACTGTTGAGTCCATGGCTAAAAGTCTATAGAGGACTATGAAGAACAGAATTAAGTAAATGTAATTGTTGGTTTTCACAATGTAAAATGAAACTTTGGGAATGGGGAAACTATAGGAGCTTTCAGTTGTTCTGGGTATAGAAATCTGCCTGCTTATTGCCTGACAGGGTTCATTACTAACTCCATGGGGAAGGCTGCAGAAAACGCCAGTCATAAGCCTTGTACTTGTATCATGCTTTGGCATGTGTGTCTTTGCAATAAGGTTAGATCATACATAATTTTTCTTACTGCATTTTGCCCTTTCAGATTTAGAGGGTCTCTTGAAAATTGTTGGTTTACCATTAAGGTATGTGTTTGATTTGATTTAAGCAAGACATAACCACCTTTGAAATAGCGCTATCAACTGTAGAACTAGAAGTTACAAAGTGGAAACATTTTCTTTATTGAACCTCTGAAAATTAAAGTAGCATTGCAGCTGGCTGTTTAAGGTAAGTAGGCAGATAATGATCAATTCAAAGAACATAAAATCAACAAGAATACTCTCCCATCAAGTGTAACCCCACAGATCAATGTCGTTTGAAAAGCTGAAGTACTATTGTCATCAACATTATTTTTGGATTGAGCTAAGCTCAGGCTGTTCAAAATTACTAGAATTCTATATCCGGAAGAAGAAAGCCCTTTCTGTGTCCTGATAGTTGTGGTGACTGAACATAGGAGGTGTTAAATGAGTACAGTTGTAGAACTTCCTGCTTATTTTGCAGACTGAACTTGCATCTTTTTTGCTTCAGTACCCTTATGACTATTTTTGTTCATGTTATTTTTAATGCGCTCACTGTAGCAGCTTGCATTGTCTGTGGTTTACCTTCATCTTCCATCACCAGCCTGGCATCCATTAGGAAAGAACAAAACCGTTCTCTCTAGAGCATTGCTGCATGCCATCAGCAAGTCTAAGCTGCCCTTCATTCTCTTTTTGAGGAAGGCATTGGTCACCTTTTGTTTTCCTGAATCTTCCTTCCCCTCCTTGCAGAACAAGTCTGTACTAACCCTGGATTCTGGATAGCTGCTACACAGGCAATACAGAAATTATGGGTTTGTTGCAAAAGTCTGTGACTGCTTCAAAGCCACATGGTTAGCATGAAAATAGACAAGAACTGTCTTTGAGAAAGAAACATCTTTGAGAAATCTGTTGTTGGAATCGGTACTTTTATCTTCTGCTCCCCTGTTGAAGTGATTTGTTAGTAATCCCCAACACTCCAAATGTCAACTGCTGTCCTACTAGTTTCTGTGGGAAAAGCGCACGTTTCCTCATTTAGGTTCCAAATAAAGCCATCAAATTCATTGGATTCAATGATAAAGTAAAAATTTCAGATTCTGGCAATATATTCTTCTGCAGGGGAAATTAATACACAGTGAATTTTTACATAACTTGAAGTAATTGAATGTTTAATATTTACTGGTTTTTGCATTTGCTTTCTACAAGCATTTAAATATTTGAACATAAAATATGTTCGTTCACAATGCTAATAAAATCTAAGGACCTAATAGTCACATTCATTGTAAGATGCAGTACATCATCTTTGGTGAGTTTACTTTTACTTACAATGTAAATGCAGATTTATGAGCATTCTTATTATGTAATTTATTTGCATCCCCTTCCCCCCTTTTTTATCAAGAAAGCTATCTCCCTCTTCCTAAACATCCAATAGGCATAAAAAGGAATTAAAGTAGTGAGGAACTCTTTAAAAAAAAAAAGTCACTATTTCTTCCACTGGGCAGCTCAGGTAAAAGTTTAAGCTGATCTTGATGGGCTTTTTGTGTAGAAGAGAATGGAGAAGTGTGGAACAGAAAAGACATTTCCAGTGCCAAGTAAAATTTGAATACAAATATTAATTCCTTGTACAGCAGAAGGATAAACAAAAATGATGCAGCTCTTCAACAAGGCATACAAAAACGGCAAAACATGCCTTTTATTTACCTTGCCCTCATACATGTGTGTGCTGCTGCTTTTAATGTTTGGTTATTGCCTTCGTATTGTCTTTCAAGCACTCTTGTATTTGCAGCAGTAAAACACTTTCCATTAGTGAACATCTGCATTTAACAAAATGTATTTTATGGAAGTAGAAGCCTGCATTTACCAACTGCTTTCTTGAATCTGTGTTTTTTAATCATTCCACAGAGAACTCTCTCAAAGCTTTTAGTTTTCAAGTAAGATCAGTCAATCTAATTTTTCTGAAGCTCTGGAAAGATGTATATAGGAAAATCTCTGACATAGGAGACTTTCAGGAAATATTGTAAAGGAGAGAAATACATTTAGAGGAATGGAAGGAGAAAAGAGCAGGTTAAATTTCTGCTACTAACAGATTGTATGGTGTCTACAAATTCCATGAGTTTTGGATAGCCTCTATGACTTAGGAAAGAAAGACGCACCTAGCTTTAACAAACCTAAGTTTGGTTGTCAAGTAAGGACAACTCCTCAAAAGAAGTATTTACCAATTCATTATGCTTCCTGCGCTTTACTATATACGTTACAGCGTTCAGACTTACAGTTTGTAGCTCTTAATCTGAAGTGTCTAGCTTGAATTCCCCCTCCCCAATATTTTAGTTCACAGTGTCTTGCATTTACACCCATATATATATATATATATATATACACTTCCATCTTAATAACATTTTGTTTGCTTGAATGCTTCTGATGTCGTGAGATGAGTTCACCTGTTCAGTTACCTAAATTTTTTATTAAGCTACATGTCTTCTTTTTTAGGAAGGTAAAACGGGTGTATGAATACAAAATGACTTCTCTATTTTAACTTCAAAGGCTGTTTGGACTGCTTCAAAAGATTTTTTTGCCAAAGAGAAATCATATTTTTTTGAAAATAAAAATAAAAAGACGTTGTACACATCTACACCAAAGAAAAAAAATCATCCTCAAATGACTTGAGCAAATCTGGGCAGTGGTGATTTCAGTGTACTTATAAGACCCATGCGTTCCGTAAGCTTTGATTGGCCATAGTTGATGCCTCCAGGTTCTTCATCTATATAACTACATTTAAATTAAAACTAAGGCAAAATATTTTGCTACAACATGTCCCTTAAGTTCTCTATTTAGTATTCTCCTGTTGTCACAGAGATTGCTAAGAGAAGGCTTAATTTATCTATTTGCCCTTGTGGAATGTCTTTTTAAACATCCTTCAATGGAATTCTTTTAAGAGTCTTGATTTCTCCAGTAATTACATCCCTAGTACTCCGACTTGATATTATTTAATTATTACAGTATTGCTACAGGTGAAATACAGTATCATCTGCTGGTGTTTATTACCTAAGAGAATCAGATGACACTGTTATTAATAAACAATGCTTGCATTTCTTAAAAATAGAGCCTCATGCCACACGTTTAAATGTATGGTTAACATTCCTCTTGATTTAATGAGGTTTGAATCAAATGAGAAGGGAATTATAAAAAAGAATAATACTTTTCATCTTGATATTGTCTCTACTAGGTCACTGTGCTGACATGAATAGCTATTCCTTGGAGTAATGTGTTTCTCTGTTGTGTCTGTGGGTGGCAGAGGCAGATGCTCTGCGGTTCCTGAATAGAAAAACAAGGAATAACTGACTGTTATTTACAGAAAAAAGATGAAGTTTTTATTTTTAAAAATTTGTGTGCGATTTTGTTTTTCTAGGAAGCTTGCTACCATGCTTTATTTTTCAGTGTTAAACTGAGTTGTTTTCTACAGTACTAACCTACATATAAAAAATGACTTTCAATTTATTTTTATATTTTTCTTTTGTTTCCAGCTTGTCCTGGATTGTGTCAGTAGAGATGATGCCACCGAAAAGTGAAAACTAAATTTCCTGGCTTCTAAAGTAAGATGCATTTCTTCAAATTAGTTGAATATGGTAAGTCTATGAAATTTTGGAGATGTTCATTGTGTGAGTCTCTATATGCAGACATCTATGTGAAAGTACATATGCAGATATGTGTATATGTGCATGGACACTCCACTCTTGCCTGCTCACATTTTCAAAGAAATCATAGAGCTGTTGCTGCTGCTGCAAACTGAAATACACTTCAGCAGATAAATTTCCAAATCAGACTAGAAAAATGTGAATGATTTTATATTTAGATGTCAGGTTTTGTGCACTTGATTGCCAGCTGATGGCATTCTCTTTAGGCTATTGTGTTTGTGAACAGCAGTACACTTGAACCTATAAAACCAAGCCCACATTTCTTTAAAATAGGAAGCATTTTGTAAGATTAAACAGAAATATAATTCCTTCAAAGTATATTTATGGCATACATTCAGTCCTGAAAAGAGTGGTGATCAGAAAGTGGACATTTTGAATGGCTAAGCCATTTTTGTCTTCTTCGTTTCTCCTTCCAGTCAACCTGTACATAGTCCAGAAATAAAAACTGTGAAAGTTAATTTAGGAGGAAAGGCAGGTGGCTCCCAGGTAACTTGCCTAAATTGTTATTGTTCTTGGTGTTTTACTTCCATGTTGCAGTTTGGGGGGAAAAAATAAAAGGTATTTAACCACAAAATGCCTTTTCCTTTTACTCTTTTCTACATTTCCAGGGCAGCTCCTGAGCATTTAGTTTTGGGTTGGATAACACCCACATCTGATTTTATGTGGGAAAATAGAACGATGAACTTGTTTGGCGTTTCTAAATATTCTTGAAACCTAGTACATCCCAAAGGAATGTTCCTGAAATACTGGGTGTCTGGGAGAAAGAGACCAGGATTGTCTGAGACAGAGGGTTCCTTTCATGAGGAAAAACATTTTCATCCGCCTTCCCTGTTCTCTGCAAACCCCTTGATTCAGGTGCTGAAGAGCTATTTAACAGAGATAAGATTTGTTTCTTCCATTTCCCTTTGCTGATCTCTCCTCTTATATCAAAATGACTTGATGACACATGAGAAAATGAAGTGCACTTGCTGAGCCTTTATGGAAGGAAAAACCTGTATACCGTTAAATGCTGTCTATAGTGATAAATAGTCAGTTGGCAAGTGACTGCTCTGGTTTTCCAGGGTGTTTTTTCTCAGAGAACCTGCAGCAGATTGGCTATAATTGCTCATTGCTCTCCATTAGTTTATCTCCCTCCTGGCAACTCTTTAATAGTTTACATCTCTTGGGGCTGAAAATTACTATTTTAATTAAAACAATTTGTTTTAAATGGGGCTCCCAAATCCCCATATGATGTTTTTAGGAGCCTTGGGCAAAGAACTGAAAATGGAGAGTGCCAATTGTTTTTAGGGTTTAGACTGAGGCTGAAAGTAGGAATTGGGATTTTTAAATGATTTCCAAGGCCTGGACACGCAGTGGGGAGACTAACCCTTAAGGTACTGAAATTGAGTAGAACAGAGGTTTTTGTCTTCCAAATATTTCATTAATTCACCAAGGTGGAGAAACCTTCCCTGAGTTTCAGTTTAGCCTTGTTTTGTTCTTGTACAGCTTAAAGCAAACAATGATTTTCTGGTGAAGGAAAGGTTAGGGCCAACAGAAGAGATCTCAGACACCAAAATACTACAAAAAGATACTTTGGTAGTGGGAGTGAGAAGTCAACAGCCGGAAGAGAGGAGTGTGCAGGGTGAGAACTAAAGCCAGCTGTGCAGGGCAGGATTATTGCTTTGCAGATCAAGCCTTCTCTTAAACTGTGTTGCTCTCTCCCTGCACCAAGTGGGGCAGGAGACTTTGAGGGGTTGTGCGATTTCTCACTTTCTGAGGGTTTAATATTCAGCTGCTGGATGTGCCCAGAACTCCTGCTGTGTTGTTGAGCAAATATTTCACCTGCTTCAAGGTGTAGGATTTGTAGAAGTTTGCATTTCTGCAATTCCCTGTGGTTCCAGTGAATTTGCTGCAACCCTGCAGCTTTGAGAACTGCTCAAAGCTTCATTCTAAACAAGGTTTAATTTCTACATGAGTATACATCTGTTAAAGTCTGGTTTAAGCGTTGTCCTCAGATACCAGCTGAGGTGGGTATCAGCCTCCCAGCCCATCTCGAGGGGAACACTCTAGTGGCCATTCTCAGCCCTGAGGCCCGTGCAACCAAGCTGGGAAGCCAGGCTCCTTTCTTCTGTCTCTTCAGTCTCATAAATATTGCATTTCTCCTTCAAAGCTGCCTCAGCTTTATTTTATGGTCCCTCTTCCCTGGCAACTGCTCTCACCGTTAGCCTGTTATACTACCTAGCAGAAAAAGCAGCTCCCTCCACTAAAGGAGAGCCTGGCTGCTGGCATGCAGGGCTGTGATTTAAGCACCTCTTTGTGGAGAGTGGTTTCAGACTCTCCAACTGTATCAAATGGGCATTTAATTCATGTCTGCCAATAATATCTGTTTCCGAGATCTCTTTTACTTCCTCCTGACATGAATCCTGTGATTCTTAAGGTTCAGTGAAAGGCCTAAGTCCTCTCCTCCTGACTGAGATGTTGGAGTCTGTAACCCCATCCCACACTGTGCGTTACAAGTGCTGAACGGTTGCATCAGTATTAATGAGCATGAATTTATACAACATAAAATGTTCATGCTAAGGTTCTTCAGCAATGTCCCTCTGTAGGGGAGTAGAGTAGATGAAGTACTGCCTTACCAGGGGTGTGGATGCATGGGAAGTGCCTTGGCATCTCACCAAGCAGGGCTTGCTAGCACCCCATCCCCTCCACTGCAGCGATGCCCCACTGGGAGCCGGGGGGCTAAAGCCAAGGGTCTGACACGGCACACAGCTGCTGGGAAAATCTGCAAAGTGATTTTGGCAGTCTGCAGCAGCCCAGGAAGCCAAATTAGGCAAAAGCTATTGATTCACAGCAGGTTTGTCTTGAAATGTCTTGTTAACTACTACTCAGCTAAAAAGTCTAAGTGTGCCTGGGCGCAAAGCCTGGGAGAGGCTGGAGCTACATTCTGAAGATGTAATACCTGAAGGTCCTGCCTTCCCTGGCTGTAATGGTCTGAAATAATAAAGTAAGCAACCTCTCTATACTGTACTGCACAGCAAAGGAATGAAAACCTCAAAGGCTAGGATTACCCAAGGACTCAAGATAGGAAGTGATACCATGCAGAATGTGTGCAAAAGTCTCAGGTTGGGGAAGAAAAAAAAAAATCCCTTGTGTAAGTGATGCAACAGTCACAGTGTGTGGTCAGAAACAAATCCAGGGAGACAGTGAGCCCAGCTGCTCAGTTGCACTGCCTTGGCCCACAGTGGTTGGTGCACAGGGTGACTTACCTCTTGTCTAGTGAGCTTTGCTATTCTTTAGGCTTGTGAAGAAAATTAAGCTGCTAAAGCAAGAAAATGTATTTATGCATTTCTGTCTGGGGTGATTATTTCTGATTGCTTTACTTAAATGACCATGAAGCTGTAGGCATTATTTTAAAAAACAGGCTGGATTATTAGGAACGCCTGCCTTTATTCTGGCTTTGTAATGAGTTTTGGATGGATATTATTTGTGCTGCTTTTGTTCTTGCTTCCCCACTGTTGTTGAAACTGTGAGATCTGAATAGTTTCTGGTACATGCTTAAATCATACTATTTGGTTGTAAAAATTTGTCTGCATGCCTAGGGTCCAAAAGGAGTTCACTTTTAAGTGTATTGATAATTTAAGATCTAATTAGCTGCTCTGCAAATGTGTTTGAATGTCCACACCTCTCTATCCATTTTGCAGTGTCATTTTTATCTTTTTGCCACAGATCCAGTAGGTAACATGTCAGGCCTGCCAGATTATTATGAAATTGCTGACCATCTGTTATCTGTGGGTTGTTGGTCTCTGCCAAGTAATGCACCAAAGGGAAAGCGATTGATTTCTTCATGAAAATGTGCTTCTGCTTTCTTGAGCTGTCCCAAAATTAGTCGCTGTCTTTACTGCTACAATGTAGGCACCATAATGGCAGGACAAAACTACTATCAAACAATTTCAATGTTAAGAAAACCAAGCAAAAATGTAAATTCCATATTGAAAAAGCAGGTTCCCTCACGAGCTATAGAAATGATATTTTTTACTTTAGTAGTTCCAGAAGTGGCCTTCTTTCCCCCCAGGGCTATGCTCCCACACCTTGTGCAGATGAACAAGGTGGAGGAGGGAGAATTTCCAGGCTGCAAGGGTGTGTGGCTGGTTAGGAGTAGCCTTGGAGCTGCTGTGTGCTGATGGAGCTCAAGATGTTTTAGGGCTGCAGCACACGGACTGGGTCTGGAAGCCTGTGCTGGCTCCTCTGTACCTCTCTGCAAGTGCACCCAGTTTTGTTTCTACAGCTCATGTCTTTTACTCAACCTGGATGTGTACACAAAATTTCTCCGTTAGGTTTCTGATATATATAATTTGCACCACTGAGAGTTCAACACTGGAGCTTAGCGTGTTGCTCTTTGCACAGTCAGTCTTGGTGTGGATGTGCACAGGCTGCCTTCTGCAAGCTGCCTGGGTGTAGTCTCAGCTCTTACTGAGTTTTCCCATCCTTCTGACTCATGTCCATGTGATATTGAAGTTACAGAAGCAGAAAAATGCTGAGGGATTACTAAATAATCCTACAGTGTCTGGACAGCCCAGAGAGATTGCTAAAATTTAAGAAGTAATCTAATTACACTGAAAGCTGTTTTCCTGGAATAGATCCAGCACCATCCTTGCCTGCGAATTTGTTACTAGGTCAAGGCAGAGCTTCATGTAGTTCCATGGGAGCTGGTTCTGCCAGTAGAAGCTGGGATGCACCAAGGCTGCTGCATCGTGCTCTCTGCCTCTAGGGCTTCTTTCCACCCACCAGACCAGACACTGCTTAGGTTATCGCTGTCTAGCAAAAGCACAAACCCCATGTCCAGCAGTAGAAAAGTCCATGTGGTTCCCTAGAAGCAATATTATTGCCTGGTAGAGCATAAACTTCACCAGTCATGACACTCAACCATGCCCTATAATTATTTTGTTGCTGTTCAACAAAAAATCAGTATATACACTTTGGTTCAAAGCAAAACACACACTATGATTCATAGCACCTAATTACCGATGACAGGCCGTGTTGTTTTTGTTACCTGTGCTATTAGATGCTTTTTCCTGATACATGTTGCTGCCACTTTCCTGCAGCCTTGAACAAGTTTCCCTTTCATTACACCTGGAGATGTTAGTTTATTATCGATATTTGTCATAAGCTTTCAGCGTATTTAGCAGGATAAAACAAGTGCAAAGCTTTTTCATTTTTTTTTGTTAGCACTTTTTTTTTTACAAGCAAATATATACAATCAACTTATACTTCTTTTAAATGAAACTTGGTTTCGTAGCATATTGTGTATTACGATTTTCTTCAGGCAGTTGATAGTTCTGGACCTAGCCTGGGAAAAAGACAGCCTGGAGAATAGGTTTGTTCTGTTGGATATAGAATTATTTTTTGCAATGATTTATGCTCTCTTTACGAAGATATATGGAATTCTTTTGACAATTTAAATCCCTACAGTGAAGTAAGAATTTTTTTTTTTGTATGCTGCCGGCAGTACAGGAATACAGCAGAAGTATTACAGTAAGCACAAAATACCATTTTTTTGAGATTTTAAAATCTGGCTAACTGAACTGTGTTGTGTGATGGGTTTTTTTGCATGGATTTTTGTGAAAATAGTGAATTATATCCAAGGAAAAGCTATACCTTTAGTTTTAGTCCTGGTGTCTGATGAACTGAAAGTACGTTTTTCAGACACACAAATACTTTGCAACACAGACACATGTGCGCATACTGCCCAGCATCATGTAAGGCTTTGGAACTTTCCTACTTGTGAAAACTTTCTTTTAACAGCTGTACCATACCATTCAATATAACTTTTGTATGTGTGAAAATGTGAATTACAAGTAATTATTTAATCAACCAAAACATCTGGATTATTTGCTTATGAAGTTGAAATGAGCACTAATGAGTGCACTGAGCCTAATCAATCTGACAAGCAGTGAAAAATTAGGAAAAATCATGGAACTAAATAACCAGCTTTCATTTAGGATGTTTTAATTAGTCTTGAACTCTTGAATGCTGATAAAGATTGAGATAAAATATGATGTCCAAGTTAGAGTAGTTGTTCCAAGAAATCAAACAAGGTCACGATATGATAAAAAATTTAGAAAACTTGACCTGCAAGTTACAACAACATGGGTATATAAATCCTATAATCTCATATGCTACTTTCTAAAAGTTGATATGCCTTTAGTCAGTATCCTTTGGAATGTCTTTGAGCTTGAGGAAGCCACACAGATAATCAGATGATGACTGTGATTTAGTGATTGGCCATGTTGGAGACAATATTTTTGGTTTGGAGCTGAATATGTCTCTGTAAGATAACAGCAACTTAGAGGATAGTGGATATTTTCAGATAGCAAAAGTGATTAATGTTAAAGGACTAATAAATCTTATCCTTAAACTCAGATTTTAAAGGAAATAAAGACATTTATAAGTAAAAATAAGGATTCCATATTAGTTTTTTTTCCACTCCTGAGTATAACACAATGACAGAAGTATTTTTTTGACTGTTTGGAGCCTACGGTCTTGGACTAGAGATACAAATGCCAGCTGGAAAGAAGTATTATTCCAAAGTTATAAGAAGGTGAAAATACTGTTCATCTGATTGTCATATTAACTTCAAACTCAAATGTAGCTGCCTCAGTAGACCTATAATAAAATGAATGTTCATTTCATGTCCTGCAAAGCATTATATATAGCAGACAAATACTATGCTATCAGCACTGTCAGTGCTGTGAAAATATATATGAGAAAAACAAATCAAGCTTCTGATGCAAGAAGAAATGTTTTGTGTCTTTCCATGTGGATTATTGTAAAACAACATACTTTGAAGCTCAAAATTTAATTTCCATTCAATAAAGCTGCTTTCTTAAGAGGTTAAACAAGTAAGCAATCCTGTAAAATTAATGTGATTAATTAAAATGTACATGTATTTGGAAGTATCCATAAGCATAGCAGAGATTTACTCTTTCATACCATACTGAATAATTTTCAATGAATTTCCTATGAGATGTTTGAGGCATTTTATGACCTTGTTTATTAAAGGAAACTAGGGATTTCTAACTCAATTAATTTTGACAAAATACCAGAATGAACATATTCAAGCATTTTGTAAAGCATTACTACTTATTAAATAATTATCTTTCTAAATAAATATATTATAAAGAAGAATTTATATCTCTTGCATTTCTAATTAAAACCAGATAATTTTTATTCTATAGTTTTTAGTAATATTTTACTATTTACAGTTAAACAATATGACTAACTTCCAACAAAAAGCAGTCACTTCAACTGCCTGTTTATCTGACTTCAGCAGGAAAAAGCTGTTCCCTTTTAATCGTACCTTTATGCTGCTTTTTACCAGTTTGGCTGTCTATAAAATGTACTCGCTCTGTGTTGATACCAGCCTGTGCAATTGTTCCTGGGAAGCTGATACTTGCACACATGCCAGGGACGACTCTGCGTAAACAGAGTTCCCTTCTGGACCAAACCAACAAAGACTTGAGTTTGTTGCTGCTCCAGCTCTAGAGGTAAATTTTCACTCTGTGATGTTAGCTCATCTTTCCAAACCTGGAAAATGGGGCTGTTGATCACCTGGAACTAATCAGAATCTTGGTAAAATTTTAAAATGTTTTGATATGATTTTTCTTTCTAGGAGGTGAGGATGGATTCTTTTTTTTTCTTTTTCTCAGTGGCTGGACTCAAAGATCAAGATTGGATTTGGCTAAGAGCAAATTCACAAATGGTTAAGGCATTCTGAAATAGTTAAAACACTGAGAAAGTATCCATTAAAGACTACTAAATAAGCAATAAACTGTGTTTGGCAATTGCTGGAGTCTAGGAGATTATTCTAGAGAGAGAAAATATCTGCTTTCCCTGTTCTTACAATTTTCTGTAGGCATCCATTGCTGGCCTCAGCGCCAGACCAGAGAAAACCACATTTTCATTTGGGAAACAGAAGTTCAGCATTAGCAGATTTGAAGCTATTCCTCCACTCTCAGAGGAACATCTGAACAATTGTATATGTGGTCATCTGCAGCAGACAGCTCTTCTATCTGTTATACTTCGCTTGATGCGAAGCACTGGAGTGCCAAGAGTAATTCAATCATCTGGTATGTGGACACCTCTCTTGTGTTGGTGGGAGGACACCTGTTTTTCTCTTCTAATGGGTGGTGCAATAACCCATGGAAACAATAGCTGAGAGAATGAGAGCAGCCTCCTTCCGAATACATTGTAAGGTGATGAAAAGAGTCCGTTTTTGTCTTTTTTTTTTTTTTTTTAGAGGGCAAGAGGAACTGAAGGGTTCAATCCAGGTTACCTATGTGTTGGCTGAAAAATCTTTACAGCCAGGCTGTTGGATGAAGAAGAAGTAGCATATCCTCATCTCCTGTTTCATTTTAATGAGAAAAACAACAACAAAAACCATTTTGGGTAATTTAAAACTATTTTCTTTTCCAGTCTGGCTACTGAACAGAAAAATCAATTATTCCTACAGCTCTGCTGGAGATCTTGGGTTGTGTTCCTGTTTTGTCTGCCAAGGTAGCAGTGCAAAGCATTTTTAAGGCTACATCAGTAAATCAGATGCCATTGTCTTTTATGTTCTGCACTCCCAGGCTTTGGACCTAATTTCATTGTTTTGCTGGTCCTTGTTGTGGTAAAATATCCACAGAAAACTAGACATGGATTCTGGGAACTGGATGCTGGATGGACGAATTGATGGAAGAGAATACAATAATTTTGCAGATTCCAGTTGGTGTTGAAGTTATTAATATGAGATATCTGCTGAAAGACCTCTTTTCTATGAAGACAGGCTGAGAAGATTTAGGGTGTTCAGGCTGAACAAGAGAAGGCTCTGGGGAGTCCTTATTGAGGCTTTTCAGTACTGAAAGGGGGCTTATAAGAAAGATAGGGGCAAATAATTTAGCAGGGTCTGTAGCTAACAGGGACAAGGAAAAATGGTTTTAAACTAAGGTAAACTGAGGTCCCTCTCAACCCAAACTGTTCTATGATTCTAAGGTCAGTCTAGCTAAAAAAGGTTTCTTTTTTTGCTTTAAATGGTTCAAAACAATGATCGTAAATGTGTGAACTCTTCTGACTGATGTTTCTGAGCATGTATTATCTAGAGACAATTTAGTTAGGGCTTCCTTGACCCTTTCTGCCAAGTTGCAGGCAGCAAATTGGGTGAGATGAAGAGCAGTCTGAGATGAATGCCAGGAATGCTCTAAATGCTCACAGGGCCACATGGACTCTTCGAAGCTCTCTGACAACTGCAAAAGCTACTGGAGACAACATTTGTCACTCCTGTTTTCTTTTTTTCTGGTATTCCTTTCTATTTGAGTTGTAGTACTGGCAGATTCTGAGCACTTAAACAATTGAATATATAGTCTTATATCATCCAGAATCAGCCCTGAAATAACCTGTTTTTCCCCCCCTAGATAACTGCAACATGTTTTCTCTATTTAGAAGAAACAAAAGGTCAGTAGTGAAATGCTGTATAAAGAAGAAAATGCTGTATAAAGAATAAAAAACCCAGGAATATCAGAGGTAAAATTAGCAATCGATCAGTGTACTGAAATCAAAGAGGTTCAGTGGATCTATACACCTGAGGACTTCACATGGGGAGCCACAGGTTCTGGGGGGCCTGTGGCATTTGCTTTTTCCATGGTTTCCATTTCTGAAGCATTATGGTGGTACTCTGCTTTCAATGAGTTTTTGAAGCTATCACGTTAGAAGCTATGTCTATGGTATGGAGGTGACAGTGGTAAAAGTTCAGTTAAATCAGATGTTTTATTCTGGAAATATGGATGGAACTTTCACATTAACTTTCCCCAAAGGGGTCTTGGTTCGCTTGGTTCATGTGCAGCTATGGAAAACATATCTGTTCTCAGAAACTTCTGGTTTTGCTTGTGGGAAAGAGGGTATTTCTATTGCCAATGTGTTGTGCTCTCCTCCAGAGATTTCTTCACACTCTATTAGATTTTTATTTTTCAGTCTAGGAGGGATTGCTGACAAGTGCACAGTTCATTGGGAAGTTAGAGAATTTGTGAGATGATCTGATCTTGAGTGATTATTCTCTTTTTTTTTTTTTTTAATATATTTCGGAGCATGAACTTAGTGCCATACTTATCCTTGGAACTGAGAACATTTTTGTCTTTAAATATATATTTCAAATACAAATCTTTGGGTCCATATTATTTACTTATTTTTAACTTGTAAATGAAGTCTTTTTGTTTTTGGAAATCACTCATTTCAGAAATTGCTTAATTTTGTTTAGGAATCTTGGTACATTTCTTCACTTGCTCCCTGAATTCCAACATGTGGTTTGGTTTTTGTCAGTCTTTTTTTTTTTTTTAATTGAAATGTGCCTTTGTAATATCTTGATAATGTTGCCTAAGAGAAAGAATTAAATTCTGGAAGAGAAAGTCTCTTAACTGCACTTGATCCATACTCACTGTATGAGTTCAGGGAATTCTGCCTGTTAAGGTCTTCCTTGATGCTTCTACACATGGATCCCAGTTATCACTAACTAATTTTTTCAATCCCATATTCAACTACATCCTTAAAGAAATTTAATTACTTGTTATCTACTTATAATCTCAAGCTATAAACAAGGATAAACTGCAAATTCTTGTTAAAATTAAGCTTTTTGATTTAGAAGGATTCAGCTTGGAGTTAGAGATATTGCTGAAATTTCTCCAAGGTTACAGGTGTCACTCTACCTGTGCTGCTTACTAAAATGGAATTTATCTGCATGCAGAAGTAATTATGCATCTGATTCCTCCTGTAATGCCTATTTGATCCTGTAAAGTTGCTAAAGATATCAAAGCCAGGGAAAATAGCATAATAATAGGAGTTAACCCAGCTTGGTGCTCCTGTGAAGTTGTAATGAGGGAAATCATCAACCATTCATCTGTATCCTTCTTGTGGGTTTGAATAAATCGTGGTGATCCAAGATCAAGACTCTGAATCCAGACATGTCCCCCATGTTACTGACCTGTTTGGAGTAATTTTTCAGCCTCGTGGGGTTAAATTCAATATACAGTCATGGTTTTGCATTTTCATTGTGTAGTTACTTTTGAAACAGACTCGTTTTTCTTGGAAAAGTTGTTAGGTGAATGTAAGAAGTAAGCAACAACCATCAGCTCTCTTTTGATGTGTTGCTTACATACTTACAGTGATATAGCCAAATAATTGTATAATGGCACTTGACAGTATTAAACACATCCCTCTTTATTGTTGTATTAAACTCTTCTATTTATTTTGCTATTAACCTGCATTTCATGTATGGTATTTTATACCTCAGCGCTCTGCAGGCTGGGACAATGGAAAGCAGATCTCTGTTTTTCTACTATCCCAATCCACCAAAAATGTTATTATTGAGCACTATGAATTGAGATTAGGGGCTGTTTACCATCCCTGCTTATGCCAGGCAGTCTCCAAACTACTGCTCAGGAAGAGAGAGCTTGGGGTTGGCAACTGCAGTTCTGTGAATCGCCGGCTCCAAGGACAGAATAGGCTTGGACTCAGGCTCAGAAAGAGGATGGTAACACAGATAAATAGCATCATCTATAGCTGTAAGAAAGTGGATTGGGAATGACAATCGGCTATCTCTCATAAAGGAGATCTTACAGGGATGTTGTGTTTTATACAAATAAGTTCCCCAGGGAAAAAAACCACAATTCAGCACCCCAAAAAAGAAAAAAAAAACATTCGAGTGCTTAACTAAATTATGGAACTACCATAGGATACCCAAAGTGGAAATTAGTAAAGAGGTCATAATAGAAAATAAGGTCACTAATGGCTATTAAAGCACACAGACACATCAGTATCATAATCTCAATCAAATTCTGAACTTGCAAGTTGCTGAAAGTCAACAGGATGTTTTTGAGGGGAGTTTTCCTCTGCTGTAATGTGGGTTTTTTTCCGATTCACCAGTTATGGACCATCTTGACACACAATGTTCCTTTTGGACCGTGAGGGAAGAATCTGGTTTTTTTTAGAGAAGATAAATCAGAAGAGACAGATAATAATAACAACTGATCCAGCACAGACACAGTCAGTGATTCATCATAAGATACAAGAATTATAATAGACTATGCAGATCAACCAGCCCTAAAGATTTAAAAACAAAACAGCACCATGCATGCTGTCTGCTAAGGTAGATTTAGAGTGCAATGTCATTTAACATCAGTCACTTTACAGAGATGTTTCTCCTAAAAATGTTCTTCTAGGCTGATGAAATCACAAGCTTGTACTTTGTTTGATTCAATTCTGAACAGAATAATTAAACATTTCCCTAGAAACAGGTTAACTCATTGTTGTAGCAGAGCTGAAGCCAAATCAAATTAAGCCCAAGTTTACATTTTCTGAGATAATTCCAGGTATGTTTGGAGTGCTATGAGTAAGAGACAGATACACAGTAAGAAAAGTCAGGGTGCAATATTTCTGCAGTGCTATCAATAAACCCAGACTTAGCTGTATTTAAAAGTCATCATTTTGCAGCTACTTCTGCATGTTTTCTGAACTCTGTGCTTAAACTATAGACTGGGTGAGCCATCTAATTTATTATATACTTTGCAGAGAGACTAAGAAGGTGTATTGTGTGCCTTTGTTGTAGATCAAAGAAAGAGGGTTTTTTTTGTCACCTGTAGTGTTAATTTTAGGAAATAAAATGGGAGAGTGAGACAGAAAAGATAAAAAAAAGAGAGTCCACCATTTTTTTCATAAAAACCCAATCCTTTTTGCAAAATAAACCACCTACTGTCATGCCAGCACAAGATACAACCGCAGTAATGTGTAGGGTAAATTAAAAATTTTTCAAGGAACAGTTAGTCTTGCTAGCAAAGCAAAATTAACAATTGACATATATATGCTATACTGAGTCACTGGTTTTTTTTTTTTTTTGTATGAGATCAATGAAGGTAAGATGAGAGGTCATGTCTATGTTACCAAAAACTTTCTAGAAATTGCTTAATATGGTTAATGTTTATTAATTTATGATCACAGCCAGCACTGAGCACCCATCAATAAGAAAAGCTGATGGTTAAAGTGAGAACAAAGTTCTCCGTATTCACAACGTCTGCTTCCCTGCAGACCCAGCAGAGGAAGTGTTCGGATCCATGACTTTGTAGGCAATTTTGTCTTAGTTTTGTGTACTTCATTAGTAACAGTGGGCACACAGCCCCATTCTGAACACTGCTCTCTGCACCTGATTTTCTCAATGGAGCTGGATCACTCCAAACAGCTTAGAGAAAAGATTAGATGTGGGAGTGACACTTCAATAAATGCAAAAGTACCACAAATATTTCCCTTGGGTTCAGTTCTTCTGTGGAGAAGGCACCTGTGACTATGTAGGCATCTGTCATGTTCCTCATCAGTCACCTTTTTTCTTCACTAAAACCCCTTGCTTGCATAGTACATCCTGACAGAGAAGTACATAGTGTTGTATATCTGGAATGACCTTGTGATCACAGCAACAAATTATTTTACCAATCCCTCTTTCAGGCGACAGTGGATGCACAATGCTCTTCAGCACTGAACTTTGATTGCAAGAATGGGCAGTTTGTTCCTGCCTTCATCATGTTGAACCATCCCTGCTTGGCTTCTTTAAAAGCTTCCCTTTGCTGAAAGACTTCAGGAAAAATTCTCCTGGTCATCCAGGTAAGAGTCCATTACCTGGATCAGCCTTTTCCACGTGCCTGTTGACAGCTGCAGGTTAATAAAGGAGATTTTTCCCTTTCCAAATCTTAAATAGATCATTCTTATGCAGGTGTTCACTGCTGTTTTTCACTGTACTTTCTACTAATCCTAGTCAATAGGACACTGAAGGTTGTCTATTTACCCTTTTAAATTAATGGCAGAGTGATCACAAATGAATAATTATTTGAACTTTCTTTTTTGTCCAGAGAGAGCACACTAGTGCTTCATATACATATTCATATACAGTATAAGACCTTGTGCAGCAAATAGGGAAGATGTCAGTGTAGTATTTAGGTAAGCTCATCTGTCTGGGAAATGGCTTTCCTTGGACATCCTGAGCTTTGAACAGGGCCTTTTGAACCAGAAAAGAATTGCAATTTGTTCCTTTCCTCTGGATGACAGTAGATTTTAGCCAAAACATTTAAGGAGTTAGCAACAATTTTTTTTTTTTGCTAAATATCTATTAAATATCAGTTTATAACCTGTTAGGTCATCAGTTTATAACCTGTTAGCTATCATGATATCTCTGGAGCTGGTTCTTCACTTGTAGGTAGGCTGCTGATATTCAAAGTGTTTAGTTTGATTTCAGAAACCATTCCAGGAAAACTGCACCACTGTTGTATAGAACCCGTATTTATTCTAGGGATCACCTCAGACATTAAGCAATGAAAGCAGAAAGTGCCATCCGATAGTCCAACTGCATTTAGAAAACACCCATACATGATGATACTCTCTTGATACTTTCTGTCAACCCTCAGTCTTCTATAGGAAGGAAGTGTTCAGAGTATCTGAAGTATAGCAACTATTTTCTATATTTCTAAGCCTCCCCCAAGAGGGACTACTGTGTTGTTTTTTCCTGGAATTGTTTGGGTCATTTTAAGCAGTAATCTGTGTTGAGCTTTAGACTGGGCATGGAACCTCCACTGTAGGGATTAAATTTTACAGGTGAAAACCTGGGATGAGGATCAAGTGGCTGGGAATAGGGGACGGAGTGCATGAAGGGAAAGATATTAGTGCAGAGAGAAATGAAATGAAAAGGAAGTTCTCTTTATTTTGTGTGGTGAAATGTGCATCTATGTTTTTCCCTTGCTACTATGATTCTTCATTAGTCTCATATTTAACTTCAGTGCCTCCCTGAGATAGGAAAGGAGCAAATGCTCATATTTTTTGCATATCTAGAAAATTCATTCCCATGGCATGAAACTGGAGCGGAGGAACTTGACAAGTTGAAGGGTCCTGCAGTCTGAGTTTCATAGCAACGTGACAGACAATGTGCTGTGGCTGTTCCTGTTCAGCCAGTTCAGCCCAATGCCACTGAAGTGCTACTTTGCTGTGAGTGTCCTCCTCTGCTTCGTCCTGGAACTGGCCTTAGTGCAAGAGAAACAGAACAAAACTAGGAAGCGGCAGGCTGGTTATAATTTCCCACAGCTAAATAATATTCTAAAAAAAGAAAAAAGCCAAGCAAACAGAAAAATTATCATGCCTAAAGGCACCACTGAACAATATACTTGGTAAATGACTTTAAATCTAAAGCTGTCCCATCTTCAAAATCCATAGGGATTAGCTTCTCTTAGGAACAATTAAAAGCTACACACCAGCTGTGTTTCAGCTGTGATTTGTATTCTGTAAAGTTTTCTCCTTGTGTCTTTTCTTTAGGTTTATAAGGGCCTTCTTTTGATTCTCTGTTTTTATTCTTCTCCTGCTCTCATGTTTTACGTGAATGGTGAGGATTTTAAGTGGCAGTCACTAATAGTGATGTATTTTTATTTCTGATTAAAACTCTGTCATTCTTTTCCTGAATTTTTGTGCAACTCTCAACTTGGTGTTCAAAATCAATTCCTTAGGTGTTAACTCTGATACTCTGCAGAGTAAATGGGACATAGAGAACAAATTTTGGCAAAGGAGGAATCTTTCAATCTCTCTGTATAACTAACTGTGCAAGCCAGTGGAACATCATCTGGCTGCAAGGAGAGCCATAATTGACCCCACTGTGCTGTATGACGTGCTCGTATGTGTGAGCTAGGAAGTGTAAAGTTAGCTTCTGCTTAGTAAAATTTTAACAAAGATTCTACAGATACATATTACAAATATATTATGAAAAATCATCTTACAACAGTCACAGCTGTGGTCAAGTGGGTTAGTTAAAATCTGCGCAAACTTTTATAACAGTAATTTACTCATTTAAGAGAAAGACTTTCAGTGTTTGGAGAATGTCAAAGAATCTCTATAACACTCCTGATTTTTCTGGTTGGAATATATGTAAGATAATTAAATTCCTGAAAGGGAACATCTTAAGCCTTGTCAAATTAAAGAAGGCACAATCACAGATTTTGCTTTCTTCTCAGCGTGACGGAGAAAAATCTCAGTAATTTCATCGTTTGTCTTCTTTCAGAGTGATAGGTGTTTGAAGCTGATATTGCTACTAATACCATTTTGTGTTTCTCCATCTGCATGTAAAATCCATCTGTTTGCAGAAATCGTATTTACACAGACTGTAATCCTATTGAGTCTCAGATGTTAGAGACTGTGGCTATAACGACATAGGAAACTGCTTTTATTAAGAATCAGAAATTGAATTAGATAATTAGATTTATTGAGGGAAATTAAATTTAACAACTGAAAATTGCCTTAAGTGAGCGTAGCAAGATTTTCATTACCCTAAATATAAAAAGTTTCTGCTTTGGTAGGTGCTTTTAAGCTATTGAGGTACAGGCTGGCATGCTTGCCTGGAAAATGTGATTCTTTGATCACAGCGCTACAGTTCATACCAGCTGCCTAGATTTTTTCTTCGTGAATGAAACAAAGATATTTGCTATTTTAACAGCCTTCCAGATATTCAATATCATGAAGCAAAACTGGAAAACAGATGTTTTCTTTACATGACACTTGCCTCTGAGGCAGGGCTGATGCACCATTACCTTTATGTCTATGATATATTTCATATTCATAAGATTTTTTTTTTGCCAGCCTTATACTCCTTAACAAAATCTTAAATCATTTAGGCTGGAATTTTCTACTCAAGTTATCTTTCTTGCTCTGATTATGGAGGAAAAAAACTCCTGCCTCACTTTCACATAGACACAAGGTGAGCTGCAGTGGGGGGGAAGGATGCTGGGACCACAAGATTAGCTCGGAAATGTAGAGCAGACTTAAGAGGGCACCTGTGAGGTGTAAGGATGGAGGTTGCTAAGACTGTCGGAATGAACAACCTTGTGTTCAGGGCTGGGACTTGTCCTCTCAGCATGGGGATGGAGGTAACAATGATTGTCTCATGAGCAGCTCAGCGTTGGGGAAATAAGAAGGTGTCACAGGTCCTCTGTTGTTCCCCTGGAGTACTAACCAACCCTCCCCTGCAGAAGAAGGCCTGTAGTGTTCATGAGGTGAGAGCTACCATTGCTGCCTTTACTTGTTAGCTCAATGAAGACCTGTATGTTGAGGATCTAACGATCCTGCTCCCATTGCCTGTACGTTCATGTTAAAAAAATAAGAGTAATAGCATTAGACAGTACATATATGAGAACAGACGTTATAATTACTTGCAATTACAGCACGAGACCTCATAAAACAAAGCATTGATGCTGGCACTGAAGGAGACTAGAGAAGCAATCACTTGAGAACTGTGTGCTCTGACGTCCTGTGTAGGAGGGACTGTGTTGGCGTTTGCTGGTGGGCAGTAACTGAGGGAAGTGAAACTTGCAGTTGGCAGCAAGTAAAAAGGAGTAAGCAGAAAAATAGTTTGCTGGGACAGATGTCAGAAAAATGTGGTCAGCTTCCTATCAAAGACACTGCTGCAGGAAAAAGCATGATCCCCTTCTCAGCTTTTGTGGGAAGCCTAATGCAAAAATGTGCCAGATGACAGTCTGGGAAAGGTGTGCGGAGCATGCCGGTAGGATGAAAATCAGAAGGGCCTTCTTAAAAATCAGATTACTCTTTTTCAGACAGCTACTGTGAAGGGTGCTACACAGACATAATGTTATTACAGCTGCTTAAAATCTCAACAGAAAGCAGGAGCTGTGTTCTGCCAGGAAGCCCTGAAGGTTCCCACTAACAGGGAGAGTGATGCAGCGACTGCTCGTGCTCGTGGCCAAGGTTGCTCCTGCTGAAATGCTGGGCAGGCTGGGTCAGCCTCTGCACATTGCTTCCAGGTAAATATTTCATATGGTGCAGCACTGGATGGCCAAAGTGGTGTAAAAAAATCACAGTAAGTGCTCCTTAAAATTCCTCCAACAGATGAAGATATAGGGAAAATGGCTCTTTCTTTCACTGATTATTTGTGGCTGCTACAGGAGGATTTCCAGGTTGTCAGAAGCTGCAATTTGTCCTCAAAGCCGTGGATCATTTTAGATGGTTTGAGGGCAGGAGCTGTACATGTAAGGGGCATCAGCCCCTTGTCTATGTTTTTTCAGCTCATGGCTGGAGACAAGGCCATTGCAAGACTCAAAGGAGTTGCTGCGGACACTGGTCTGGGGATAACTAACGACACAAAGTCCCCTGGTTTAGCAGGACACGTGTGTGTTGTCTGAAAATAAATGCTTTCTTTGCCTTATTGGTGTAGCTTGACATCCTACAACACGCTACTTCTCTGCTGCTTGCTGTACCTCAGCAAACCTGTGTGAGGCCCCAGATATATGCACATTTTAAATACTGGTGTAAAAACTGTTTAAGTACTTTCCAACAGCTGCAGCTGGTCGTATAAACAGCTCCTGAGGATCCTCCATCAAGTACAGTGAGGTTGTGTTCGTATTAAATCAGCAGATGAACTTTTATGACCGTATCCAGATTGGCTTCACTTAAGAAAGAAGATGTAGTCAATCTGAGATTTTACTGGCATTCAGGGGAATTCAGTAACTAAATGCTGGGCTTCTACAGGGTCAGTCCTAGGCAATCGACTGACTTAACGAACTTAAATACGTGTTCCCTTCCCACACATCTCTACTAAATTATATCAATGAAAGGTGTAATAGGTCATTCCGTGTATGTGAAGCTTCATTAATTGCAAAAGTAAAAAATAGTTGATTTACCTAAGTGCCCAAAGTACAGTCTGCAGGAGAGCAAATTTTCTTCACTTTGTACAAAAGTTAAGTAAAAAAATTAGATTTTTTGTTGTTGTTGTTGGAGTGGAGTTAAGGTAATACCTGTACATCTGACTTGCTTCTCTGTATTGCCCTCTCTTTTACGTTTGTGCCTCCTAATTCTGTCTTTGAAGTCAAACTTTTCAGGCTTCTCATAACTTCTCATTTTACATCGTCCTGCAGCAACCACTTCACCGCATTGGGTAAGTCATGACAGAGAAACAGTTTTTTTCCTGCTTTTAGGGTTCATTAATGTTTAGATCCAGCTCAAGCCATCACATCAGTAACCAATGAGGGGAAAATCCTTGAAGTGTAAAATCCAAAGAGGAAGAGGAAATACCGAAGGGAGACTGGACAATGTGAAAAGCCAAATTCGTGCCAATAAGCACTCAGTGGGGCTGCAATGCCTAGGAAGAAGGAATTATGTTCTCTGTAAAAATCTTCGGTTTTTCTGTTCCTGTAAGTTTTCCTGCATGTTAGTATTTTGTTATCTTCTGAGGTAATGGTGAACAATTATCTTTCTGGTAATTCTCATTAATTCCCAATCCAATTTATAACTTAATCTGTCTTCTCCTTTTTCCTTTTCATGTTTAAAGCTACTTCACATCAGGTACATCTTCCATTCACATGCTAACAATATTCTTTTCAAATCCATAATAATCTCCTTGTTGTTTCACTGGCAGCCTTTTTCTTTTTGCAGCTTTTTTTTTTTCTTCAGAAGAAACTGTTGCTGCAAAAATCCAGCTATTTGGGTATAATGAACCCATTCATAAACTCTTCAGTTCTACCACTGTAATTACTTTTCAGTTGTGTTGTCTTTATTGAGATTACTTCCTCAGGTGTTATTTCAGATTTGACTATTTTAATATTTCAGTGCCTGTTTTTACATAGCTTTTGGATTGTTCAGTGATCTTTTATTGCATAATTGAATCATATTTTTCTGTCTTCTTTCAAACTTCTGAATTGGTGGGCATACTCACTTGGGTTTTCTTATGTTCTCTTCAAAGATTTTTGATTGATTCTGGCAAGGATCTATTATTTTTCTTGATAGTTCCTTTTATTATCTCTATAAAAACTCCCATGTCAGCTCAATTGAACTAACTGTACCTGTGAAAATGCAGCCATCCAGCTTATGATAAAAGTAATTTTTTTTTGCAAAGAATAACATTCCATTCTTGTGGATTCAGAAAGTTTTCTTTATTTTTCACAGTTGATGTTAGCACTGTTATTCTGTTTGAAGACACATGAAATTTTAGAGTTTAATTTCAAACTCAGTGTCTGAAACTCAGAAATGAGGCATCTTCAGAAAGCTGTGGTATTCTTCAGAAGAGATGCTGGTCCTCCCTCTCTGAGGAGGGTGGCATTGGTCACTCTCTAAGACTGGGATCTCTTCTGCAGTGATTAACACCCTAAAGCTTTTGCACTCATACACTGATCTGGGAAGCCTTTTTGGTTTCTCTGAATTGCTATCCCTCATACACATGTAGAATATTGCTGATTTTAGAGATTTGCTTAGTTCTAGGGTAACCACAGAGCTGCACCTGTTTTTTTGCTTACCAACTCTCTTTAATTCACTGCTTGAGTAAATTGATGATAAGAACAGTGATATAAAATAATCTAATCAAGCCAAGAGTGTACCTAGCTATCAGGTTGCTTTTCAACAGTAAATCTCAAAGGATTTTATAGAGCAGTCATTATCACTGACTCCATTAAGCTGACAGGGAGTACAGAGGTGCAGTAATTTACTTAACTAAGTTGCTGAGTGCAGGATAATAGCATCCACTTCTACTGAGTTCCAGTCTTGTCCTGCTTTTCCAGTATGTTGCACTGCTGGCTAGCTGCGTGGTCTTTTTTTGTTTTCTTGGTTTTGTCTTTCAACTTATTTTCGCTCTGGATAATTATCTTAGGGAAAATGAAATAGTAATTGTATTAACATGGTGTTTCACATTACAATGTAAAACCAATATGGATACAATGGAAGGTGGGTTGGAGAGCTGAGCTGTGACAGAGAGTAAGAAGAGTTAGGATTTTTATTTGAGTTTTTCTGTAGCAGTATGCACACCAGAAAGCTGATTACCAGTGTTTGGGGACAAGCAGTGGTATAATACTTTTCCTGCTTAAATTATAATAGCACATGACTCAAGGTGTCCTACCCTATTTCTTTTCTTCTGGGGAAGGAAAACCATCCAAAATGTATCAAAAGAAATCTTAAGCTTTAGTTTGCTGACCTGTATATCTAATTTAGAGGGAAGAGGCAGGAGATGGAATATTTGGCCTTCAAAGCATTTGTTTCACTTCATCTATAAGTATGGGTATTAAGACATACATAGAAAGCATGTAATCTCAAAATACTGCTAATCACAGTATCACAGAATCACTAGGTTGGGAAAGACCCACTGGATCATCAAGTCAAACCATTCCTAAATCATGCCCCTCAGCACCTCAATAGATCAATATACATGAACTGATTAGGTTTAAAAAGTGAGGCTAGTCAGAGACCCTCATCTTATACCCATTTTGAGACTCTCTGTTTGTAAGGGAAAGAATTCCACAATATTTCCTAAATATTTTGTGCTCGAAAACAAATTAGCTGTTTGTTTGTTTGTTTGTTTTAATGGCTTCTAATCTGGATTGTGATCTGTCAGGAAAAAAAAAAAAAGCTCTTGCATTATTTAAAATAATACTTAAAAGAAAAAAATGTGTTAGCAGCCAAGAGCTCAGTGACACTTAACTTCAGGGCTACTTACAGATATAAACACAGGATCACAGTTAATACTTTTTTCTTTCTGTGTATGGTTTAAGTTTCCATCCCATGGTACAAGAATATTGTTACACGTACATTTTGATTCTTTGTAAATTCTTTTCCCAAGCAAGGAAAATGTGAATTACAAAAAAAAAAAAAAATGCTCCTTTGGCAACCACAAAATCTCTGTGATCATCAGACTTAGCTGCAATCATCTGAAAACCTGCTGTGAACTGTGAATCTCTGCAGTTTCTGGATGAAAAATTTTCACTTCTGCTGTGGAAAAATCTCTTCGTGCTTTGGTAAATTTTACGAGTAACCGTGTCAGCTGCCAAAAGTGAAGAAATATGTAGAGTAATGGGACAGATGTGCCATGGTAAGTTCTCTTTTTCCTTCAAAATTAATCTGGTATAAAATATGCCTGTGATGCAAATAAACAGAAAAGTGAAAAGTGTCTGAAGTGCTGCTGGTTTTACTAATGAACATAATCATGGTAGTTGTTTGCACTGTCTCAAGCAATTTAGATAGCGGGTACCTTCTGAGACAGACATCTTTATGTCCAGTCTGGAGTTTTGATGCTGACTTGCAGATGAGGAGTTGTTGCTGCTTCCATGCAGTTAGTCTTCAGATGGCTGTGGTGTGACTGGCAGTACTGCCCTGTCTGTCTTAATGGTCACATATGGTTCTGACCAGAGTGTCATTACTCGATTTTGGGTTTTGTTGTTAAGCAAGTATACACCTGACTTGATGTAACCTACTGATGCTGTGAAAAGCCAAACTCAATAATCGATGCCAATTTGATTATTAAGCAGGTATTCCTTTAATAAATGGTGCTGGGGCACACAGTGGGTAATCCACCTAACTATTGAGACTGGATACCTGACTTTTATACTGGTTAAACATACATATTCATATAGATTCTGGGAAATACTGGTTAAACATACATCTCCATATAGATTCCCGGAAACATGTTACATGTCTGTTGTTTTTCCGGGAACTTATTATCATAGTTTATTACCCACTCTTGTATGCACATCACAGTTTCTTTGTGTCTTCATAAGCCTCTGGTGGTCTTTGTCTTATCTCCTTCCTCATTGTGTCCTCTTGGTGAGCTCAGGTCTGTCCTTTGTTCCTGCTGCCTGACTGTCCTTTCAATACTTGATTTATTCCTTGTTTCAAGTAGTAAACAAGCTAAATTCCTGTTACAATCACATTCTTTCTAATAGCAAGCTGGCCAAGATTTGATTCTTATTCTTATTATTGCTTAAGCTAATTCATTCCCTTAACATGATTATTTATTCCTTCCTTCACTACCATAAGCTAATCTAACCTCAAATAACCTAACCTAACATTACCCTACTACATAAATCACAGAAATTATTATTAATTTTTGAAATACATTATTAATAATACATTATTAACAATACATTATTAACAATATTAATACTGTAACAATAATATTGCAGTGTACTGTACTTGCCAACTGCATCATAGAGCTGAAGTTTTCTTTTGCCCTGTGAGTTGAGACAGAGGGGATTTTAAAGACCACTTAAGGCCATCGCAATAGCAGAAGTCTTCAAAATAATAACATTATTTTAATACATTACTGTATTACACTGCACAACTTCTTTTCTTGTCAAATGCAACAAACTTAGATCATGGCTAATTTAGTAACCTTTTTTCCTTCCTCATATTACTTTATCACTTTTATCTTGACTTCCAAGTCTACTACCTAAATTTGCTTCTTCAGGGTACTTGTAGGAGCTGATTGCTTTCATTTGGGGTCATACTGAATGAAGATAGGGCATATATAAGAGCACTTTCAAAAGTGCATTCGTTTACATACTCTGTTTTTTACATGTCTGTGGAAGCTCCATTGTTGAAGTGAAGGATTAGTTGGGACTTCCTTAAGGAATAGATTGGAAAACATTTCTGTCTTTAATCTTTTTTTTTAGCCTTTTTTTTATTATTCTCTTTCTTTTCCTGTTCCAAGAAAAGTTCCACCAAGAATCCAAGAAGTGCTGTATTTTTGTTATGGGGAGATGAGTGCTAAAAGCCTTCTCAGCATTAGTGCAATCTAAATAAGTAATGAGGGGTATCTTGTGATGAGCCCCACTGTATGAGAGCTCCTGAAGAACTGTCTTTGTCCCTAAAAATGTGCCATTTTACATCTGAGACAAAAAAAAGGCAGGTTCCCAATCTCTATTGGAGTGTCTAATTTAGATACTTTCAGTTCATCTGCCTGTTTTGCTAGAGGCTTTTAGAGAACTGCTTGTATTCCAATACTGAAATTGTACCTAGATTGTAACTAGAGTACATGGAGTGGTTTTCCTGGATATTCCTGACATTTGCATGTTGTCCAGAGAATTACCCTTCACCTTCGTTTCTCAAAGCCCTTTCATCTAGGCCTTTATTGGCAATTTTATTTTTTATGGATTTGTTTTTTGACAAAAGTGGTGCTGAACTTCCTGTGTATTTCTGCTCATAATCACACTATAATTCTATCCCTTTCCACACGTACTGGATAATATGGCCTAGTGTACTGTTTCATCTCAGAACATGTAGATGCTTGAAGATTAAATATGTGCATGAAGAGACTATATGGTTTATATGGCTAAGTGCTGTTAAAATCTTAAGCAAAACTGTACATGAAAAGAAAAGGATTATTTTGTTGGTTTACAGCTTCACTGTTTACTTGTTTTGCTAGTGTTCAATAATGATTGCATTTTGTTTTTCCATAAAACATACTTTCTAACATGCTGTAGAGGAAAAGGAGCAGTTGTGTATGGACAGGTAGGATTCCTTCTCAAGGCTGCAGTTGCACTGTGCTTTTAATCTTACAATGGGCAAAGTTAATGTGCAATGTAACACATATTTTTAGGAGTATTTTGGTATCAAAAAAGTGCTCTGTGTATTTGTTCTGTGTGTATTTATGTGTTGGGTTCCATCCGTCATTCATCCTACATGAAGTAACTGACCTTTTTATAGAGAACTTCAATTTATTTCTTTAAAATATGTTCTTACTCAGTTATAAATTATGGTCTTCACATCGTGAGACTTATAGCATGTGTGATGCATGAGTTCAAATAAACTATAATGGTCTCTTCTGGCTCCAAAATCTATGAATCTTTGAAAATCTCATCCAGTTTAATAAGTGTGAACTAGCACAAAGATTTCAATTGGGTTCAGTGCTGCCATGGGGATAAATAACAACAAACTGGATGTGTTGGGTTGGACCAACATAAGGAATTGTGTTTCAGCAGTCGCTGAAAGCAGCTACTTCAGAGAAATTTGTCATCTTGTTTATGACTTGTGTTTAGAATATTTCTACTCATTTCACTTCAGTTGAGCAGAGCTTACAGCTGGAGAGACTGTACTTGTTGGGGTGATTTTGGGATGCATCAAAAGCATTCTGGTCTTTATCATCAGTCGCAATATAAAGGTGAGCTGTACAAATGTAATTGTTCCTTATCCGTTCAGTCAGAATCCTCCAAACCTAAGAGCTTCCTCTTCTGATCTGGAGTAAGACATTTTTAATGGTCCTTCCCTCACTTACATTAAGCCCTTCACATGAAGAAAGGAACTAAAAAATAAGCTGTGCATCTTTGTCATCCTGCTGTATCTGTGAGTATCTGCCAGTGCAGAAGACAATTACTGAAATTTTCATCACTCTTACCTACCAAAAAGATTCAGGAAAAGGGCTGTCTTTCTTTGCTTATTTTTATTTCTCTGATGCAATGATATTTTTAAGTATTATGAATAAAAATATTTAATACTAAAGAAAATTCAATTCACAGCCATCAGCTATGCAGGTCAAGTGATCTACTAATGATGCTCTTTGGTGCAACCTTCATGATATAGGCATTTTTGTCCTTACCACTACCTTCCTAGAAATGAAAAAATGTGTTTCCATATTTATGCACTCAGAAGAATATCACTCAAAATATCTACATCATGTATTTCCTTTGCCATGGGGAGTGTATAACTACCTTATATTTCCTAAAAGATGAAATTCCTGCATTATAGTTCCCTAGCAAGTCTCTTAATGGAAATAATTTCATAGAATCATGGAGTCACAGAATGGTTTGGGTTGGAAGGGACCTTAGAGATCATCCAGTTCCAACCCCCCTGCCATGGTCAGGAACAACTTCCACTGGATCAGGTTGCTCAAAGCCCCATCCAACCTGGCCTTGAACGTCTTCAGGGATGAGGCATCCATAACTTCTCTGAGCAACCTATTCCCGTGCCTCACCACCCTCACAGTAAAAACTTCCTTCCTAATATCTAATCTAAATCTGCCTTCTTTCAACTTAAAACCATTACCCCTCATCCTGTCACTCCACTCTCTTTAAAAAGAGCCCCTCCCCAGCTTTCCTGTAGGTCCCTTTTAGGTCCTGGAATTTCTTCAAATTTATGTCTGTGTGGCCATTCAGTGTTCACTTCACCACTGCATGACTTATAATAGAATTATTTAGAGACTGGTGTTTAAAGAAAATGTGCTTTGGTTATAATTTATCCAAGGAAATCAGCAGAGCAGCCAACACATTTGTAAGAAATTCTTATTTTATAGAAGTTAGTTGTCCTTCCTAACCCATCTTTCCCCTCCCTTATTTAATACAAAGTGTGTTTTACCTGGAAAAGCAGCAATTGTCACTGTTCAAGATGCACCTATAAGGTTAAAGGTGCCTATAAAAGATAAGTGGTGTAGGCAGCAGCTCACATTTGTGTAATGTAATTATTCTCCCTCCTAACCCGCGATGTCCACTGGATTAATCAGTGACATCTCATGCTGAACAGACAAAGGAGGTTTTGACAGAGGGAGGCAAAATGGAACATGAAATGACAAAAGAAAAAGAATTAAATCTTATGCTTTGTTCCTGCAGGTTTGTATCATTTGCCAAATTCCAAAGAGCAAACGGTCATCATCCCAGCTTCATTTTCTTTGCATCTTTATCTAGTCTGAAACAGCTTTGTGTATGAACATATGGTTATAACCAGAAAAAAACCACCTTCCTAGAAAATTTAAATGTGTGAAATAAAGGAGCTTCAGCTTTTTCAGATGTTTCTCTTGATGTCTCAGGAAAATGGCACCTTTGTCCTCCAGCTCTTCTCCTCCTGCTTCACGGTGCAACACTGGCAAAGCCAGGCACAGGCTGCAGTACTTAAATTTCACTGTGGGTTAGAAACACACAATGTTGTTTAATGTGGCAATTCACAAGGTGAATTTTAAGTATAAATTAAATGCTTTGATTAATCTGTATTTTCCATTTTGGGGACTGCAAATGCAATATTTGCATTTGTTTTCCCTTTTTTTTTCACAATATGCCAGTTATTCTGATCCCGTACATCTCCAAAGCTGGGCACAAATCCAGTTAAAATCACTTAGCTGGAGCCTGACCTTTAAAAAATTACAGTTTTTGAAGTCACGACCAGCTAATGCACATAATCTCCAGCAGAAATAAAGTCAGGTGTAGCCAAGTTAATTTTTTAACCAAAGGCATTAAAAAGAACCCCAAAATTAAAATTAAATATTAATTTGTTATTCATTCCTGTAGTTTAATTATGCAGGGTTCCTCCAGCAATAAATGTTTTAGTCTAGAGTGATTGTTAATTTATGAATGTATTCTGTATTGATTTTCAAGTAAAGCTATTTAAGCAACATCACCTTTCTTTCAGCATTTTATTTTTAGCAGGCTTAGCATATTTGAATTTCTTATCTTCTGGTTCAAGGATTTTTTAGAGCAAAGGCCAAACATAATCACATTAAAATATGAAATAACACTAATAATTGCAAGTAGATTTCTATAGTACCACAGATGGAATGATGGCATTACAGTGTATCAGGTTTCTGTAAGGAAGTATAAGACTTTTTAAAATATTTTAACTTCTTTGTTTGACAGAAATTGAAATGTAGAGTATCAGAAATGAAGGGGCTGGGGTAAAGAAGTCCGGGTTGTAATTGATGGAAGAGCAAAACTTTGAGAAAATTACTTGTCTTGGGGTTTTTTTGCTGCCTTTTTTTTTCTTTTTTTGGTGTGTGAGGGTTTTTTATTATTTGTGGTTTTTTTTTTTCAATAAATGACAATATTTAGGATTTTGGAGCAGGAATTCCAGCCTTCATAGCTAAACGTGTACCATTGACTTGCTTGCTCATATATAGCCATTTATAAGGCTATAATAAACATAAGGCTTCTCTGACAACCTGGATAACAATTGCTAGTTCTTCGATGTAAGATTTGCTTGCCTGATGATACTAAACTGTCCAGATTGTATTTAGTTCAGTTCAAAGTGGCTTCTTTCCACTGTTTTTGCAAAGCAAAAAACAGTGATACGTTTAAAGCTGTTAATTCTAAAAAGTGATCTAGATAGTTAAAGGGATAATGGCTCTTTTTTGGGGACCAGGTCTAGCTAGGGTTATGAATTTAATGTATTTCTCAATTTGGGAGGCAGAGAACATAAAGGCAGATGTCAGATTAGAGAAGTAAGGGGAGAGATTACAAATTTCAATGACAATAAAAAAAAAACCACAAAGCCTTACATTTTATTCAAGCCAATACAATTTTATAAGATTTTGGAAGTCCTCACTTCACCCTCAAACCATTCTTTATTGAAGGGGGTGACAAAAGGAAGACAGGAAAAAAAGATGTGTGGCATTGAAGGAAGAGAACAAACAATAATGTCATAATTGTGGGGTTTTTTTTTTGTTTCTGTAACCCTGCAAAGAATAATTGTTTGTGAAGTTGACAAAACATAGCAAAACAACCCTGCCAAAAAGGCAGAGAATGCGTTTTGTTTAGCATCCTTCATTCCAAGAGATGCCTCAAAACCTGGACTTATGGAAGGAGCGTTCACTGCAATATTTGCAGAAAATTAAATTTATGCAGAGGTGATTTTCTATGGAAAACGTGACCTTGTTAACTGAAGAAAAACAATCCACTTCAAGTTTTACATTATTTTCCAAATGCAGGCAAAATATCATACTCGAGTGGTATTTCACAGTAGTTTAAAGGTGAGTTTTCCTTCCTTGATGGGAGGAAAACTAAGCCCCAAAGCTACAGGCATTTTTGGTCATAGCTTAGTGTAGCTATATGTTTCTTGGGCTGGTCCTAAGTTTGAATTGCACTCTTTGGTGCGATTTTTGGTATCGTAATTTCCCAAATCAGCATTGCAATTTTGTCTTGTTATATTTAACAACTTGTCAATGAAGCAGCACAGTTTGATTACAGTGCAGCAATAAACAGGATAAGTAATTAACTCAAGGCACATTTCTTAGACCATATATTAGCTGCAGCTACCCCTTCTCTGGAAAGAAAAGATGCAAATCTCATTTCCCAGATCATTTGGGGCACTTCCCCAAGCACCCTCCATGGTATTTTTGTCCCCTCTCAGTCCTCTCTTTTTCCTTCCTCTCTAGGCTTTGTTCTGGGTGCGAGCAGAGAGGAGACACGGTTCTACACAGGGACTTCCAGGTATGAATTTAATCTTTCCAAAGCCAAGGATACTGCAATATTAGGACTATGCTGTTTTGCCCCTATGGGTTTGCCACATTCAGTGCAGCTCCCAGGTCCTGGTAGTTTGAAAGAAGCATTACGTTGCTTCTGGTCTGGACTCATTTTAACTAGGGACCTCTTGTAGATGTCTTGGCTTAAGTATTGTCCATTTTGCAAGCAGGGGCCTCTCCAGGCTCCCATTCCATGTGTTCTATGCTGATGTGCCGGTGCACAGTAGAGGGTGTGCTAACCAGGGTGCGGATGTTACCTAAGAGGTCCTAACTTGAAATGAAATTTCATTTTTGCATCATAAGATCATGTATTTATCAGAAAATAGTACTTTAAATTAAATTCATCCTCATACATGGATACAGCCAGTAATACAGACTGACATTTTTGAGTGAAATTTATTTCTTCCATAGTACAAATCATAGAATCATAGAATAACCAGGCTGGAAGAGACCCACCGGATCACCGAGTCCAACCGTTCAATGAAGAACAAGGTCAGAGATGATAAATAAACCAGCTTCTAATGTTAGAAGATAGACCAGGCCTGACTCTAACGTAATAATGTGTGTTTTTAACATGTAATGAAATACAAATTTAGATATACCAGGCTTGGTAAAAACAGAGAAGAGTTCTGCATTAATAGGAAAAGTTTTTTCTATGTGTTCAGAGTGTCACCTGCCTATCAGTACCCATGTGCCAAGGGCTGCTCAGTAAACAGGTGGATAACAGCCAGGTGATACCAGCTTTGTAGATAGCCAGTTACCTACAATGACTTTTGCTGCTTTTATTTAATCTTTCGGTACTTATGCTTTCTGTAGCAATTTGAAATTGATGAAGGCTAACAGCAAAGTCAATGACTGTGGAGTATTAAAGGTTGAAATGAAGAAGGTTTTGTAGACAGATGGCAAGACTTGCTTCATTTTACAGAATGAGAGTAATTCCAGGGAAAAGTGTGACAAATCTTGTAGTCATTTCACCTTCTTACTGTGATCACCCTCCTCCCTGTTATATTGTATATTTTTATGTTATAAACCAAACAAATTTACTTGTCCGTAAAGTTTTATGTAGTCAAACTGTTTCGCAGTGAGAATAATCATACTGCAATCTTAAATGAGACAAGCAAGGTAAGTCTAATTGCTCATTTGAGAGGACTCTTTTATAGATTTCTTGAAAAAGAAGAAATAAAACCTCCAGGTATGGCGGAGAGAACAAAGTTTCATAGTTCAGAAAAAAAAAAATTCATTTGTTGCAATATTTATTTTGCCATCCGGCATATAAATAGTACATGAGTGAGGGAGAGCACTACATGCCTTTTAACCATGTGATCCAGAAAACAATGCTTTTGTTGAGTTTTGGATTTTGGAATTCACAGAGCCGTTACATAATTTATTACTATGTTGTTCCTTGTCACACCTGGTTACTGTTTTTATCAGCTGCATTGAGTGATGCATCATGGAAATCAGCAACGACTAGGGAAATGTCAAATAAACACAGGCAAACACTGTTAATTGCCATATTTCAAAGTCTATGGAAATGGATATTCCAAAATAAGAGGGGGGCTGAGCAGAGGGGTTCCTATGACAGGTCATCTGGAGGTGAGCAGAGGACACCTTGCACACTTGGGAGGCACCTTGGGGTATGGGCTGAGTTTTTTCTGGACCATGATGAGTTGAAATGTATCTCTCCTGGAGACTAGCAACGCTGCAGGAGCTCAAGGCTGGAGGATGCAGTATCCTGCTGTATTAGTTATGTAGGTAAAAGAAAATCCAGACTCCACAAAACCCCCAAACAAGCTCAAAAAGACCCCAAACCAAGCCAAACTATAAAGTACATTTTAAGTAAACATCTAAGAGTCTAAAACACTTGTTGTGGTGTGGTTTAGGGAAGGCCAGATTTCTATAGATGCTGCAAATAGAAGATTCCTTTAGTGAAGTATTTTTAGTATGATCCTTACATGCCTTCAGAAATGAGCTCTACTCTAACTGCAGTTTTATGCCTTTCCATTTTTAATCCTGGTTTTCCACTGTGTAGGTTTCTCTTCCCTCTTTATCACAATTATTTATTTTTTTTTCACGTATGGGAGCAGGTTAATGTTGGCAGAGTTGCCTCCTCAGCGTGGTGCAGTTTCTGAGCTGGGGCAGCCTCTGGGGAACAGCACTGAAACCTCCCCCTCCGGGAGGTGGAAATCCATCACATGAGCCCCAGCCCCAATACACCACTCTGCCGTAACACAGCCCAGCAGCACTCGCTTTTGTCATTGCTACAAAAGGTAAGTGCTCCGAAGCTGATGATAATTCATCAAAAGGCAGCATTAACTTTAGCAATTTACTTCGTTCTGCTTTCCTAGAAAATTAAATTTTAAATCCATTTGGCCCAATGTTGAGCCTTCCATTTGACTATTAGGAGAAGCATAGCTACAAATAAAACTATGCTGAGAACATAATGAAGCTGATCTAAAGTGCTTTTCAAATTCAGGTGATCAAAGGTCACCTATGGAGCAAATTAATTCTTTTTAATGCATGCCTCAGTGAAAAATTGTATGCTGCTATGGAATTCATATCTAACTTAACTTGAAATCTAAGCATCTTTTTAACAGTTTTTCTGGATAATTCTAGAGCAATTGAATCTTTACAGGTGTGAAATATAGTCTAGTGAAGCCAGATTTCTCCACACAAGCTGCCCTGCAATGGTACTTGAGCATACTAGCCCTCCCATCAAATCTTAGGTGTATTTCAGTTATTTTCAGAAGTAATCTACACTTAAACCATTACTTGTGCTAGAGTGCATGACGTACTGCAAGTCAGGCTGCACAATCTTTCACAATGATAATGATGTGCATAGATAAAATGGATGGAAACACTCAAAGTGGCTTTCAGGTGACAAAGACCTCTGCCATCCCCAAGGCCTGTGGTGGATTTGCCCTCCCAGGCACTGCACAAAGAGATTGCACTCCCTTTCCTTCATTTTATTTTGTGGGAACAGACTTGTTTGTATCTCTGATATGGAGCATTGTTCTTTACAGCTCTGAAATTTTCCTATCATGGTTGTCTGTAGCTTTTAAGAACACACGTTTCTTTGAATTAAGACGTGATTCTTCTCAGGTAAAAATAATTTGTTGCAGAATTGAGTATGGCAGGGAGTTATTCAGAGACCACCTTTAGCTGTATGGTAAATTGGCTTGGGTACAACCCTTCCTCAGCAGCCCTTTTTTCAAAACTCAACATTTTTTCTTCCTAGTGTGACTAAATGTTCACCAAACCCAGACTCTGCAGTTAGGCATCCATGTCTTGCTGCTGAAGGGTGTTGCTGAATCAATGTCTGCAGCTTGAGTGTTCATCAGGAGTGAGAGGGACCATCCTGCAACAGTTGAGTGGGTTAAAGTGCTTTCTTAGTTGAATTCTTGTAAACTGCCTTTGCACCACAAGTTTCCTCTTCATAAGGCAGATGGACAACTACACCAGACTTCTTCAGGTAACAGCAATTTTTAAAAAATAGTTGTGCAAAAAGTTCTCCAACTGGAAAACCCACATCTTTTCCTCCCCAAAACTAGGGATATCCATGGTGCCAGTGAGGCAAGGAGCTAAGGACTGGGGTTTGTGAAGCTCTGAGCAGAGATCTGCTTATGCATTCTGGCTCCTTGCTTTTTGGACTTGGACTCAAGGGGGGATCTGTGCTTGGAAAACTGCAGATTCTTTAGTCTGAACTGCGTGTTTGTGGACTAAGGTACTTTGTTTTGCTCTCAATAGCAACATGACTGAAGATAAAACCTGATTCTCACATGTAGATTTCTGCCAATTTTAATCTTGAGGTTAATATTGAATCATCATACGTTATTTTAATATAAAGAGCGGATATTACTCCTAATACTTTTTCATTGTTTTTCATTAACTGTGTGTCCAAATCAAGGTGGTTTTTAGGTCAGTAATAACCTTAGACTTTCCTTTCTGACTTTATGTGCTCATTGGACAGCCAAGACACAATGATAGAAACCCCCTCAAACAACTTTATTAGCATTAATATGGAATATATTGTCTCCCGTAATTATTTTCTTTTTTTTTAAATCCAAAATCAAAATTGATACATGTCTGTTAAAGCTTCAAATCATAACAATAATTGCCTCTTATAAGTGAGTTTCTGGACTGATGCTGATATTTAAAAGTGTGACTCTTTTTGTCTTGGTAAGTAAAATAATGCTAATGTTACAGCAAAAAAAAGTTGCAAGTAGGATGTAGTATTTTGTGACTTCCTTTTTAAGGTAAAAGACTTGGGGCTTATATGTTCTGTTTCTGATGATATAGGTTATTTGCATAACAATGGAAAATTGTCATTTCTATTTTTTACTTAAACTTAACTCTTCATTGAAGACGCGTAGTAGTATTTGCCTTGCCTGTGAGCTGAAACATTTGCTTAATGGTTACAAATTGCTTTGGAAATTCAGCATTAAAAGCTTTGATCATGACACTTCATAATTACTGGTTGCTTCTAAAGTGTGTAGCAGTGAGTACTGCTGGTTATGACTCTTCAGGAGTTTCTTCTTCCTTGCTTGTTCAGCCATAAATGAATTTAAAAATCCTGTGCTTAGGTGTTGTTAAAGACTGATAGAATAACAGAAGTGCATAGAAAACTGGATTCTGGTGGAGGCTGGTGTTAGGTGTTGTTCCCCTCCCTCACCTTTGCAGCTGCAGGGGTTAGGAGTACCAAGCTGTCACTTAGAGTCACATCAACACCATCTGTGATCCTAGTGTGATTCTAATGATAGGACTAGGGGCAATGTGTATAGACTGGAGAGGGGCAGATTTAGTCTAGACATGAGGAGGAATTTCTTTACTCTGAGGGTGGTGAGGCACAGGCACAGGTTGCCCAGAGAAGTTACGGATGCCTCATCCATGAAGACGTTCAAGGCCAGGTTGGATGGGGCTTTGAGCAGCCTGATCTAGTGGGAGGTGTCTCTGCTTGTGGCAGGGGGGTTGGAACTGGATGATCTTTAAGGTCCCCTCTAACCCAAGCTATTCTACAATTCTATTGGACCCAAGGACTGGGTCCAGGGAGGTTCTTCTGCTTCTATACTTGGCACCACCTGGAATCTTGTGTTCAGTTCTGGCCTCTCACCACAAGAAGGATGTTGAGGCTCTGGAGTGAGTCCAGAGAAGAGCAACGAAGCTGGTGAAGGGGCTGGAGAACAAGTCTTACAAGGAGCAGCTGAGGGAGCTGGGGTTGCTTAGCCTGGAGAAGATGAGGCTGAGGGGAGACCTCATTGCTCTCTATAACTACCTGAAAGGTGGTTGTAGAGAAGAGGGAGCTGGCCTCTTCTCCCAAGTGACAGGGGACAGGACAAGGGTAATGACCTCAAGCTACTCCAGAGGAGGTCTGGACTGGACATTAGGAAAAAATTTTTCACAGAAAGGGTCATCAGCTACTGGAAGAGGCTACCCAGGGAAGTGTTTGAGTGACCATCCCTGGAGATATTTAAAAGATAGGTAGGTGAGGTGCTCAGGGACATGGTTTATTGGCAGATAGGTTGGATTCGATGATCTAAGAGGTCTTTTCTGACCTAGTGATTCTATGACTGAGATGCAGCCTGAAGTGACAGCAGCAGCTACAGAGCTGATCTATTAACATTTTTGTTAATATTCCCTGTGTTATTTTACTGCAGTCAGTCGTTCAGGTTCATCAGCTGCTGAGCAATGGGACACAACTGTGTTGATGTGGCTGTGCAACACCAGCTCTTTCCCCAGGCCCATTTCACATACTGGGCTGTGCAAGGGAAAGGATGAATGGGGGGAGGTTTACAGCTCCTTTGCTTCCACACCATAAACTACCTAGCCCCTGTGATGTCATCACCCTCTGCTAATATCAAGCCTTGGCCAGCAGCATGCTGGGTGGGTTTAGGATTTTTTTGCTTTGTTTGGTGGTAAAGATACCAGCTTTACATTGAAATTTATAGCATGGCTAGGTGGAAAGTCTTTATTCCTGTATGCAAATTCTAACACAGCTTGATGCTAGTAGATTACTGAGTACATTAAAAAGAATATTTATCTGTAGTGAAATACAGTGAAATCAATAGTACCCAGTACAATTTTGTGTGATGCTCTCAGATAGGGTGGTCAACAGGGGGTGCTCTGATCCCTTGTGTGAGTAATTTTCAGAAGGAAAGGGGCATAAGCACCTCTCTGTGTTTACAGTGACCAAGAACAAATTCTCTGTGTCACTTGCTTCTTGATTTATATGCTGCATTTTAGTACTTCATTGAATTCCACTTTAATGAAAATTTAATCAAAGTATTTTTTTCAGTTAAAGGGAAGTACATAATTAAAAGACAGAAAGCATTTTTTATATTCTAGGCATATATTTTTCTGATTTTTGGGGTTAATTTTTTTTTTTTTTGCATTTTTAATGAATGTTGTTTCAGTTAACCTATTATGTTGGGTGCCAAGTATTTTTAAGTTAGGAAATTAATCTTCGCATTTTGATGTCAAAATTCATTATTGAAGTGATATCCTCAAGACCATATCAAGAATTTGGCCTTGATGATTAAATAAAGTGTGAGAAATATTTTTTGTTTGCCTTTGGGAGTTATTGTTCACCTTTCTAACACTTAGGATATATATATCTAATCAAGTTCATTAAGCTACCCAGCATGTAGAAATGAACCGAAAAGTTTTAGATTTTTAAATATTGTAGTGGTAATGAAACAGAACTCCTTGTTTTCAGTGAGGGAAGCTTCTCCTAAATGTGGAGATATGTTTGTGAAAGTAACCAGTCAATAATTCTTTGTATTTGTCACTACAACATGAAACAGGTGAATTTTGTCTGTATCTCTGAAACAAGAGCTACCTCTAAGCAAATATTTTATGGCTTCAGTTTTTATACAGCATGTCTAGACTCTATGTGTTAGTCTGTCTCTTCTAAGGTACTTTTATACACTGGGTAAAAAGTCCCTAAGATCTGAGAGGAGGGACTTTCACCTATTCTCTTTTCTCTGAGATGTGGGTTTGTAGCTGGCAGTAAGAGATCATTTAAATCTGATAGTGGCACTTGTAGGGAGAGTATTCCCATGAAAACAGGGTGCAGTCATAGGACTTTTTCCCAGCACAGAAAGCTTTTCTTGCTAAAAGGGCCTGCACTGGAGTTGCTCAGATTAGCGTCTGAAAAATGGTTATTATGGAATGTAGTTCTCTGGATACAGAGAACATTTCTGCAGAGATCTGATGGGGAGTTTCTTTGTTGCTAGCTGGGATGAGTGACATCCTTGTAGGTACTTGGTCTTGGGTCCTCCATTGTAAATTTAAAGTGTGCTCTTAATCTGTCAAAAACAGAGAACAGATATTGCTCCTCACTGTTCCTGAGATCCTTTCCTGAAAGCTGAGACCTGGTGGTGCAGTTGCCTCCCCTGGACAGCTTCCTCTGATCTCTGCAGTTTTCTTTGTGGTGGTCCCCTTATATTTCAACACTGGATGACAACTGAAATGAACAGGCTTGAGCTTCACAGAAGGATTTTAGGACGAGTACTCCTTAAGTGGCAAAAAGAAATACAGATATAAGGAGAACATAAAACCTTCCTTTACTATTTCTTGCCTCAGTTTCTTTAGCGCATGTCAATGTTTGTTGCTGTTTGGTTGGCATTTCCATGGCAAGAGGTCTCGCCTTTCTGCCTCACATGTTTTTGAGCAGGTAGAAAGGGATGAGGCAAAGGAACAAATATCAGAAAGTTTCAAAACAGATACCCTTTTTCGACTCTTATTTTCCTTATAGGTGGATGAAGAACTAATTTGTAGATAGATATGTCACTTCTGCCGGCTGAAAAAAAAATAGTACAAACCAAAATTCCTTGCTCTCACGCGGGTTTTGCACTGCAGAACTGTTCATGCTCACATAATTAATATTAGGGCACATTTTATTTTCTTTTAAGCTCTACCTAAATTGTCAGGAGTCAAGATTCATTTTTCTGGGTAGCTCGCGAAGTACAATGGTCTGACCCCTCGGGTAATTTAATTATCTATCAAGTCCATTCCTCTGTACAGCTAATTGACCCTCTCAGTGGTCTGCATGCAGGCAGCTTTGGCAGAATTATCTCCATGCCACTGCCTGAGGTCGTCTTAATTATGCCCTGTGTCTTCTGGGTCTATACTCCATCCTTGGGAGCCCAAATCCTTATGACAAGAACCAGGACTGCAGGGAAGTTAAAGTGAAGCAAATACCTGTAAATTCAAACTCTGCTCTACAGGCACAATTCTTTCACCTCCAGAGAGACTGCAGGTCATAAATCAGAAGGCTGCTCTATTTTAGAAGATGTAAGGGATAAACTGCTCTCACTGTCATTTGTAAAATACCACCCTACCTACCCTACTTTTCATGAACAACCATTACCGGGAATTCTAGCAGCCAAAATGAAGAGAAGTGAGCTGAATACTGGGTCTTTAATTTGGATGACTCTTTGAACCATGAAAGCTGCATCATTTGTTTGCACATTTATGGTCTTTGTCAGTGGAAATTATGTCCCATACTGTCTTTTAAAAACCTTATTCAGTCAGTAAACATTAAGCATGCAGCACTCCAGCCTTACATCATCACCAGTTGCACAGTGTTATCGTTAATCTTGAAAAATAGAATTTGACTCCTTTAATTTATGCAAGAAAGCTACTTCAGCATCAAATGCCTTCACAAGGCATTAAAGTATATCACACCCAACACATTAACACCACAGATATTTGCATTACATAGGCAATTGCATTCATTAGTCTCTCAAGAGAGGTGATGTACCCTGTTTTATACTAAATATCATGCATTAGCACACACATGTACATGATATATGTGAGTAAGTATTTAGTTCACTGAAATCCAAATCTGCTGCAGAGGCCAATACAACTCTTAGCTAGGCTAACTACTTTCTACCTTGAAAGAGAGAGAAACAAAGAGTATAAGAATGGTTATACATTGTGCTTATTTTCCACTAACAGACTTTTTATAGTAAAAAATTGTATATAGTAGGCTGTTTCAGTGCTGACATTCCATCTTCTGAAACGGGTGTATACTGTACTTGATGTATGCACGCTAAGTGTGTAATTATTGCGTAGCATTTAGTTATGCATGTGTCTATATTATTTCTACACTGTCATTCACATGCTGCTGAATATTAAAATTATGTTTCCCCTTTTCAATTTTCACATTTTATGACATCATTATGCGAATATCTCAAAACGCAACAAAGTTCAGATATTTCGGAAAGATGTAGATAGAATCATAGAATAACCAGGTTAGAAGAGACCCACTGGATCATCGAGTCCAACCATTCCTATCAAACTCTAAATCATGTCCCTCAGTGCCATGTCCACCCATCCCTTAAACGCCTCCAGGGAAGGGGACTCAATCACCTCCCTGGGCAGCCTGTTCCAGTGCCCAATGACCCTTTCTGTGAAAAAATTTTTCCTAATGTCCAGCCTAAACCTCCCCTGGTGGAGCTTGAGGCCATTCCCTCTCATCCTGTCCCCTGTCACTTGGGAGAAGAGGCCAGCACCCTCCTCTCCACAACCTCCTTTCAGGGAGTTGTAGAGAGCAATGAGGTCTCCCCTCAGCCTCTTCTTCTCCAGGCTAAACACCCCCAGCTCTCTCAGCTGTTCCTCACAAGGCCTGTTCTCCAGCCCCTTCACCAGCTTCGTTGCTCTTCTCTGGACTCGCTCCAGAGCCTCAACATCCTTCTTGTGGTGAGGGGCCCAGAACTGAACACAGGATTCCAGGTGCGGTCTCACCAGTGCCGAGTACAGAAGGAGAATAACCTCCCTGGACCTGCTGGTCACACCATTTCTGATGGAACCTTCTAAGTTGGATGAAGTGTGTAGGATAAGTTTGCATAATTATCTTTTTAATGAACAGTATATTCAGAACACAGTCATTTGAAAAATTAGATCTGGAATGTTCTCCACAACTCCACAACTGTATCCCACTGTTAAAGAAACCTACTTTGATCCTCATTGTAATTTGGCAGTGCACCATCAAATGATACCCATACACCCTGCTGTTTCTTAACTTCAGGATTGTTTTCATTTCCTTGATTTAAATTAGAATTACTTTGAACTGTATTTCCCAAGTAGGATATTACTCTTGTAATACACTTTATATCCAAGTAGGATATAAAGTCTTGTATACCTCTTGCTCAGTGGTCTGGTTTGTGCTGCAGTAATTTAAACTTGTCATGTTCTCTGCCATGCTCTTTTCCTGGAGAAATTCCATTAAATTAGTGTAGTTTAGGGTGCAGTCAGTGTGGTTCCTTTCATGGTCTGTACAAAAGCAGTGAGCCTGGCACATCAGGAAGTTTCATCCATAGAAGCTTTTCTTGAATCTATTGATGAGAATCGGATTTAATGCACATATTATTCAGTTCTTTAATAAACATACGTAATGATTCAGTTCAGCATGAAAGTCACTTGAATGAGTTTTTATTAGCCATTGGAGCATATTCAATGTTTCCACTTATTACACTGGCATTTTTTTTATTATTTGTAATCACCTTAAGACAATTTTAGTATGCAGGCTCTGTCAGGTCAAGCGTGTCATGGATTTCAAAAGTAACTGGCCATCAGCAATAATGCTCTCTGTACATCCCTCTTTTCATTCTCTTGTTTAGCTATGGAATCCTCAAGCTTTATTTTGAAGTTTTCTATGCATTTTGTTACAGGACTGATCTGCTGTAAAGAATATACTTGCTGATCATCTTCTGGTCAGAGTAGCATGATAGCTCATATGCTGCACTGTTTTAACAAATGTGAAAATGCTTAATTATTCTAATGATGGGAAATTAAAATAGCTAAGATTATGGGGCTGCATTTTAAATGACTTATTTTTTTTCCCACTTTAAAAAATTTTGTTCCAGCAGAGAATTTTGAAAAAGAATTGATGCATAAAGACATTGAAAATGAGGATGAGGTTTGTTGTTTTGATATGAATTTCTCCACACATTTTTTTTTAGAGGGAAAAAAGGGTATCATTAGTCTAAATAAAATCAGTTGTTGTGTGAAATGTTTCACTTGGTACATCGATACTTCTTTTGAAATCTCCTGTTACTGACTACTTTTTCCATTTAATTTTTTTGAGATTAAGGTTTTAATCATTAGAAGAGGATGTGGTTTTGCACTGACCGTATCTAGGAATGGGTTGCATATGGACAGTGGAGGAAAAGACCCCAGGCAGTCTCTCACCCAGCCTTCTGGCCAAAGCAGGGTGAGCTCTGCAGTCAGACCTCTGGGGTGGGTTGGCAGAGCCTGCACAGCCCCTCCGAGCTCCCACTGCTCCACTGCCCTTCTGTTAGTGACAAATTTAGCAGATAAAATATGGCACACAGATCAATTGGACCGTTAGTCTTTACTTCATTATGTAACTGCAAGAATGTTGTGCACTAGATTAAACTTGTTTGCTTCTTAATGCTTGGAGGAAAATTTATGAGTAATGAAAATATGTTCAGAAAGATAAATTTATATTATATCCTCTTGATTTTTGTCACAGTTTCAGACTCCTGTATTAAGAAAATCTGTTTATTTAAAAATGTATTATGTAACCTCAGGGATGAAAAGTGAGTTTGCAAGATGCTGTAATTAAGCCTGCATTGTAAATAACTGCATAGCAGAGCTTGTGGAAACACCAAAACCTTAAATGTTTTTGGACCTGAATAAGCTCTTAATTCACCAAAAATGTGGAAAGATATTCCACAGGTGGCATAAATTTTGTGCTCTTGATATGACTTTGTTGGAAAAGATACAAAAATATTGAATTATTATTTTTAGCAGCAGTCCTGAGAGGCCCTTTTACCAAAGAAATTCTTTTGTGAGAGATTAGTGGTTCTGATTAGGGTGGTTTCTATCCAGTACATGGCAGTTTAAGAGCCATTTTTAGTCAGAAAAGCTTTTAGGATGCTAGAAAATGGTGGGACTTCAATAATGTTAAGTCAAATTGCCCTTCCTTCAAATGAACGTCTTGATTACTGCTATAGAGACTTGCCAACATGTTACTCTACTGTCTCTGTGAGGTTCACTTTTTCTGGTTTGGTTTATATAAAGTTCTTAGCAGGATAGTTTTAAAGGTCACAGCAGTACCACATTAGTTACTGCTAAATCAAATCTTAGTTTTGTTATTGGTTAGGCACTGTCTTTTTTATTGTTCTACCACTTGCTGCATTTTTAGGAGATTAGTTATATGCAGCAGAGATGTGTGGAACTCCCTATTCACAGACTCTCTCATAATGACATATATTTTCCAGAGGGAAAGTAATATACTCTGATTACCATCTTGTGCCTGGGATAGCGGAACGGGAGAGAAATCAGCTAAAAATGCTAGGCAAAATTTGAAGCTTATTTCAAATTCTCTTTAATGCTGAAAGCCTTTTAGAAATCTTTAGAAACTTCTGATGAAAATCCATTTCATCATTAAATCTATGCCTGTATTACAAATGAAGAGCTCTTCACCCTCCTTAAGTAAATGGATTACTTAAGACTTTCCTTTATAAAATGTAGTTCTGTGCTTCCACCTAGTATACTCCTGCAAAGATGCAGTGTTTCAGTCAGGGGAAATATAAGCTTATGTCCCTTTCTTGTGACATAGGAATTCACTTAGTGAATATGACATTATCTACAGCAGTGTATTTAGGCTTTTTCTTGGCTTTACCAGTGTCAGTGTGAGTGATTTGTGTAACTCTGTGTCTTCCAGCATTTGTCAAACGGCTTCAGTAGATTTTGTTCTTAGTGTGCTCTTATATCTATGCATTTAAAGGAGAAAGTATTCTAAATATTAATTATCCTAGAGTTTTATGGTGCTTTCCAGTATGTGGTACCAGAGTGCTTCTCCAAAAAGCAGTTCATTAGGGGCTGACTGGTAGCCAGAGCGGAGAAGGTTGCACACAGTGGTATCAGCTCTGACAGCAGTGGTTGCATCCTCTGTCATATTCAGCTTCTGTTATTTTTGCGTTGGCTTCAGATCTGATGAAATACAAGTACTTTTTTAATGTAAAATACAACATGGGAGCCATTGCCAAAAAAAATCTGTGATTGCCTAAAGTACGTGTTAGAGTAACGAAGGTTGTTTATCTGTGATTATTGAGTATGGTAGCCTCAACTCAGGATTGCTGGGATCTATGGTGTTTCTAACAGCCAAAGACACTTCTGCATGGTTTTGCCTCTTCTTTTCCTAAGTATCTGCTGCTGTGCTATTAACTGCTCTTGAGGAAAGTTTGCAGGGACCGATGGACCTTAACTGAGTGAGGACATCACCAGAGTCATCTAATGAAACTATCTGGGCTGGTCTAAGTGGCCTGCCTCCAGGATCTGAGGAGAAGCTCAATATCATGTCCTCTGAGCACACATATACGTATATATTTTATTCTCCTCCAGAAGGTATCTCAAACGCATTAAGTAATTAACAGAAGTTCTAAGCAATATCTGTGCAATGTGTACCTGTATCATACAACTTTGCCAGCTTGGAAATCTTCATCTTTATTACAAAAGGAGTTTAAGAGAAATTGTAGTAGTGTTTGAGGCTGTGTTCTTGGCCATGGCAGCACACACTTCCCTGCCTGTCCACCAGAAGTCAGCTGGAGGTACATGAGAGTCAGTTAAATAACACTTCTTGTCTGTTAGCACTGCCTGAGGGATGAAGTGTGGGATGGGCAAGTGAACGGTCCATCTGAGTGTGTGTCAGGCTGGCTAATCGAAGACAATGCTGACCTTGCATGCCCAAGCTCACCCTATATCATCCATCTCTACTTGTGTCAGATGTTGTGAGTTATTCTCCTTAGAACAGAGCACCAGGGCATGTTCAGATATGTGCGGTGTGCATGCAAGGTGTGTTGAAATGCTGCTTTGTACTCACTAAGTGACCATGAGGACACAGCCTTTCCTATTAACCCTCCTTCTAGAAATCTGCATATATTTAAGGCTCAGCAGATTTGGACTGCAAACTTTTGCAGGCAATTTGGTGGACTTTTAACTAATGCAAATGTGTACTGTAGTAGTCTTGCTTTTCCTCTCAAATTTCTTCCTTGAAGCAGAAAGACTTTTATTTTGATTTAAAGTATCAGTTTAATTGGGAAAGAGATATGAGACCAAGAAAACAAAGCAGAGAAAATAATACTGAGTGCATTCTGTGGAAGACTAAATCCCTTCTGACTGAATGCATGCTAAGATAATCAGATAAGCAAAATGATTTCAACATCCCATTCCCAATGTAAGAAGCATTCAGTCAAATTTGCCCTGATTGTATAGCAATGCATTACTAATAGGACTTAATGTAAGCCTTTTAAATCCAGAGCGTATTGTTAGAAAAACAGACTTCAGGCATTGCATTTGTAGGCAAAATTTCCCTTGATGTAAAGTAGTCAAAGGAGATAATTTGGTGCCACTTGGTTCTGCAGTCAGTATTTCACTTGATTACAAAGTTTTGTCTGAAACCCGTGAAGTTCAATGAGCTCCTCACTATGAATTTGGAATTACATAGTCCAAGGAGTTTTGTTAAAGTAAAGCTATGGAATGACTGGTGCTTCAAAAAAGCAAAGTTAAGAATGAGATTAAAAACTGCAAAAGGGCTTCACAGATGTTTTTTAAAAAGTCTTAATAGACTAGACAGAAATACGCTTGTCCATTTGCGACGTTTTACACATTGTTTGCAGTGTTGCCAAATTAAAAAAGATGCTCTTATTAAGATCCATCATGCACCTGTGCTATATTTGCAATTATATGTAAGGAGTTGGGCATTTTACATATCTAAATACAACACCACTTGATAGAGGGATATTTGAAGCCATCTTCTATGTTGTGTGCACTAAAGAATAAAAAACTTGGAAAGATAATTTGATCAGTTTTTGAGGAATGATCATATCAAGAGAATCCTGTAGATCTGCACCGTTGAAACTATACAACAGTCTGTGATGAAGTGCACTTCAGACGAGTGAGCAATCAAAGCCATTATGCTGTTTTCTGTAGATTAGAAGTTCACAGAAATGACTGTATATATGCATGAATATGAAAAAATATATATTCATGTATGCGTATGAATATATAAGCATAGGAATATATGAATATATATATTCATGTGTATATGAATATATATGAAGAGGAAACACCAAAACTTTATAATTCTGGTCTTTGTAGTGACAGCTACTGTTTCTGAAGAGTATTAGGTTACAGTCACAGGCAGGATGGGAGGTCTTGCTTGGCCAAGGGCACAGCTGGTGGGGCTTCGCTTCTGCATCTTGGTGCCATTTACTGTGACAAGTCAGCACTTGGCCCTGTGCGTCTGTAACCAAGAAACTGAAACTAAAGAACTCTATAAGGGAAGAGGAGTTTCTTTTTTGTTCCCTTGTGACACACCTAAAATTAGCCTTTATTTTAAAAGATACGGGTTTGTATGTAAGCCGTTTTTAATTTTTTTTTTACAAAACACCAGAAACTTTCAAAGCTCAACCTCTGTGTGAAAACTTCACTTATAACCAATGCTGGACTAGACTGTTGCTGCCCATTTGCTCTTAGATTGAGCAGAGAAGGTACAAAGGAAAAGCAGATACAGCTGTTTTTCTGGCCTTCTTATGCCTTTTTACCTGCACACTGGGCCCTAAGAAATTACAGGCACAATACCTCTTCTTGGGTATTTTAGCTCTGAGTTTCTTTTTCCTTCTTTTTTTTTTCTTTTTTTTTCTTTTTTTTTTTTTTCTAGTATGTAGTTGCAAAAGACAAAACATGACCTAGATGGTAGCTTCTGTGAGGGCTGCTAACTTGAGTTTCTGCATGTAAATGAATGTTTGGCCTTCAGAAGACGTGCTATGTTTTGTTATTCATACATGCCCCTTTTGGGACAGAGGGCACGTGTAAGAGGTGATTTATTCTTGCTCTCAGCCTTGGGCTGAGAGAGATGTGGAGCAAAGGCTCCCTGCAGAGCTGGGCACTGGGTTAGAGCTCTGCAGGGCCAGTGACTGACAGCCAGCATCTACAGCACCACATCACTGATACCACCTCTGCTGATGAGCCACCAGGCAAGTCCATGTAGGCAGAGGGGCAATAGAGCTGAACAACTAGAAAATCAAATGGATGTGTACTCAAATTAGTCATTTCAGCCCATTACACTCTAATGTAAAGGAAGATAAAATAACTGTAACGTTGTATGGCATAAGGCTTCTTGACCCTCAAGTCTTTTTTTTTTCTTGCTCTTCTGTTTTCACACAGCCTGCTAAGATCCCACGGCCCAATTCCCATACATGCACATGCAGAAGTGTTTGCACTTCTGTACATTATTCATCAAAATGGAAATGAGATTATCCTTGACATTTCACAAGTGCCAGGATCAGGGCGATACGTGGCTGTTGGCTTCATGAACTCAAATGTTAGGACTGATTTCCTGACAGCCAAGAGGAGCCAAATTTTCTGCCAGGCACAAAGAACAGATGTCTTTTACTGGAGTCCTGTTTTTCTCGGAGATTTTTTATTCTGCTTGCACATTATATATTTGAATAAGCACAAAGAAAATGTTTTTTATTTCCCTGTAGTTCAAGAATATTCTGCCTAGACTTGTAGAGCAGTTCAGGGTTTTAGTAGACTGTTCATGGTGAATTTTCTTGAGTATATCACAATGCCAAAAGAGAAGAAAAAGATATGCCTAAAGATAATAAATACTGAGACAATATAAATGTGAACTTCTGCAAATAATTTGCTTCCAGCTATTACATCAAATTGTTGCAATGCAATCTGAGTTTAGACTGGTGGTCAAGGCTGAATAAAATGTTTGTGGTAGGATTTGGTGAAAACATTTATTTTCCAGGTCACTACTTTTTTTTGTATGAAAAAGAATAGCAAGCAATAGTATTAACAAATAACTCAACTAGCTAACAGTTATAGGCTAGCGTGCATGCAGTTAAAACTCTAGAGGGAGAGCAAATCTCACTTTCTGAGCTAAGGAACCCATCTTGCTTAGCAGTATGTTATTCCTTTGTGATTGTTATGGGGTGGGTTTGATGTTTTAAGTTTTTTGAGCTTGAAATTTACTTGCACCTTAAGACTTGAATTGAGAAATATTGGTACAAAAGAGACCAAGTTATGTGCTGCCCCTCATATGAATAGTTCCTCTTTAAATATAAGTAGTTGGAGTCTCAGGGCAGTAAAATGATGTGTAAAAAAAATATCCTGCATGGGTCTTTTCTTAGCCACAGACAGGCTGTCGAAAATCTATTTTATTGTGTGTGCTAGCTCAGTAAGTGTGCAGTAATTGTTCTAGAGGGGCTATTTTACAGGGGTTTGTTTGGAAATTGTGATTTGGGAAAGTAGACAAAATCACATGAATTTTGGTAGGCAATCTGTGTCATTTTCATAGATATTTGAAATGCCCTGGCTTTAAAGATGTGTCATGCTATGTGATGCATAAAAGAAATACAAGAATGAAAGGGATATATCTCACCACTTTTAACTATTCTGGATCTAAGAACAGTGGATTGAGATGTGAGGAAGATGTTATTTATGAAAATTAAGCTCAAGTGAAAAAAATTGCTCTGACATGAAATGGATCATGAAGTATTTAATCTATCTCTTATTTAAAAAAACAGTGATGTACTGATAGTGAAATGCATTAAACATAACAGAACTATTTAAAGCTATTCTAAATGAAGCAAAGGGACTTAGATAATGCATTAGTTGAATTAAATAGGAATTACTGTAGTCCTTTGTAGGCACATGTGAGAGAAATGCTTTACATACTGTGGTGTCTGAACTCTTCAAGAAGAGTGTATTATGCTCTGCAGACCACTGCATCTTTGGTCTTGTCTCCTGAAGAATAAAATAATGTTTAGATGGCAAGTTCTGTGGCATAGAGAAGGAGCCTTCCTTGTAGGCATATATAAGAAAAGTGTTGGAAAGCCACAGCCTGCATCAAACATCTTATAGGTTACAAGGGTTAATTGACAGTTGGGGTAGATTAGTTGCTAATTCCTGTGCTTTGCCTGTCACAACTTGTTTTTTCATTATTTTTTTTTATGTTAACTTTGTTGCCTCATGCACCTAATCATACATGATTCAGAGTTTCTCATTGTACTGTCTGACTTGTTCTGCTGCAGGACAAGGTGAGGAAAGGGTTTTAAATCCTTCACCCTCTGATCTTAGAGTGCGGTTGGATGTTTGGCCACAGCAGTTGTTGCCACTGTAAGAGGGACTATGGTTTTCTTCAACTACATTAAGACTTCCCCTGTTTTTATTACTTTCTATGGTTGTTGCAAAGTGGGATGTTCCTTCCCTCTGTAAACATGGCATGTCATACACTGAGTAAAGGTTTGAAAACAGAAAACCTTTGATATTGAAGTCATGTCTGCCTGGGAGTGTTACTAACCCTCAGTACTGCTGGTAAAATTTTGCAGCCCATCACTCTCTCATATTCCTGCGGGAGCTGGCAGGAGTGCTATCATGTCTGTTTTGCATGTCTGATTGCAAATGCTCAGTTTGGGGCACAGAAGTGAATGCGTCAACTGAGCAGTGCTAAAATATCGTCCACTGATGCAAGCTGACACCTTGCAGTTTTTACAGTCTTCATTTGACTCTGAATTCTAGGGAAGAAAGCTGAAAGCACACTCAGAAATGTATAAAAGCACTGGTCTTACTAGCAGTAGGGAATTTTGATTCCAATTAATAGCAATGAATAAAGTGCTTGGGAAAGGCAGACAGATGTTCAGGCCAGAGGAGAAGGGATGAGTCCATGCGTGTCATTCCACAGCAGTGTCACAGGCCCTGTGAAATGGGATCAAATCTTCTGCAGTGGCTTTGCTGGCTTTGAGGAAAGTCCTCAGTAGAACAGATCATCCCTCAAAACTCCCCACTGATATATCCCAACCTGCAATTGTCACAGAACTCAGAACAGTACTGAAAAATGTGCTGTGAAATGCAAAACTGAAAAAACTATTTAGACCGAACTCTAACAAAACTTTTTAGCATATCTCACCTCCTGCATTTTCCAATGGGGTTGGCTTTGGAATAACAAAACCTAAGCATATATTGTAATAAAAACAGGGAAAAGAAGTTTGATATTTAGGATTTATTGTATTTGTGCCTTGATCCAATTCTGTAAGTTTTATGATGTAGTCTTCTTGTAAAAGCATTCTGTTCGATGATAGATTGTGTCTATAGACACAATATTGTTTTTAACTTCAATCATATGTTCAACCTGTCAAAAGGGGAGCATCTATATTCATAGCCTACAGAACTGAGTCTTAAATTTTATTGCTTGCTTTTCAATAGACCAATTTAATTGTGTGAATTCCTTTTCTCCATCTACTTTCCTAGAAATCAGTACAAGTTTAGCAGCAGCATCACTTGTTGTGGTCATATTTAGCTCAAATTAATGTGTAAGTTGACCCAGCTGACAGAAGTACATCAGGTTACCCTTGGTTTGTATCAGTTATTTTATTCAACTAGAGATGTTGGTTTTGTTAATACAGGAAATAAACTACTTACCTTCTTTTAATGTTTAAAAAAAAAAGAAAGTGAGCTTTGTTAACCTTTCTGTGATTAAATTTGATTACAGACATGATAATCAATGCATTAAGTGCAAGTGTGTGTTCTCAAGTATAGATTTGTTGGGAGGGAGGGAAGATTAAGAGGCAGCAGTGGTGACTGAACAGCTTCACAACCTTCCTGTTCTCATTATACCATCATTTTCTGACCATATATACCAAACATCATTTAAACTCTTAAGCAAATGTAGGTTAAATCTTCACATTGCAGATGCACAAGAAGTTTGGACTGAGGTTGAAGTAATTCTCAATTTTCAGGGCTTGACTTTGCCACATTTGTAATATTGTTTTGGAGTACCTTGTGTTTTAAGGGTAGATAATATAAATACACATACACAATGTTGTTGTTACTTAAATTCTTTATTCTGTTGCTATTTCATATAGTACAAGATAGCTGATTTAAAAATTGGAAGGGTTTATTCTTTTTATTTTCTATTCATCAATCAGAAGAAAATGAACAGTTAAAGAACAGACTAGTCCTCCAAAATACTTAAAACTATTTAATCTCTTTGCATAAAAAAGCGGTAAATATTAATTTTTCATGCCAGCAGTTCTATATGATATATCTGTCTGCATGTGCGCTAAGCCTGTAGGCTCACATACCACTGTTCTTATTTTAAACTGTGTTGTGGGAACAAAATGCTAGGGAACAGATAGTTCCATGAAAATTTCAGTATACTTATTTAACCTTTTCCACTGAACTATTGAATTCATCAGGTTATAGAAACCTCAACAGAAAAACTGTATTTCTTGAATAATTTTTGATTCATAAAGTTCTTAATTGCCTAGTTATTTTTTGCTAATGTTCATGGTATTGATGTAATTGAAGCTGTAATATGTTTCCCTTAATTTAGATCCAAACCAAAGATGAAACAGTAACCCCTGTGGATGCACAGTGTCACAAGCAGAGATGGATGGTGTAGAAATTGTTGAAACATAAGATTGATGATGTCCAGCATTGCTTCAGTGGTCAAAAAAATCTTTAATATGAAATTAACCCTTTTTCATAATTTACATGATACTTCTTAGTTAGTTTGCAATGTTTTTTTATGTATGTTTTTATATATGTAACCAATCTGCTACTATTTTTTACTTTACAGGGCTGCTGGGGTTATAATTTTCTAACGACTGAAAACTTGATTGCTGGTGTTCCTAACGTGACTTCCTGATTTTGAGACTTCAGGTGTGTTTTTTCCCTTTACTGGTGGTTCAAGTAGTAATATTTTCCAAGACAAATATTTCAAACAAAATTGTCAAGCTTACCTATCTGAACTTTCAGAGGTTTTTGAGGATGGTCAGTATTGTGGAGTTACCTAGAAAAGTGATTGTTTGCAGAAGATGGATCCAGCTGAACTGCTGGATTTACGCATGTTTCTTTTCTAGTCTCACTGTGTTTTCTTGCAGTTCTTTAATTTGATTGCAGGACTGTAAAACATAATTCTTCCTGTAAGAATTTTACAGAACTAAACTACTCTTGAGGTTATTTTGCTAAAAATATTGGAACTAAAATATTTATGAATAACTTTTGAATAGTTTTGAAAGAAAACTCACTATAAACTTTTATAAAACAAATTGATTGCCGTGTGAGCTTCAGTCTGATTCTGAATTTAGCAAAAAAAACTGATCTTGAGACAATGTTGTACTCATAATATCTGGACAGAGAAGTCATAAATCCTTTCCTTCAAACCTAATTACTTCCCTTGTCTTATTATTATGTATTTACATTTTTAGTGGTAGCTATTTCATGTCTTATGCACAGTGTAAAATATTTTTTCATTCATACAGTAAAAGATACTCTGCTTCTTTCACTAGAAATTATTGAATATCAAACCTTAATGACTTGATTATTGTTGTCACATCCAAAAATTTGATTGAATGGCTTATTTTGTTCATGGCAGTTTACTGTCTAAAACTGTGGTAGAACCAGATATTTCTTCTGTCATCTTTATTAATCAGAGAAAGGAAAGTACCTTACATTATATCCAGATTTTGAACAGTTCCCGTGATAATTAATGGCCAATATCTAGGTTGCTTAATTGGATATTATTTCTTTTAAAATCATTAATGCAAGCTCAATGCATTTTAAACAACTTCATGCTGCAATTTTATGCCATTTTTCCTTCTCTTTAGTAACTTTAAGATGTTAGCTTGGTGCTACTAAATGAAAACCAATGCCCGATACTTATCATTCGATATTTGCTTATGTTCATGCAGATGTAAGATGAGTCCGTAACACTTGAGATCTGTAAAATACTGTCCTGGCCAGGGTAGTACACCTGGCAGTTGGTGGAGGGGCCGCATGCCAGACTGGTAGTCAGGACAGTATGAGAAACTGCTCATTCTTCATCTCCTGGAATTCTAGTCTCTTGGACAATTGGGCTAGGCTTATCCGATGAGGAACAATGAGACATCTGTGATTGTTAGTTTATGAGATGTGCTCCTGCAGGCTCCCATGCTCCTACACAGATAAACCATACCAGTTTGTGCCATGGCAACATTTCTAGCTGTTGTTTTTGTACGACGTTCCAATAAAGAGATGTCATTTTTCTAAGGCAGGAAATAAAATTTTATAGCTGGCACTGCCCATGAGTTCTAGAACAGCACGGGGTAGGAAAATGAATTACAGACTGATTTTACAATAAAGTGATTTGATCACATTGTATAGTGATTACCATATTGACAAAAATAAATAAGGTATCCTGTGGTGATAATAGCACCAGTTTTAAATAAATAGCACATTCATTGATTAGTAATGGATGTCTATGTCACAGCTTCCTAAATTATCTCCTCTTCCTGTGACTTGAACCACATTTCTCCCTTGTGCTCATTGCTTTGTCCTTCCAGGTTTGTTTGTTTCTCTCTGCATTTTTCTTTGATTCTTCTATTGACAAAGTTTGAACTGATGAAGCCAAAGTTAAAAGGCAGAATTTTACATGATAAAATGAAATTCTGAAGAAGTTTACAGAGCAGAAGTTGAGATTCAGGATTGTATTAATTAAAACCTGAAATAAACATTGATTTCAGTATGTCCTCTTTGCCTTAAATTTATAGGTCAAAAGGCTTTGGTTTCCTTGAAATATGGTTATATTGATGGGTTTAGAAAACTTGGGATGTTTAGTAAAGAATGAGAACAGGGTCTCCTGTTTCAGTCATCTCAGGGTAAGGAAAGTTTTCCAAAGCATTTTGTTCTACAGAACTTATGGGGAGTTGATCAAGCAGGCGTCTTGGCTGGGCTGTCAAACTTTGCTCAGTTTTCTGTTCTATGGTACCACATTGTGTTAGACAATGACATTTTCAGTAATTTCACACCTTCAAAGATAAGAAATGCATCAACTAATACCTGGAAAACAGATTTGGATCTTATTTTATTCCACTAAGCAAAGATGGAGACTGCTTGGATAGACTGGGAAATAAACCGTCTTGGGATAGAAAGAGTATGTGAAATTCCAGCTTTCCTAATTTCCCTCATTGTTCACAAAACAGTGGTCCAACAATAAAATGATTGCTTGTCCTGATGGCTATTGGCATCAAAATAGCAATCCTTGTTCATAATGACAGGGTCCTTGTTAGCAACTCTAACAAGGTTTTTGAGTCTTCTAGCACTCTTCTTGTGCTTCACTCCTAAAAGGTAGTGGGAAAAGCTCTTCCCCCACAAGGTATTTCCCAATATCTTCTTAGAAGCCTGCTAGTGTGGACATGCCATGAAAGTAGCTAAACACCCCAGAGACTTGTGTTTAAAAGGCAGTACCTCTTCTAACTCACCTCAAACTTGTACTCTACAATTGCAAACACTTCAAAAGTTAGGTTGGTAATGTTTTTTAGCTGTTGAATGCCAAGATAAAAAAACATGAAGCAATTTTAAATTGGCCTTTCAAAAAGAGTTTTACAAGGAAAAAAAGCTTCAACATCAAGAAATCTGGCATTAGCTTTCAAGTGTTTTGCTCTACAATAAACGTGTTTCAAAGATGTACAGTTTGGACGTCAGTCACAAAGATTGTTATGTACTTTATACAGAATATAGCTTTAGTGGTAAGTAGGGAACACGTTGATTTCACCTGTTTTTTCTCCTTAAATTTATGGGACGATATGAAAAACGAACAAGACTTGATATTCATGCAAATGTTATGTGCTAATCCATTTTTTGTGGATAAGTTATAACACCTACTTGTGTAACCCTCTGTGGGATGCATGCATTGAGACAGGCAGGGGCATGGGCTGTGCCTTGAAAGTCCTTTAAAACCTGATTCACACTGAAAGCAAGATTTACCAACTTTTCAATGTGGAAGAAAATTTAAATTTGCAGTAATTTATTGCGAATATATTTAAAATACATAGGATAATGCATGACATATCTTTTGCATGTTAAGAAGGTGGATGATTTTCTTGATGCTTCAAGCAGATGCTTTACCCATGAGCAACTTGAGCGGCAATCTGCCCTTGAGTAACCTCACAGCAAGCTACTGCTGTAGCAGTAAGGGATCTGCAATGGACATGGAGGAGAGCGCTTCCTGAGATGTTCTTGCTTGGCTCCATTTATGCTATAGGGCGATATAGGATTTACTGGAAAGAACAAGCCAGATTCCTCTAGGATTTGCATAGAAAAGTCCTAGCAATATATATAGGTCAGCTATAGCCAATCCTGAACCGATGCTGCAAGTGAAGAGGCAGGCTGGATCCAACTGAGGATTACCAGGAGAAACACAGTTTGAACCTTAGATAGATGGACTGGGAAGCCTGAATTCCAATGCAGGTTTTAAGTACAGAAGTGAATTGAAAGAAAGCAAATAGGTTCGTGGTTTTCAACACATTAACTTTCAATGTTCGTATACTTCATCTGTGCCGCACAGATGCCAGAGGTTTAAAATAATTGTGGAACGGATGCCTAGAAGGAGAAGGCACATCACGTTAAGTTCCTTTAGTGGGACTGAATCATTATTCTTCTCCATTGTACTTTCCTGTTACATTAAATGTAAATAGACATGAAAGGTAGAGCTTCCCTGAAGACTGAAATGATACTTTTGTCAGTTTTGGCCCCTCATCCTGCCATTCTGTCTCCCTTCTATGCCTGGTTTTGTCATGTATATGTCTGAGCTTTCCATTGACAGTTACATAATTGCCTGAAGCTCTACTAATTAATCATTAGCATAACTTTTCTCTTCTGCTTCTTGAACCAGTTTTAGTTTTGTGGGCTCTGGCAGAGCTGCTGCCTGTAAGGGTAGTGAACCGAGCTCCTTGTAGAGCAGAACAGTCACCGTTCATTAACGGATGCTCCATTGGACCATCTTTGAAATAAAGTTAATTCCTTGAATTTGTGCAAGGGATCCCACTGGAAAGACACTCTTCTTTCCTTTCCTCTCTGTCTCTTCTTTGCAATAATGACCAAATAAAGGCTCCATGAGCTCTTTTTCCTACTGACAGTGAAGCACATGACAAAGGATATTGCTCTGATTTCCTCAGTAAGGTCAAGCATAGTTATTAAAAATGTTGTTTAAATATCTATTTTTCCTGGCTTGTTCAGGTGCAATCCCCAAGAACTTTGTCATTGAAGTCTGTTGTAATATAAGATATTAAAAAGTAGTTATGACCATATTTTTAAAGTAAAGAGAGTGGATATTGAAGGTCTACAGTCAGAGAAATTCTAAATCTCTACTGAAACTTCCTTGGGGCAGATTTTTTGCACATAATTTGTGTTAAATTGAGGCTGTTTTAGTTTCAACATTAGGGAGATTCTGTTAAGAATGTTGATGAAATATTTAAATAATATAAGCTGCATGATTTTCTATTTCCCAAGTAGTTCTGCTGCTGAATCTCTGCTGTGGTATCTCTGCTAAGTATGGTTCCTGTTCATTAAATGTAATGACACAACATTAGAAGTTAAAATAAATGATATGCAGGACGCCCTGAGAGGCCTGGACTCTGAACTCACTTCCTGTATTTCACTGATGTACATTTAAATTGTAACTATTTCTTTGATTTACAGTTTCTTGCTCTGTTCGAGAGGAGTGGATAGAGCATTCTGAAGTTAATGGAAAAGGCCTGTTGGCTTCAGAAGATTTTAGAACAGACCCTAAATAAGGAAGCATTGATCCTGATGTGGGTCTACCTTGAAACAATGAAAGGAAGTTGTTTATTTATTTACTTTATTTACTAAGATTTTTTGTTACTGATGCCTCAGATGTCAGTAATTATAGTTGTTCAGAAAAATATACTTTTTCATAACTGTAGACTCACTTCAGTTATAAAATTTGCATTATGATTTCTTAGTGAATCTTCAGAGAGTCCGTAGTCACTGAACTAAACTGAAAATCCTTGTAATGACAAAGCTTCTCTGACACTGAGGCTGTGCAATCCTATTTAATTCCCCACTTTGGGATTTATCCTGTTTTGTTAATGGAGTAACTGATGTCTTTAGTCACTTAGCAGCAAATTATGTCAGAAGCGTTATGAAAACAGGAACAACAAGTACATCTGTTTTTGTGACAGTTGGTTGAGTTTGGAAGCAAAACTTCCAGAAGTTCGATTTCTTGGTGAAGTTAAGCCTCTCTGTATGATAGTTGTGGCCAAGAGGAAAGAGTCCTTCTCTGTTGAGAGCTACATCATCCATTTCTTGCCTTGCAACTGTGCTATAATTTATCTGACAACCCAAGGATCTAATTTAAGGAGCTGAACTGACAAAAAAAAGTCTGGTGGTATTGGAGAGCAACTTTTTCTGAGCCAGGTGGTGGTAGTAACAGACAAGCACCAGCCCTGGTAGCCTCCTGTTGGATTGGCTCAGCTGCATTGTGAATCCTTAAGAAAAGTTTAAGCCAGGGCTCAGGGCACTGGATTGTGAGTATTTCCTCTTTAATAAATGAGTTGGGGATACTCTCCTCCTGAAAGTGTGCTTTTTAGTAACTGAGACCAAGCTGTGAGAAGCAAACTTTTCACAGCCTCTGAAGGTGCAAAGACACTTTTTCCAAAGGCAAGGAGCCTTGTCAGAAGTTCTCACTGGTGTCGTTGCACTTACTCAGTGCTACATGGCCTTGAGATGCATAACACAGTAATTCTGCCTCTGAAAAAAGGGACCAGTTTTCTTCTTTGTTGTGAATTGTTCCATTTTACAGCAGAATCAACAGTAAAAGATGTAGTGGGAAAAATTGTCTTGATAAATAACTTGTGCACTTCATAGAATTTATAAAATGGAAAAATTCATAAAGGGAAAATATGTTATAAGTTTTATTTGCATATACATAAATATATATGTGTCATCATCACCATAACATTTATTACATAAAAAGCATGTTAAAGTTTTTTTCAGAAGCCTGTCATAAATTCAGCACTTTCCATTTTTCTGTCATGTACTGGATGTCTGTCTTCAATTTTTAAATACTGGTTATCTGCAGCCTCTAGAATTGTTTACTCTTCAAGAAGGATATTTCAGTTAAAGTATGGAGGAATTATTTTGGAACATAGGTAGCCACTTATGCAGGTGGGGGAAAAATATAAAGTTTTTTTATCCACCAGGACTATGTTTCCTTTTCTGGAGAACTGATCATTTCAGGGTTTTGGCTAAAACAAAACTGGATTTTTTTCTGCTTTATTTAGGAGAAGTTTAGAAGGTTTTGTGACAATTAGCAATCAAGGCAACAACTTACTTGATCTACAAGTTGTGACGATTTTTTTTGTGGTGTTGCACTGTTGACTCTAGGTCACAGTCACCAGCATCTTCCCAGCATGAGGAAGGACTGGCATAGGTAACTTTGGTTACTGAAATCATATTCTTCCTGGTCCATCATTGTATGCACGCAGATCAACACCTCAGTGAAACAAAAGGTAATGCAGGTTGCTATGGGCTTGGCAAGTGTTCAGTTTGTTTCAAAACCAGGGTAGTAATCTTCAGAGGAACCTGGGCAATGCATCACACTGCTATTATTTATCTACCTAGCTGAAAATGATATATAAATATTTTTCCATTTCCCATATAAGAATCAAAGCACAGCATGTATAAAATATTTTTGTCATTTTATTTTCAGTTATATATTATTCAATAGTGTTAAAACTTTCACAACTTTCATGATTTGCAACAACTTTTTTGTTTGTTTTCGGACCTTAGAAAAAATAGCCCCAGGTAGAAAATATTTGTAATGCCTTTTTTTTTTTCACAGCTATTTCTGAATTTTTCATATAATGAATTCTAGCTTCAGATACTTATCCTCACATTCTGCAGTGGTTTAACAATATTGAAACCATTTATGCTAAAGGTATCCGCCATCAAAATTTTTGCCTGCAAGGAATCCAGATATGTCTATTACTTTTGTAATACACATACAAATAAGATATCACTGTTGTCAGAAAATACCTTTTCAGTATGGTGAAATACTTTTCACTTTTGCATGTTTCTGTAAGGCTTGTCCCTTTGCATTGATGATGTAAATATAGTAGATGTATTTAAGTAAACAAGGAGTCTGTAGATACAGAGTAAGGAAAATAGAGTGTTAGCTCCTCATTCACCAGTGCAGAAGGCACTGAAGTTCATAGAATTATAGAATGATAGAATGGTTTGGGTTGGAAGGGACCTTAAAGATCATCCAGTTCCCCTGCCATGGGCAGGGACACCTCCCACTGGATCAGGCTGCCCAAGGGCCATCCAACCTGGCCTTGAACACCTCCAGGGATGGGGCAGCCACAGCTTCCCTGGGCAACCTGGGCCGGGGCCTCACCACCCTCATTGTAAAGGATTTCTTCCTAAAGTCTAAACTAAATCTTTCCTCCTCCAATTTAAAGCCATTAAGTTAATGTTTTTAAAGAAAAAAAATATGTATTTCTTTTAATGTGTATTTTTAGGTTCCACTCCAATTTGTGTGTTGTCCTTTGCTGTTCTGGCTGTGCTCAGAGCCCCATCTTTGGCAAACGCTGATGGAGAACCAATCTGTGCTGTTTTGGCTATGCTGTACTCTGATCTTCTCGCTCTCCCATCCCACTGTTTTTTTGCTCAGAGCTGACACACAAAAAACCCCCATTGTCTGGAGCTAATAAACAGCAGAAGGAGAGATACAAGAAAATAAGCAGCTAGGAGCTGGCCCCTGAGGTTGTGTCACTTCCCAAGCTTGTTTTCCTGCCATGCCATGGTGGTCTCCTTTTTTGGTGGTTCCATGAGTCAGCGTCCCATCAGCTACCACAGAAAATGTACTTGGAAAGAAGTCGCTCTTCTCCTCAATTCTGCTCATGTTTCCAGCATTTTCTTCAGTGCTTCCTGCAGGATGAGTGTGGAACCATAAAGGAGACTGCTACACAGATGTGAAAATATCACTTGCAATTATAGAAATAATTTTTTGATCGTTTACAGGCAGCACATGAAGAAGTCTTCAACCGAAGGCCAAAGCTTTTCACAAACATACAGGGTGTCAGATCCTGGCTTAGTTTGAAGTATCGTCATGGACCACCTGGCAGAGTTGGCTCCTGCTAGTCTAAGTTCTTATTAGAAAATGCAACTTTTCTGTAGCTCCTACATTTTCTAACGGTGAGGCCATACACAAGGTGTGATGGTAAGTAAGAACTTTTTCATTTCTGCTTTTTTTTTGTTCTATTTTTCTTCATAGTTTGATGTTTTCTCAGATCTTTTCCATCTCTTCTGACTCTCCCAGTACTTTGCATTTAGTGCCATCCAAAACTGAAGTACCTTTTGCCTGGCTTGAAGTTCAGAGGCAATCAGATCCAGACTGTGTTAGTATCACACTACTGATGATTTAATTGTCTTCAGTCCTGGAGTCCTCCACAGTCTCAGTGTCTATCCATTACCTGCCATTTACAATGAAATGGATCAGACCTTTGCACTGAACGGGAAACTCACATAAAGACATTACAGATGTTGTTAAATGTGGGCAGCAACTTTCTAATGGTCCTATATGCCGCATATGGGCTTATTCACCCATCACTATATTTTAGTGGTTTTTCAAGTGGTGTGGCTTTTCTTTATTTTTAAATGCATTGGATCTGTTCAGTCCCAGTTGAGAGCAGTAACTTTTAATTGAGCTGTGATTAGCTTCTTAAACTACCTGAATCTGATGGCAGAAATATATTGCATCTTTTGTTAATTGGGAAATTGATTGCTCGGTTGAGCGTCCCTGGTGGTAAATATGATAACCTTTAACGTGACAGGGGATCAATAGTTCAGGGGTTTGATTTCTTTGTTTTAAAGCAGTAAGACCTGAATATACCATCCCCCTTCTACCTTCCCCGCATCCAAAATAGGAGGGGTGGAGTGGAAGGATTTGAGGAGATCTAGTAGTTTTACACAGGCAATGCTGCGTTGCATCCCATCTTAGTGCTTCTGAATGTGTGCATTCAGACTTGGGATACTGAAAATCAAAATAAGAAGGAGAATTGATAACTTCTGCCTTGAAACTTTACTTTTTATTACCTTAGGGATGTACCCACTTCAGCATTTTTATATTGTTTTTGCCTTTAGGAGAAGCTGACAGATGTATACGCCTTTAGAAACACAAGAATTTGATGCCTATGGAGTAATTACTCTAGGCAGCTGTAAATGACCCCTCTGCCAACCCCTCCCATATGTGTTTCATCTTATTGAGTTTTGTTATTTTTGTTTTCACTGGAACTGAACTCAATTCTCTGAAATGCAGAAAGATGTGTTGACTTGAGTTATACTGGAATATTTTATGGCAGTTTTGTTTCAAATCTTTCCTGTACAAACTCTAATGCCTTCCCAATACTTGACTGCAACCTATTTGGAGTGGGATTCTGACATTGTCTTCTTGTGTCAAGTATCACAGCCGTGCAAGGCTGATGCCTTTCCAAAGGTTGCCTAGTCTATTTAAGCAAATGATAAAACCATCATCAGTCTGTTTTAAGTACACATCCAGTCCTGACTAATATACGTTTCCAGATCTTTTGTCTAATTTTTGAGAAAAAGATATATAAAGGTGATTACGCACATGATTAAGATGCTTCCTTTCTCAGCGTGAAGCTAAGACATCTCTAAATCAGTTTATTAGCATCGTTGTCAGAAATGTGTCTCTATAGAACTTACCTTAAAACTTAAGCTCAATGACAGATGGGCATTTTTAGGTAAAATTATCTTTCGTAGTTCCTTTTTAGAAGCCATGCTCACTATAGTTCCTCAGAACACCTGGTACTGTGGGTTTGAGCAACGTGGAGGCACGGCTTATTCTTCCTATTAAGCTTGTGCTCCTCACAGCAGCTTCAGGTCTCCTCAATATTTTACACAGTGAAATCCCTCAAAGACCTGCCCTCTTGAAAGAGCAGGCTGAATTTGAGGGAAAGGAGCACAGTAATACAGAATCAAATGACCTCTTTCCAGCAAATTTGAACTTTCCAGTTCAAGTGGAAGTATGTTTCCACAGAGACTGGTAATGTTTTGTCCTTCTTCCCATAAATCAGCCCTGAATTATGCAGCAGGGTGTTCAGGAATCTCAGTGCCTGAAACAGCTGAGAATGACAGGGACCAATTACTGTTACACTATCAGCTGTAAAAACCCTGTCTATTTTCAGCTCTTTTGCAGATCAAAGCCCTTACTCTTTTACAAGAGACCAAAACCTTTAATAACCATTAAAGAAAAAGCATTCCAGTCCTATTTTTAGGTATACACAGTAGAGCTAGCACATTAATAGCCTTAGGTGTGGATGGGAACACACTAACTCAAAACAACCCAGACGATGCATACTGCTCATCATTCCTTATGAAAGACTGCTGCACTGATGAATCACTCTAATGTCTCAAATCCCAACATTTACCATTATTTATATTCCACTGTATACATATATTTTATCATTTTTACTTCAGTTTGAGCATTAGAGTCGTTTATTGAAAGACAAAATTTGATTCAGTACCTATTGGTTTGGGAAAAAAATCCCTGAATGGAGAGTGAAAGGTCTGACAAAACCCAATAAAACCTGCCTTCTCTCTGTAGTCTTTTAAGGCAGGATGAGCTTCCTTCACTGAGAAGGGCATATTAAGAACTTTTTACATGTTGTAAATTTTTAAACCTCATTAGTTGCACACAATTAAGTCATAACAATTGAAATGGGCTGAGCAGTCCACAGAATATGTAAAATGTGAATTTATATATAGGAAGTAATCTCTGGTGGGATGTCTGCCAGGGGAACCTGGGGTCAGCTGGAATTTTACAAAATTTACTGACCTGTTTAAATTCATTTGTCGCTTTTGTCTTAGATTCTTTTCATGTGGTTTTTCTTTCTTGCATCTTCTAATGTTGGCAGAGGTGTCATCTACTTCTAGTAGAAGTAATCTACAGATACAGGAGAAAATGTCTTTCAGAAAAATCATAGATAACCATCTGTACTATCTCTGTCATATATAGGAATTGCAGAGTAATCCACCACTTAAAGAGTGTATCACAAAATATTTTTCTAACATATCCTAATTTCTAGATGTTTCTTTAACATTGTGCTCCCAAAGATCCATTTCAGTTGGTCACTCATCACTTGTTATTATAGGTCTATAATAAGATACAATAATTCCCCATTTTTGGAGGTGCAGTTCTGATGATGAAAGGGTCAAAGACTTTGAAGTAAAATAAACTGGGAAAACATGATTAGGAGGAAGATAAATGAGATCCCATAGGAAAGGAAAAATTGCTGTCACATTATATTTTTAATTCTTGAAGCCCTGTGTGCTGCGTGATCAGCAGTGAAGGAAAGACTCATCTGAGGCTCAGGTTCAGGATAATGGGTCAAACTGGACCATTGCAGATGCTGTTAGACTTGTTTGTCAGATGTCATGGTTGTTAGATGTCACTAGTGGTCTGAGTCTGGGTATGTCTTTGCACAGGTTTTGTAAAATAGGATCTTGGTTCATGTGACACACAATCTGTTTTATACCTAACTGCTAAATCTCACTTAGTTGCCATTTTGTTTTTAGAATTAGTTATTATTTATTATAGATAAGAGTAACTTATCAGATCTGATGTCTTACAGATATCAACAGTTTATATGTACTCAGGGCCTTTCAAGGAGCACTGCAGTTTGAAATAGTTTCATACATATCTCCTCCAAAGACACAGATGAGACTCAAAGCTAAAATAAATGTGCAGAAATAACGTTGGCGTTTCGAAACTGAAGATAATTTAGAACATATTGCATGATGGAATTACAACCTAATATCTCATAATTTTTCCTACTTGTCAGGAAAGGTCATACAAAGCTGTAAACAATCAATAGTTTTCATGTCTAAAAAGAAGAAGTTCAAATAGTTTTTCATGAGCTGTGAAGGTTAAATGAGGCACTTGCCAAGATCTATTGGGAGTTATCTAGGCTTTACATATTTTATAGTATGCTTAGTGGCGTATTCATTCCCATTACCATTAATGGCTTATAATTAATCAAAAGAATTTGGTTTAGATCCTGCACATGTAAATCATATAATTGATCTCATCTTCTGGGAATTATCCTGAAGAAACTGCTAAATGAATGATCTTAATGTACACTGGAATTTATATGGTATGTTATGGCAAACAATCTGAGAAAGAAAAATATGCTATCTGTGTATAATACCACAGCACAGAGGCATTTGTTCAAAGCTTTGGTTAAGTAACTCTTGGCGTGTCTCTGGCCATATAGAAAACACTATGGACTGAAACTTGTCAATTGGCTTGTCGCGACAGGGGAGCAAATTAGTTTTTGCCAATTTGGGAAGATACTCGTGTGGTTGTGCCCTTGGATAAACACATTTATATATATTTCCACAGTGCAGGCATACAAAGGTCCATAAGGATTCTTGAATGTCTGATATATGAAATGGCAGATGGGCATTTTGCTTCAGTGACAGCAGGTTCAAATTGGTTGTATGGTAGGTTTTCAGAAGCAGCAATAATTATATCTGTGGTCTCACACGAGGGAGCAAAAGATCATCAAGGGGAACAACGGATGCCTTCAGAGTACTTAACTTTAAACTCTGTTGCCAAATTCAGGTCTCAATGAGAATTAAGAAAGCAGAGCCATCTTTCACTGGGGACAGTGCAATGTCAGGATGCAAGGAGTGAAAGAAAAAAGGCTCTGACAGAGGGAGATGACAGGTCTGCAAGCAGACCACCCTGGATATGAACAACTCCTACCTTTTCAAGGAGCGCCAGCCTCCAGCGTTTCCCAGACTAGGATTTTTGCATTTGAAAAGAGACAGGACTTGCTCTTCCTGGGAAGAGCCACCATCAGGCAGCAGCTCAGCAACTCCTGCTTCTTGGGGAGGGGATAAATCTTGGTCATCCTACCCTGCACTGAGCTTTGCTTTTGCTGAGTGCCCAGATGAGTGCTGGATACAGCCATTTCCCCTCAAATGTCAGTGTGATGCTCAGAAAGTGGAAAAACGACACGTTATCATGTGCTATTTCGTCACAGGGTAAGCAGCAGTAGAAGAGGAGAGCTGCAGGGTACATGAGAAGTGCTGCATCTCAGCTTTTAAGTAGAGCAGGTTTAGGCATTTTGTTTGATAGATATGACCAAAGAATGCTTTCAGATGCATTTGTCAGCCCTGCAGTGTGGAGGTTCCTGAAGATGCTGGAGTTAACCCAAGCACTGGGCTCAGGACCTCGTTGCAAAAGCTGGTTACCTCCACTGCCCTCCCTGTGCTGCTCTGTGCCTATCAACCATTTCCCAAGCCAATATTTGCTTTTGAGAGGAGCACTCTGGGGACAGCAATAGCTGCTCCATAGGTCTGTACCTGTCTTTTAAAATAAGGCTAAAATATTGTCAGCGACCTAAATCATAAATGGGGCACAGATGATAAAGGATTTGTAAATAAAACAGGGCATCGGTTTGCCCACTAGGTCAGCTTAGTGTCTAATCCTTGCTGTCTCAACTTGACTCTGTGTAGACAGGGAAGCTAATATCTATTTACAGATCTCCTGGGGTCTTTGGGAGGATTAATCAATGAGTGCTCATGACCTATTTTTTAAGTGCTAAGTATTATGAATGGTTTGTGGGGACAGCATGAAGTAATAAGCATCATGGCAAAGCTGTAGAGTCTGATATGTTCACTCTCTGTTTTCTTCAGAAGGATTTCAGAAACCAGATTGGATGAACTTTCTTTTACTGCTTAGCACTTGTATGGTGATCAAACAGCACCAAATAGTTAGAGAAAACCAAAGCACGGATTTACTCTGGATCTGCTGCACTGAAGTGATGCATGTCTAGTTTCTGTTTTCCAGACCTCAAAACTCCCACACCTGTTGAGAACACCAGCCTTCATCCAGACTGAGGAGTTCCTATCTGCTACTCTTATATGCAGAGGTATGAAATCCCCAAGTGTCTTATAACAAGTTACCAGGTGCTAGTGTTTCTCTAATTCCAAAAAAAGAAATAAATAATTGAGGAAATACTATAATTCAAAGCTCGTACAAAGTCTTCCTGCCCCATCCTCCCTCTAAATGAGTTTGAAATGCTCTTTGAACCTTGATTGCAGAAAGTCCAGGGATGTGCCTGAGCCTGAGCTGTCAGGAAACATCAGCAAAATTCTGTTCTCAAGTTGTCGCTGCACAGGGATGGCCTTTATTCTTAAACTCCCAGGAATTAACTATTTGTAGCAGTTAATTTTAATATCAAAGGCTTTCAATAATACAACATGCTTAAAGAATACAGCCTTATGAGGCCTTTGTAGTGTTATAGAGGGCTGGAGAGAGGTGGTTATGAAAAGGGAATTTTTATTTTTGGGAAAAAGACACTTCCTCTTATTTTAAAAATACCACTGAAGATGCAAAAGGAAAAGATAAACTGATCTTGACCTGGAGCATCATTATGAGTTTTCCCTGTTTGCTTTGCACACCAAGTTTACGGAATACTGACACTGGCATTTGATGGCTCAGCTGTCAGATACCATGCGTGTGGCAGCACTCTGATGTAAATCAAGCATCACTGTGCTCCATGTTGCGATATTTCCCTAGTCTATAAATAGCAACCCTGTCCAAGCACCCTGGAGCCTTCGACTCCTACCTACGATGTGTGACACTTCAGGGGAAATCCAGAAGCCAGGGAAATCATTGTCATAGTCAGGCTGGGGTTTCATCCTCAGGGATTTATTCTTTGCACACTGCCTAACCAACTGACAGGTTGTCTTACCACAATGAAAGGAATATTGATTTTCACTCATAAATGACATGAAAGTTTTTTTTTTTATGGGAGGGAAGAAGTTTAGCACACAGAGGGAAGATGAGTGGGAAGATACAAAGTTCATACATCAAAATTGGTGTTGTTCAGATGTGAGACAATGGTCTTAAATGGATCTCACAAGTTGCTCAATTTGCTGATCCTATTTGTCATTGAGGAAGAAATATTGATTAATAACATTGGAATTCAAAAATAACTGTTGAAGCCATGAAAGCTTGATATGGACTTAAAAGGAACAGTTATATGGATAATAATCTATGCCATTTTAACAGCATTGAAAGCAGACTTTGGACAACTGCTAAAGTGATGCAACATTTCATTCCTGAAAACCATGAGTAATTGAGTTTTCCCATTACCCAGTATATTCACTATAACAAAATGCAGATTTTTCTTTGCTGATAAGCTAAAGGCTGCTGTTTGATGTCCTTAGAGGCACCAGAGTTGTGCATACTGGCAGGATGAAGGGCAGTCCCAGAGCACTTTCGGATGCCTCTTGTAAATGAAATAATTCTGACTTCATTATAAGCTCAAAATACCACGAATTTTGAGATGTGTCTGTGATTTGTGTTTTTGTTGTTGTTGTTGTTATTGTTTTGTTTGTTTCTTTCTTTCTTTTTCTATAAGCTTGTAGTGCCAAAGGAGGTGGCCAAGAAAGCATTAGGAGAAGTGAATTACTTTGCTGGACTATTTGCATGTTGTAATGTTATTCTGCTACCAAGGATGGCAGTGTAAATCTCAGAGAAAACAAATTCATTTCAGAAAGGTTACGTACATGTAGATTATTTGCATCCTAACCCCTGTGTGTGCCTCCCTTGCCCCAATAAGCAAACAGCTTTTTTTTTGTACTACTGCAGTCTCTAAGGATGTTTGCAGAGATAAATATGCGCTGAAGTCCTTATAGGATGGAATATTGAATGGGAAGAAAACAACATGGGCTATTGCCACAATCTTTCATATTTAAAAAAGAACAGGATCTAAATTCTCTCTGTTGAGTCAGAAATATCCTCCTGGATCAGATCTTGGCTCTGCATAGTCTAGTTTGTCCTCATCAGGAGCAGGACATGTTTCTGGGGGACTTAAAGACAAAATCAGAGTGACTGTGCCTAGAAAAAAAATGTAGAACTTTCCCTTTTGAATATGCCTACCACAACAGCTGTGAGTTTTGTTTTTAGAATCGTCTCCTCACCTCCTCTTCAGATGGGGGGGGAAAAAAATCCCCCGCCTCAGATCCCAAGCTGGTAGAGTGTCGTATCAACCAACAAAAGCCTGAAAAAAACAATGACAGAATTATTCCCAGCAGTAACTCCACTATTGGAGCAGAAGCTCCAAGGAGGCCCTTAGATACTTTATTTTATTCTATATTATGAGGCAGGAGATTAGGCATAGCAATGAAGAGTAGTAGCATAAAAGTCTCTGAGATAAATAACAAGGATTTGCTCTCCTAATTTAAACCCTGGGCAGGGTTGGCCAGAGAGCAGAAAATCAGAGTGGGAAGCAACTGTAAGTCTCAGGGATCCTGTGAACCTGTGTTTTGAAGTTCATTGCATTCCATGGGGTGTGTGGCAGCACAATGAGGCAGGGGAAGTACTGAACCTAAGTGCATCGCTGCCAGCAGCTCCCATCTTGGCTATATCAGGCTACAGTTTACCATTGTCCTTTATGGCACAGATTTGAGTGTTTTCTCTTCTAATACAATATATCATGTTATTAACAACCACTAGGTATAAATATTGTCATGTAGCAATAGTGCAAAATTAGATGTAATGAGTTTATCTAGCAAGAACCTGTACTCTGTGTCTACAGTTTTGCTGTCTTTATCCTTTGTCCTTTTGTAAACTGCAATCTGGGAGAATTTTGAGTGCTCTTCACCAAAATTAAAGGCCATTTTAGGTTATTTCTCTCAAGAGGTAGTGATGTTATGCCTTAGTATTTCTTCGACAAGTCCTGCTTGTTTATAAGACGTTTTACTCTCTTCAGACTGAGGGGATGGGAGCTATTTTATGTGTTTGGAAATGTATGGCAAATGAATGCAACTTGTGAAGAGCAGGCTCATATTCGCCCTTTCAGATTGTCTCCAATCTCCCTGTAGACAAGGTTTTTTCTTTTTTTTTTTTGCTCCTTGTTGCCAGCACCGTGCAGCTGCAGTGCATCAAATCCTGCCTTCCTGTTGCATTTGCTGAAAGAGTACCCAGCCCAGGTGCTGAGCTCTCCGTTTGGAGTACCAGGCTCCTCCACCACATCATCAATGGAAAAAAAATATCATTTTAACCATTAAACTAGAAAGGAAGAGGGCTCAGCTAATGGTAGCTAATGGTAAACTTTGATATGTCTCATTATAACAGTACTGTGATGAGATCCAGTTGTGGATTCATTAAGCCCCTCCATCGTTGTTTTAAAAAGATCATTTTCCCATTGGTGGGTGGCAGATCTTCCACACCCTGTAATGTAATCCATCTTTTCCTAGCTAAGCTTCCCAGGCTGTCTCACTGCTGAAGGCTGATGTCTGAAAAGATTTCAGTCATGCACATTGGATTTCTGCTTTCCTGATTGAATCGTCTGCTGTTACATATATTGCTGTGAGTCAGGAAGGAATCTACTGTGAAAGCAGACCTTCTGGGAATGCGCTTTCAGTACCAAAAGCTAATTAGCTAATGCAATAGCTTTGGTTTTTTATAACTAATCTCTGGTGTTTCTGCCAAAAATGAGCCACATCTTCAACTATGCAGACATATGCGGCTACTGTTAACTTATCAAATCTGTGCTTAGTCACCTGAATCTGACTTTTAAGGGTGTTTCTTTTCCCTATGGCACAGGTGAAATGAAAATAATAGAAACCTGGTACCCCTGAAAATATAAGTATTTCTTTTTTCTAGGGAACCCACGTACCTGTATGTATTTAGAGGAATGATTGCTGGCATGCTTACTGAGAATACAGTGCACCCTAGCACAGACAGGGTTAGATTTCTCCTCTTTCATCTAGACCTTGCCTGAGAAACTCCACAAAAATATGTTGCTTTGCATTCAGTGTGTCACAATTTAAAACTGTTTCCGATTTCCAGAAACAATAACATTAATTTTTAAAAATTGATGCTAGCAGGAAAGAGATTATTGAATGCAGAGGGGGTATTTCTTGCTGGATGAGACCATCATGCTCTAACTGGTGTCAGAAGCTCTTGGGCTGCAGATGACTTCATCACTTTGCATTCAGGGCTCAGCTGTTCAACACTACTGAGGCTGAATTTTCCAAGAAGAAGGGTGGAGTAATAAATAAATGAAGACTCGGGTAACTCAGACAGGATGCTTTCAATCTTCTATTATTTTTCCACAGCAGAACATGGAGAGTTTTAAAATGAGTGTTACATCTGATAAAGGGAAAGGTGGTTCCTCCAGATGAGCTTTGTGCCAAACAGTGTTGCTGGTGCTGAAGCAGAGAGATGTTCTGGCCATGCTGCCTCTTGCAGGGCGTACGGAGCCACAGGCAGCATCTCCTGCCCAGATGAAAATTAAGAATGTTTATGGAGCTGCAGTAGCAAATGCTTCTCTTTCAGTGGTAAATAGTTGATCTCAAAAATTCATGATAATATATAATGTCATTTTTCCAGCAATGAATGCACAATAAATATATACAGTTTGCTGCCACTGAATTTATCGATACAGGACTCTGGTCCTGCTAAGGAGCTCATGAGATCATGACACTGTATGATGAAGGATTTTTTCAGTCTGCTGCTAGGGTGGCTGTTGATGGTTGTTGAGTGGTCCTTGAATGAATCTGAATTCAATCACTAAAATACCCACCACCTTCTTCCAACAGGCTGCACGAAGAGACTCTTTAAAATGGTCACTGCTTTTAAAGTTTGTTGGCAGTTGTTACTGTGGAAATGTTCAGAAAATCTGGGTGGTTACAGCTACATCTTATAAGAGATCTTCATACACAAAGACATTATACAAGAAATGAAGAAAATTAATTTATTTTTAGCTGAGAAAATGTGCTCCTGTAATTGGATTAGTTGGGGTTTCATTTGCACATTTTTCCTTTGCTTCCTCTCTCTGATTTCTAACAATATCCATGCTGCTGGTTTACCCCAGTAAATAAATTTTAGCTTTTATTATCGTAATTATGAGCTCACAAACAATTCTAAGCAGGTATATAGCTTACTGCATAGTTAATTCCTGCATACAGCATGTGTTCATGTGAACAAGCTGAATCCTAACAAAAATTAAACATTTGAACAATTTAAAAAGGGAGAGAAAGGACAAAGTGCTTTGTTTTACACATTTAACTGAGGTTTTAATTGCCAGTATTTGTGGAACAGCATTTGAAACATGCTCTGCCCTGTTATGCCAAGTACTTGGTGAGTGTTGGAACTGTGAAGCAAATCCCTAATCTAGTTTTATTTTATCTACATCCTGGCAGGCAGGGGCCAGCAGTCCATGTTGCTCCTCTCCATCCTGCCTTTGGCTGCTGCTCCCTCCTGGTCCTTTGCTTGTGGTGCAGCTCCCAGACAGGGGTGCGCTGGGCTTTTGGAGCTGTGCTGGGGCATCCTCCCCACATCTAGGACTCCCAGGCTCCCAGGCATGGCTACTGGGACCACTATGAGCAGTAATGCCACCTGTTCTTATTAAAAAGACAACCCCTGTTTTTCCTAATTGCTGCTCATTAACAGGGATGTGTGTTCTTCACCACACCGCTCTAAGGGAGTTTGTAATTGACTGTAATAAAATAAATAACCATTAAAACCACAATAATCATTTATTTCTTTTGCTTTGCCTTCCATGAGGAGTAAGTCAGAGTCCTGAGAAACTGTCTGTGACTGTAAGCCAAACAAATATAGAAATTGTAGGATAAGCATACACCTCACAGCATCAGCGGTTGCTTGGGGAGGGAGTGAATGGGCAGGGCAGAGGGTGAAAATGGCTTTGCTTCACCCTTTCTGATCTCCTCCCACTCACACAACAAGAGATGTCTTTTCAAACCCAACAGAGAAAAAAATAAGATAAGGATTTGGAGAATATCTTGAGGATGCCCCTCTCTGTCTGACTGATGTTGAGACGCGCACTGCACCTTGGTGGCTGTAGTGAGAGAGGAGTGATGCTGTGGAAGCCACCGAACCAAGGTCCCATCACAGGAGGGAATTTCTGCTCAAAACCAGCTCTTTGCTGAGTTTCCCATTTCTGGCTATATTCCTTTGTGTGCCTCCCACACCTATTATCAACTTTCTTTGGGTCACACTTACGTAAAAACTGATTAAATTTAACCTAGATTCAATGACTACAGTGTGGGAATTAATACAGTAATCAAAGGAACTTGGGTTACATTTTTACCTTTCGGTGTTAAGAACTTCAGGCATCCATGGCTTCTATGTACAGAGTAACTCCAACGTTTTCTGCTCAGGAAACTCACCATCGGCATTAGCCTTATAGTTGTTATTCTTTTTAATGGTAGTGGTCAAAACAACTCGTGTATCTGTTCTACCAGGAAACTGAATTTCAGTGAGCTAGAAAAAATAATAACACTTCATTGCGAATGATATTTAGTACCATTAACCTCCTTAGGTTATAATGAGTAAAATGTCATTTGTCTTAAATATATTTTTGCAGAAAATTGTGGGGTTTTGCCCTGGCTTTTAAATTGCAATGGATCTTTAATGTTTTCGAGTGGCAGTTCTGTACTTGTCATTCAATGACTGATATTCCCAGCCTCATTCGCATGTCGTGTTGTTCCTCTGTCAGAGCTAGCAACAGATCCCACAAAAGTGAGACCTTGCCTTGATCCTCCAGAGATGGACCCACCTCCTGCTTTTTTGTCCCAGAAGTTAGAATGCTAGCAGGGACCACTCGTGAAAATAGCAATTTCTGTCTAATAGCTTTGTTATAGAGAAGAAGCTATGCAGTTTAATGAGCTGTACAATTTAATGATGTCCTGATAATAGAAGAATAGAAGAGATTATATATATATTTTTTTTTAAATGTACAAAAGGCCGAGAGTAATGAAGTGTGGAAGGATGAACTGTTTAGGTGGAGCATTGTGAACTCTTGAGTCAGGCAGCTGGGCTGCTTAAAAAAAAAAATCAGATATTTCCCATAGTGACATTCCCCATGATTTAAGAAGCTCATTATACCCTCTCTTAATTTTAACCCACGTGATGATGGTTAATATATATCTTAAATAGCATCTGTCCCAGATGGTTTATGATAAGTTAGATCTAGTGACACAAAGTAATTCTAAGCCTCCTAATGACAACCAAATGATAATAACCATTTTATTTATTGATCATATTACTTCTTAACTGTATACTGGTCCAAGTGAGAAGGAAAACACAATCTGCATTGAGCTAACAGAGAACGGATTAAAATGGATTTGCCTGAATTTCAAGCAAAATTACTTACTTTGTTTAGCTCTGAGAAAAACACAAATACTATTTTTTTCCTCCTCTGTGTTCTTCCAGCTGGGAACTGCTCACAGACATTTGGATTGGAACTATTTTGCATAAATAATATATATTTATATGAACAACAGGAAATTGTCTCCCCAGAGCTCTGCTCCTGGTACCTTCAGGTACACAGCAGGGGCAAGAACTCACAGGGTCATATGGAGCAGACAGGTTTTGTTGGTGTGGTTGTTTTGTAAATTTTGCTTCTAAAGTGAAGCTCAGGTGTTTTATTTTTTTCTTCATACATATATTCAGAGATTTGTTTTCAGAGGAGTTGGGTGCTTTGATACTGTTTTTCTGCTGTATTTGTTCCCTGCGCAGGGAGCTAAAAGGCTGTGACAGCCTCTTGGCATGGTTGCTCTTGTTGTGGGGGATCCTGGAGCAGCCAGGGAACAGACCAGACCCACTGCACCTCATTCAATTATCTTCACAAAAATTATAAATAAGGTGCGTGGGGAGGTTGTGTGCATGTAGATCTCCTGATAAGAAAAAGAGCTCAGAGGCGAGTGTGAACTTCAGCATCTGACACTGAGTCTTTGCAGTGGTTTTCATTACTGTTAGAAATGCATCATAAACTCAAGTTAAAGTTAAGAATCAAACTACCAAATTATTCCATTGGACTGAGGATATATTAATTCATCATCTAAACTTCTAAATGTCATAGGGATTTATCAGGTATTGGTATAAATTACTTTTTTTTTTGTTGTTTTTTTTTCAACAGATCCCTTTTTTCTTAACCTGCAAACACTTTCACCAAATACTGATTCAGCTGGTGATATTTAAGGAGCCAATATTCACAAAACCACTGCTGGTTCCTTAACAGCTTGGACAGGCAGAGCCTTTGCCCAGTGCATCGGTGGACAGAGGAATGCAGAGGAGAGAGACCTCGAGCTCCTCATCCCACCTTTTAAACACCAACATCTTCCCATGTCTGAGGGAGCTTTGGCTGGTCCGTGTCTGTTCCCTGTGGATGTAAGTCTCTTCTTCTTTACCCTAAATTGTGAGGATACCTCTGTCATACAGTAGATGTAGGACTGTAATTTGGAGAACTGGGAGGAGAAGGTGGAGAGTTAAAAAGGGAATATTAGCAAAGGGGTGAGATTTTGTTTGCAGTTTGCTCTGCAAAGAACAATTCTAGCACACTGCCAGGCAGGCACTTTTCCAGAAGAGGAAAGGTTTGCAGGATCTTCCATTTCGGTTGCATAATCTAACGCTAATGTGCACATAGCCGAGTCCTATCTAAACTCATAGTGTGCTGGATTTCTTAGTAGCCTTCAAACTAGGACCTTTTACAGGAGCTGAGATTTAGAGAGAAATGTTCGCCAGAAATGTCGCTCCAGAGGCTACAGAACAATTTCTGAGCACTCGGACCAAGACAAGGCAATTCAAGCCCTCCTTATTCAGCCTTATTTTAAGTAAATTATTTTATAATAGAGCTGAACTTGCTGAGGCAATGTTTTCTCACCCTCTTCACTTCGGTAGAAAGGCTTTGTGTGTGTGAGGACGTGCTGGGAGGGCAGAGGAGGAACAGAGAGAACCTGTAGAGCACAGCAGGAGGGAAGCACTTAACACAGCTCTTTAACCTGGACCTTGATTCCCTCTCCAGTATCTCTTATGATGATTTATACAAGTGTGGTACAGCAGTGCCAGATCTGCATGAATGCTTATGGGATCAGAAAAAGAAAATTCCCACATGTTTGGCACAAAGTGCTTGCCATTTTTTAATTGTTTAAAAAAATATTTTCTTTATGCAGTACTATGCATTTTTCACAGGTTTTACATAAATATTTATGAATCCTTGCATGTCTTTGATAAAAAAGTAATTTTCCTGTGATTCTCATTCTGGAAATTACTGCCTTCTCATCAGACATTAGGGAAGCCCTTGCTCCTCATATCCCTTCTTCTCCCTGGCCTTATGTGAAGGAATAATTTCTTTGGTCCCTTCTGAGGGTGACAAAGTACAGATACAGCCCAATTATCATTAGTGCTAAATGATGTGTTAGGTTTCGTGAATTTTGAGCACACCTTAAGTTACTATTAACATCTCAAAATTACTATGTAACGTAATTAAAGGGCCAGGGGAGTGCTGAGACTCAATGGTGGGGAGGCTTTGGGTCTGCTGCCAGTGTACCTCGCTGCCTGTGGGGTGGGCAGAGCCTCAGTGTGATGCCAATGAACTTCATGGAACAGCACCCAGCTCAGATTTGTCTCCCTGCAATTAGTCCCTCACCCTCCCGGGCACGTACTTTAAATTGTTGAGCCACATATTTACTTCTCTTGATAATTGTTTTAGGAATTATTCATACTGTGTGCTTGACAAGATTCATAGAGGTTTCCTTGGGAAACTACAGATCTTCAGGGACTCAACTAGTTTATATTCACAGAGCTCATTTTTCAGAAATACTCAATTTTCTAACTATTCCTAAAAAAAAAAAAAAGTATTCTTTCCTTGTCTGAGCTAGAAACACATTTTTCATGCAGAATACATGTTTTCTTTTACATTTTGGCAATTACACTGGAAAGCAGAAAAACACCAACATACTGGTGCTTGCACAAGCTGAAAACCTCACCCTCAAATCTGCCCAAGGCTGATGTATGGGCTTCTTGGTACATGGTGATGTTTCTCATGGCAGTTCACGTGTCTTGGAGATTCAAGTTTTATTATGGGTCTTGAGGATTCTTCTGAGCAAAGTAAGTCCAGCAGATGCCTCCAGGATCAGGCAGTAATGAGATGCTGAAAGCAACCCTAGTAAGTTGGGTTATTTCTACTAACAGTCATGTTTTGTGGGCTTGTGGGCCTAATCAACATTGTGTTTTATTTTAACTCCAGTTATCGTGGTGACATATGAGTTTTTGGAAAAACGACTGCCTGTCTCAGAGTGGGGTAGCATCTCTGCAGGTGTGAAATATGACAATTTCTTTCAAAGGAGCTTCTGGCAGCTCAACTCGGCTGAGGATCTGACTATGTGTGTGGTGATCATCTCCACCTAAATTTGATAATCAATGGCGTGTTCTGGGCCAGGAGTTTACAATGAAAGGTTGGTGGTCCTCGTGCTGCTCAAGGGCAGCTCAAAGACCTAAAGGTGGATAAGTTTCCATTGGCACAAGCCTGTGCTTGAACAAGCACTTTGTCCCAGAGTACGCCTTGTACACTTGATGTTTTCAGATAGCTTTAGAAACACATGATTCCTTAGAATGGACTTGCAATTTTCCTTTCCCATTACAGTGACCTCCTGCAGTTAGGGTTCCTAACAGTGTGCCCAGGGTGGGCTGATGTCTATAGCAGTGCTTGTGCCCTGAGAGTTCATTATTTAATAATTCACTATTCTTTTTTTTTTTTTACGTAACACAGCTGCTTTTGAGAAGCAATTATCAATATGAGGTTAAGCTTATGAGTGTGTCATTAAAAGAAATGCTCTAAATTGCCTCTACCTCCTGTATGAATTGTGGTATTTGAAAGAAATATAAAAAAAAGGATGAGTAACAGAACATACAATGTAATGATCTAAAATTGCTCTTTCTCAGTGCTCCTTTTTCAGTCATGACAACTTGAAGCAGGACAGGGTAGGATGTGGGACCAATTTCCCAAGCTAACACAAGCCTGGATTGAAAACCTAAAATGATTTTGAGTGTGGTTGTATTAGTCTGTCCATAACTGTTCTCTTTTTTAATATTTTTCTGTCTCCTCCTTTTTTCCCTATGAAGACACGTGTGAATTAGCATGGAAACACTGTGATCTTCAAAGGCAGCAAAAATAATTGAAAGTAGATAATCCTGCCACTGAATTTGATGAGATTGTTCTATGTAGTGTTTACCCAAGTGTATTTTCTAACCACAATGATAAGGATATTGAGGTGACCGATTTTTATGTCATTTGGTTTAGGACAGGTATTGTTCTCCTGCATCACATGGTTCAGCCAGGAAAGAGCCAGTGCATCTGAGGTCATATTCAAATATGCCCAGTCCCAGATGCCATCAAAACTTCCTTTGGAAAGTTAAGGGATTAGGTCAAGAGTTTTGTTATTACCAACAGTAGAGTTGAATTGAGTGAATTATTTTTTTCACTTTACCCTTGACCAATGTCAGCATTGCTCTGTTCAGACTCCTTTTCTCCATATACATCACTCTGCCTCAGTGTAGGGTAGCCAAAGCCAGCAGCTGCTTTCGGACTTCTGTTCATTTTTGAAGCTGCACCAAGAAAGAGAAGAGAAATCCTAGCTAGTGGTCTGTGTTACGTTGTCTTGGTCACTTCCATGCTAATAAAGACAATCTTAGCTGCTGACAATTAGCAAAATTCTGATGGTTGCATATAAGTAGGCAAAGGCTTCTGTCACTGCACAGCCCCAAAAGCAGTCTCCTGGGGTCATAGCCACTATGAAGGGTTGGATGTGGATGCTCTGCAGGTAAAAAAGGAGATCTTGAGCTTCTATGTTTCCCAAACGAAATTCAGATTATGGTAAATGAGTTACTGTAAATAGCTTGTCAGTAGGTTTTACTTTCTTTTTAGGCTCAGCTAGTTTTCTCCTGACGTAGTTATGTCTTATGGAGAAGTCACTGGGGTTCTACACAGGTAAAATGAAAAGGGTTTAACTGAAAGTTAGCATATAGTTCTCTGATTTTGTTCACATTTCTGACTTCTTGGGATGCAAATTGTGTCTGTTTAGCATCCTTCATGTATGGATAGAATGGAATTGGATACATACAATACAAATTAGGCTTAATTTAAAGAGGAAACTTCATACATTGTGTGAAGGTTTTTCTGTTATGGATGGAGAAGGTAATTTGATTTGCTGATGCTTCATTGAGGGAAGGGTCTAAGGTATCACTTCAGGAAGGGGCCTGGCCAAAGGTAAAGGGATGAGGCTGCTAGTGGATAGTTAAAATCTACCATCCCAAGTAATACAAACCAGTGCGAAAGGGGAAGGACAGAGCTGGTACACTGTGGTCCTAGTCCTTTGATATGTCACTTTCACCGGCATTATTTTAATTTGAATATATTATCCTCATGAAAATGTAGTCAGTGATCTGGATATTGAAAGAGGAACATATATAGTGAAATGTCAAAAAATGCATCATGTGCTTTTGTGAAGAATGGTCCAGGAGTCTGTGACCAAGCCTGTCATTTGAAGTCAGCCAAAAGAAAAGACAGCAAGTACTTGATGGGTGATTTTTGTAAGTAGAGCTTTGTGAAAACTGCAGAGCAAAGAGAAAAACATATTTTTAAGACTTCGGTTGCTGTGTCTTAAGCTGATGCATCCTGTCAGATTGGATCTCTCATGTCAAGTACAATCTGGCTTCAGGTGTCACGACCCAGCACATCAGCCACAAATCTGCCAAACTTGGTCTTCATATGAGAGTTGTTCAAAGAAACAGCTTATGGGAAGGGCTTTTATTTTTGGATTCACTTCTCACAGAATGTTTCAGACCGGTACTTCATCTAAAAGCTTTCCTAGATGAAAATAAGTATGGTATGGATATACCTGAATCATGCAAGGCTGTTTCAAGTACAAGACTAATGTCTGTTATCTTTTAGTTCTTGTTTGTCTCCAGCTGTTATTTCCTTCTGTTCCAGCTATGAGGTGCCTGATAAATGCTGTGTTCCCTATGTAAGTCCATTTTTTATCCTTGTGGGACATGTTGGCTTGAAAAGATCTGCAGGTGTGAAAACAAGATTTTCTCTTTGAATAAAAGCATTTGTTGTGTCCTTTCCAGACCACATCTTCAGCATGAATAAAGCCACTGCTTTCAGTCCAGGGAGGCTGCTTACATTGCCTGAGGGCCTATCCCAAAGCTCCTCTTGAAGTCAAGTTGTCTGCTGTTTCTGTAAATAATGCACTTGGGCAAGTTTATGCCAGGGAAAATGCTGATTTGGCAAGCAAAGTAAGCCTTGCTGGCAGTGTTTTTATGCTGCTATACACAACTTGAGAATACATTGGCCTTGTCTGAGCACAGAAATATCTCTTCCTGACTGTACTGGAAAGTCTGTAGTGCCATTTAGGCTCAGGGGTTATCTGGGCTCTATTTTGCATTGATAAAGCCTATCTCTTACCATATATTGTATTACCTTTATGATGTATGATCACATTGAATGAAGAGAAAAAACGGTTGCTTGAATAATAGAGCAGATTTGTGCTGCCACTTAGGATTTGATTCCTATAGATGGTAAAATAAAGATTCTATGGTAATTATGTAACCGTATACTAAATACCCCAATTTTTTTTTTTTTTTGGTTGACAAGTAAGTCAACTAAAAGTCAAGTCTATAGCTGAACGCTTAGTGGCCACTCTGCTGTTCAGTGGATGTGAAGGAACAAATAGAAGAGCCAAATTCTACATTTACACTTTCTAATTGAGATCTTTCTTGCAATGAAATCCTATGTTGGTTAAGTCTCCTCATTTTTCTCCTTCCCTTACATTACATAGCATCATCTCATTGTGTTTGAGACTTATATGAGAGTTCCCAAAACGAGCTCCAGAAGGAGGTAGTGGGTCACAGTAGAGGGTCACTGTAGAGGGCTGCAGCCGCAGAGAATGACAAAAGCTGCACATCTGATGTAACTTAGTTCATGTCACCTGGTTGAATGAAGAAGGCTAGTTTCATCCCTGGGAATCACAGGCATGGGAAAAATAGGATAGCAGTTATGCAGGATGCATTCTCAGAGTACTGCTGACTGTAGGTCTCCGCTGTCCCACTTCTGTCATCAAAGATCAGGCCCTTCCAGAGGTGAAAATGTCTTTGAAAAACACTTTATAGTTGTGACTGCCCCCAGTGACAAGTCCGTAATGTGTTCCCATTATGTCTTCAGGCCAGAGATCAGAGCCTGTGTGGATAATAGAAAAATATGTCCACTTTGTCAAGCATCAGCATCTACCCTAGTAGTGAAAGTTAAGTTGATTGAAAGTAACATTTTTTTACAACCTATTTCCTGCACAGTTAATTAATTTTCAAAACCAGAGGCTCATGCATTTTGCTAGGCAGAAGTAGTCTTTTAGGACTATGATTTAATTAACATGACTAAAGGGAGGTGGTTGGCGGAGTTAGGTGTTTGCATAGACATTGTCTGACCAGCTCTGGGCATGTGGAATTTAACATGAGTAAATAATTGCATTTGGCACCTGCTTAGTATTGCACTTCGTCTGCTGTTTCTCCAGACCTGCTTCGAGGAATTAAAATCATCACGTTATGTTTTACAATATTTTTTATGTATTATTGATGGCACCTTATAAAATTAAATTACATCACGTACATAGTAATGCAATTGAAAAGTTTCAGTCTATTAACATTTTATTGCTGGAGGGGACAGTAGCTGGTTGTTTGAGCTACAAAATATATCCCAAAGGGTACAAGAACTTGCTGAAAATATGGAAAATTTAGATTTCAATAAACGTATTAAATTGTTACAACTTGTTCATGACAGTGGTTCACTTGCATTATAATATTATTTTCTTCAACATTTTGGAAACAGTGGTGCCTCCTGTGGTTTTTGCTGTGTGCTGCAGAGATACCACAATACAACAAGAGGACAACATTCATTTAAGCCCCTTAATATTTCTCAGTTGAGTTTTCTTGAGAGAAAGACCTATTCTTACACGGTATCTCTATCTTAAAATATCCACGGGACAGAGAAGCTTAATCTTCTTGAAGCTTGTTAAGAGCCTTTCCTAGATAAATGCAGGAAACCGCATCCTTTTTTACTATGAGCACTGCTTCTTATGATAAATTCCCCGCTTGGTTTTAGAGATTTGCCAGGCACAGATTGCTCACGCTGTTTCCCCTTAACATTCATTTGAGACACAGCAGTAGGGGTGCAGGCTGATGCTGCTGTTTAAGGAACATGTTCTCACAGTTGCTTTCTCCACCATTCATGCAGGAATAAACACTTCCCAACCCTCCACTTTTTTTGGGATGATGACCCCTCAGATCTCCTACTGAAACTCCTGCTGAGAGCCAGAGGGAAGCTGAATGTAGACTGTTGGCCAAGTGAACTACATCTGCCTGGTGAGAGATCTTTCTTAAATGAGGTGAGGAGTCCACGTAGCAAAAAATCTGTTCTCGGACAGGAAAAAGGGCTGTTTAATACAGAAGTGTATTAAACCCAACTTCATTTCCAATGCAGTTACTTGCTTAGCTAGTGATGTAACTACAACTAGCAAGCTTGATAAACTAGAATCAACACTTTGTTTTCAGTTAAATCAGTTTTTAAAGTTAAAATGGGAAAAATAAATTTAAAATTAAGTAAATTCACCTAAAATGGGACTTTTTTTTTACCCAGAACTACTTAAAAACAACTGCAGAACATTAATTTCACCAGCAGGAGAATGGATTAATATTACAGGAGAATGGATTAATATTAATAAATCAGTTTTTAAAGTTAAAATGGGAAAAATAAATTTAAAATTAAGTAAATTCACCTGAAATGGGACTTTTTTTACCCAGAACTACTTAAAAACAACTGCAGAACATTAATTTCATCAGCAGGAGAATGGATTAATATTACAGTGGTGCTATTACATGTATGAAATACAACTAGACAAATGTGTATTTATACAAATATAAATAAGAAAGTACTTGTGGAAAAGCAATGTAAGTATGCAGAAGAACTCTTCAGAGAAAGTGGATGGTGTATTGTGGGTCTGCACCACCCCCATCTTCCACCATCTTCCGTCTGTCACAAACATTTTTGATTTCTGAACAAGTCAAAAGTTGAACTGTGCAGTGTGAAACATGAATTGTGGGATAAAATAGCCAGTGACCTTGTATGACAAATATCTGTGTTTCTTCTGCTGCAACAAGTGCAAATTTAAAACTACCAGGCAAATGGGGATAGGTGCTATTATATAAATGAAAGAGTTTTTAAGGCCATATTTCAGACTCTACTATCTGTGTGTTTGCAGTATAAAATACTGATGATCTCAAAGTACCCAGTTCTGATATTCCGAAGCACAGGTTGATCTTCTTTCAGGACTGCAATTATCTTGCTTAAGTGAGAATTTAGGTGTGCAATTAAAGCAGGGATGTTCAATTTTTAATAAATAAAATAATTTTTCAGTAAACTTCCAACATGGCAAGCATTGATTTAGAGGATGATTTATATTCACTCTTTGTTTTTTTGTCCTCCTTCCCAAGCAAACAAAGCAACACTGAGCCCCAGAGTAAAAATGCTGTGAGGAAGCAGAAATAAAAACTACTCACTTGAACTCAGTCTAAAGTTAAGCTTCAAAAGACCTAGAGAAAAGTACAGATTACAAAGGAATCCCACTAGATTTTTGTATTCAAAAGAGAAAGTATTCCCCTTCTGGTGCCTGAAATCCAGTTAGCAATGTTGAATGAGGACCTGAAAGGTTTCAGATGAAATCATCCTCAGTTCTGTGCAGTGCCAGTTTCAGTCTTGGCCTCTACTTTGAGGGAAAGGAAACTTTCTTCAATGAAATTTCTGCCTTTGAGTAAAGATTGAATAATTACAGTTTATGACATTGCCTAAATATCTAAAAATGCAGTCCCTTTTCTCCTCTTTTAATTTTCAGAATAAAAACCAAACCAAATTTGCTCAGCTTTCTGCTGTTTTCTTCTGGGCTGCTGGTTGTGCCCAGAGTGCTCAGTAGAGATTTCCCTTGTAGAGAAGACTTTTAGCTGAAGAGAGCCTCTTGCAAAGCCGTAGCCCCACATCCTACAGGCAACTTGTCCCAGGCCATTTTCTTCTTGTCCCTTGCTGGGAAATGGCTCATGTGGTTGTGTTTCCACAGCACTAAGCATAGTGTTACCCTGGGCTTCCCTTGAGCAACCCTAATGCAAATAATAACGAGGTACTTGGGCCAAAGGGAGCTAAGATACAGCTCTGCATCGCTGAGCTTCCATAGATAATATATTCCCACAAGGATCCTCAGATAGCAGAATAATTTAGAGCAGCCTTGAAGCTGTTGTAATTCATGCTCAAGCTGGCAGAAAGTACCCATTAGAGCCAGGAACAGCGAGTATCCCCCAGTGCTCTCCACCAAGGAGAGCCCAACATCAGGCTGTGTTCAGCAAATGGTCTCTGATTTTCAACTCTGTGGGAATGTAGAAAAGAAGATATAGGATTTTCTCGTTTGGTTTTTTCCTCCTTTGTATGTAGATATCTATTTTTTTTTCTGGTCCAGTTACATTGGTTTAACTGATGGCAGTGAGTAGCCTTTCTGCTGGTGCAAATGTGTAGAAAGGCAACAACCCCTCAGGTTTTTGTTCTCAAGTTTGCAGGATTAGCAATAAAATAGAAGGAGGGTGGTGGTCTATTTATTCTGAAAGATGGAGTCTTTGAAAATCCCTCACTGTAGAGAGATCAGAGTGAAAGAGGCATGAAGAAAATGTAAAAGCGAAAGTAAGAAGGGACCATGTGTAGAAGACCATAGACCGTTATTTTGGTAAGTAATTTTAGAAGTAAATAGAACGAGATATTACTTCAAGAAAGCTTCTCTTACAAATCATTAGTAAGTAATTCTAGTATAAAACTCTCACTTCCTGTTTATGTGATGAAAGCTCCTCTGTGTGTCTTTAGAAAGTGTAATGACTGTGTTTAAGAATATGAGAAAAATATCTTAATATCAAAGAAAATGAGGGTATCAATACCTTCTTCCTGTCCCTGCAAAATTCCAGTCAACTTCTGACTTCATTTTTCCAAAATTCAAACCACTTGTTGCTGTTATTGAAATGATCACGTGAAATGCCTTGGGTATTACTCAAATACAAGTTTCTTCTAAATATCCGAATATGGTAATGATGTGTTTTCAATTCAGTAGAATTCAGTAGAGTTTGAGAATTAATTACATTTGCAGAGAGAAGCTTTGCTTTCTATGCAAGATGGCTCCAGATCACTTTAATCACCAACTTGGAAAGTTTACGGAATTGAGTGAATTTCATTACTCTGTCATAAAATCATAAAGTTTTGGAAACAAATTAAGAAAACCAGATGTGAATAAAAAACACTGCTGCAAAGAGAATAAAAACTAACAAAAACCCATTTAAATTTTAGTTTTAATATTTCATTTATTTGCTGGTATCGGACTTTCAGAGTGCTCAGATTGAGCTGACAACAAGAAGGGGCTGAACTGGGTGTGGTGGTGTTGGTATCTCCATCGTGGTAAGGGGCATGAACTGGACAGAAATCTGGTGGAAATCCTATTAGGCCAGTTGGTCCAGGTTGTGGGAAATGTCACTCCAGCTGTGTTTTCCTGTAGCATTGCATCTGCAGCTTTCTGCTTTGCTCCACCACCCTTTCTAGCAAGAGCTTTAGGAAGCACATATGGAAGCAACAAATCTTTGCTGGGTCTGTAGTCTAATTTGCCAATGATATAAAGATTCTCTCTTCAGCAAGAAATATATTTATGAAGTTCGAAAGGATTAGCTAGGCAAGTTTTAGCAATTCAATAAGTACTTTATGATCAATTTTAGCTAACACCAGCACTTCTGCAGGCAATTGGTCTCTAGGTTTGATGATGCTTTCACCGGACTTCGCTAACATGAATGGGAGCTGAAAGTCTCACCACCTGACAAGGATTAGATTGCTGAAAACAGCAATCAATTTCTGAAGACTATAACTTCTTATAAAATTCCCAGAGTATAAACAGGAATGTATCCAGCTGGTATGAATCAGGGAAGTTCCACTAGGTTTAGCAAAGCTAGCTTGCATCACTTGAAGGTGTTGTCTTTTCCTTTCAGATGTTTCTGACAAAACAGCAAAAGAGGTTTTGTATGCACGTTTCTGAGCCTTTTGAGTTACTGGCAAAAGAGGCCAGCCACGAAGAAAAACACAAAATGATCCAGAAAGTCTCTCTAATTAATTCTGCTGAAAACTAGCTCTTATCAACATTGTAATTAAACATGTTTCCAATCTTCCATCTAATTCAAATAGCCTTCATTCCTTACAGTTCAGGAGTGCTGTGAAGATTCCTCACGTAGGCTTTTTCTGGGGTGGGGGAAAAATGTCATTACTTGTTTATATTTTAGGATGAATCTCTTGTTCCCTATAGCCTACAAGATGATGCTAATTTTTAACTTCAGCAGGAACTGGCAGTGGTTGCTGTCTCCTAGAACTTCAGTCACTCATAGCTCAAAGTCTGTGACTGCAGTATGTAGAAGTAAAATCTAGTCAATGAATGGAGCATTTTTAGTGACATAAGCAGAAATAAATATTAGTACACGTCCCTGTCGTGTTGCCTCCATATGCTATGAGTAAACCACTGCATCGTGTATGCTTTCTCTTCTGGAGATTACTGATTTGGTCCTTGGTGTTTTGCTTATGATGGCAGCCATTGGCAATGACTACAGAGATTTATTCATCTGAATCAGGTATGAGATACCTAACACTGCATCATATGAGAGTGGATATGTGCTGGCCTGGGCTTTTGTAGCTGCATAAAGATAGGCTTTTAAAATGTTCTACTTATTATTTCCACATAAATGCCTCATATTTCAGGTGGTATCAAAGATGCTTTTTTGACTTTTGATTTATTTCAGGTTTTAGATACTTGAATGGTGCGTTTGCGTTGCATTGGTAGTTCAGTTTTCTTTCTGCAGTGGCAGTTTTTCAGCAAAGCGCACGTACTAAAAACCTTAAATATTCCTTTTGTAGCTGTCAAAGTCTGCACGGTACACAGTGTACAAACCAAAGATCTTAGTTTGCTTTTGGAAGGCTCTCTAGGAAGAAATTCTGGTGAGTTATTCAACCAAGTACTTATTAGTAATGTAGATATGTTTCACCTTTTTCACAGTTAGTCTTTCTGAAAAGAAAAATATATGAACTGTTCAATGTATACTTTCTTTTGAGAGAAAAATAATATAATAACAACAAGAAAAAAATAAAAACAGCAAGAGGGTTATATTGCAGCAATGGAAATAGACACCGTTAGCTCATACTATACTTTTTTGTTCATGTTATACAACACAGTTTAACTTTTAAATCAAGTCAGCTCATACAGCTTCATGAGGGCTAAATAGCAGAGTCTTTTCCTGTGGCGTGGAGAATTAAGAGGGGTTAAATGGCAGTTTGTCCCTTTCCAATAAAAAAGAGGAAAAATAATAAGTGGATTTTTTTTCCCAGTAAAGGACAGATCTGTGATTTTGTTTTGCACTTCCTATTTTTTTCCCCAAGGGAAATAGCAGATGGTTTGAAAAAGCAAGAGGAAGTTTGGCTCAAGTCTGAGTGCTCTCTGGCCGGGGAGTTTGGCAGGCTCCATGGTTGCATGCCTGGGAATATTCTTCAGAAATTAATTTCTACAAGACGGAGGAAAAAACGTATTTACCTTCATGGCACAGCTTGTACTCGTGCGAGCGATGGCACTGATTTTTGAGTACTGCCTTGCTGCAGAAACAGGAGTGGGCCATGTCAGGACCAGGGGCTGATGTTTCCTTGTCTCCTTAAGTACTGTCTGGTTTTGCATTTGGATCCTTTTCTGTCAGGAACCAAAGAATTCTTCATTCTTGCAATGACAAGTTCAATAAACATGAAACTTTGGTTTCCTTTCCAGCCTTGAACAGATACTTAGAGACTAACTTATGTCAAGCCAGAGTGGGAAAATGTCTTTTCAAAGAGATGGGCAATATTAAAATACATTTCCTGAATGATAAAGTTTTCATGATAGTGGTGACTACTGTTAACTTAAGAGCTAGTTTTTCATCCTGTTTTTTACCTCCTGGTTTTCTGGCTTGTTTCTTGGCCAGGGTGGGTATGCCACGGCACATCCATCCCGAGGGAGAACATCTCTGCTTACTTCTCTACCTCTACATTTGGCAGATGAGATGTTGTGTTTACCTTGTTCCTGTTACCAGTGCAATAATCTCCAAGAAGTAGCTGATTTGCTTTTGGCTGGACTTCTAGTGCTTACTCCTACTGCTATGAATACAGGCACCGGATTCAGTGGCAGCCTAGGCTTCTCCTCCATTCATTTCTCCACTCCTGACTGGTCTCCCAGCTCAGTTCCATGAGCTTCAGGCTTCTATCTTGGTTCACTATCTCTTATAGTCAGACTTCCATCAGTTAAAAGCTCATGAACTTTCGCTTTTGAAACTTTAATTGGGATGTGTTCAGATTAACCATCCATTAATAAGATAAAGGTTTGAATACTGATGCTGCCTCATAACAAACACTACACGAGGCCTGTTGTGATGGCATTGGGTGAGACAGCACAGCTCAACCTGTGATGCTAGAGGCAGAAAGAGCGGTGCAGAACCTCGTTAACTGGGTGGCAGGGGAGGAGACATTTGGCTTCCAGGCATGAGTGAAACCAACAGCACTTAATGCAACAGTTTTTCTCTTAGTATAGTTTGAAGAAGTCTTGGATTTCCAGAGATAAAGTCCTTGGATTTTTTTCTCTGATTGGGTGTCACTTTAATGTCTTGAAAGAAAAATATTTTTTCTTCCTTGCTAAATAAAAATACTTCAGATACTAAGATACTGCTGGCATTCAAGAGAAAACAGTTTGTCTGTGTAGTAGATAAGAATGCATCTTCCTCTGTTGCCTGAAATTCCCTTAAACATTAAGAAAAAGGATTGGAAAAGGAAGCTTTGAGAATATTTCCTGAATCCCAGGTTATAAGACTGAACGGTGTACCACATTATTTTGTTTTTAGTAAGAATGAAAAACAGTTCACAAGTGACCAAATAGCATAACTGAGTTACAAGACTAGGTATTAAAGCTAGAGTCATGCAGAGACCTGCAGACGTATTTATTTTATGTATCTGAGTAATTTCTCTTTCTAGAGACATTTTTTAAAGAGACCAAATTATCACAACACATGACAACATCAAATTGTCAAGGTAGAGAGTACCAACAGACCATCCAAAAGGGTCTGCAGCCCTCAATGCCTGCTGGTGCAAAATGCTGGTGAAAATCTTTCAGTGCTCTGTTTTGCTGGGTAACACGTGCTCTATTCATGCAGTTGCATCTAGGATTTGTTAAATTTTATGATAATATTTCTTTAATTTTATTTTTCTGGAAAGATGGAATTTGTTCTTATGTTTTATGGAAATGCTTTTACCACCTCAGTATTATTACACATTTAGATCATTTATGTATTTTGATCCATGTGTGGTGCTCATGATGAAATCTGCTGCAGAATTTGTGTTGTTTATCAAACAATCATTTGAAATTTCAGGGCTATGGATGTAAGCCTCAGTAGTGGCAATTATTTAATTTCTTATCCAATATGATGTCTGATATGATGATGCTAAGTTCAGTAGAAGCAATGGCTACTGTGATTAAAACAGCGAAAAATAGTGGAAAAAAAGGATTCTAGAGCATAATGTTCTGATCATTTTCCTGCTGATCTGAGATGAGAACATTCCTGTGCATGAGCTCTGCTGTTCGCCTGACAAAATGAAGTATTTGTGGTCATTTTGATTTTTGAATGTGCTCCTTATTTTGCCTGTATAGTATTTTACCCAATTTTTGTACATCACCCTATTCATTCCTTCCCTTTCAAACAGTGTTTGTTACTATGGAGACAGGGAAATAGTTCATGAGAGGGGAACTTCGCAGTGTGAATGGGGCATAGCAACAAAGTGGTTTATATAGAGTGGTTGGAAAATTATATGTCGGCTAGTAGATAAACAGATATTTCACACAGATTTATACATTTGGAGTATAAAAGGATGCATGTTTCATTTCTCTTTTCAGAGATTTATTAGTGCCCAAAGAAGACAGAAACAACCAGCCTTCATCAAAGACCTCAGAGAATAACAACATTAGAAATGACCCTCTCAAATACTGCACTTTTTACAGAAGGTAATAGCTTATGTTTCTGTGAGATTTTGTTGATATCAGTTGTATCATCCTAATGCTGATAATATATTAATTTACTGATGTATGTGCTTAGAGAAAGAATAAAGTCTTTAAAATTTGAATAGTCCTATGCAAGATAAAAAAGAACACAAATAAATCAGTCCTTATCAGAGTACAGAAGTGGACAGAGGAGCATGAGTGATCTCATCAGAACCCAAATCTGCATTCTGATTTCTGAATCTGCTTTAGTTACGTGGTTCCTGTCCATGGAAATGATAAATGCAGGGGATCAGTCTCATGCAGTCAGGCATGCATTCATGTGTCATTATTAAACTGAATTCAAATTCTAATTACAGGGGCTAAAACAGAGGTATGATTATATTTAAAAAAATGCATATCTTTTAGCTCACAGAAAATGTGTTTATTCAAACCCAGCCTTTTTTATTTTCCTGTTGTTCCATAACTCAGAACTGCTTACAGTGTTTTATTCTTTACTTTCTACACTGATGGGATAATCAATGTTATGTTGGTTTGGTGATGGATAAAGAAGAGCAAGATTGAAGTGATGTATTTTGAATTGTTCTATATTTTAGTAGTATTGATCTTGGGGTATAGGATGGTTGTAATCTATTTGACCTTTCTTTGTCAGGTTATTTTTAGGACAGGTTTTTTATAGAATTGCTAAAGAAAAGCTTACCTGAGATAAGCCTTTTAGAATGTCTGTCGTTCTGCAGGTGTTAGTTCTTCTAATGTGAATTCTCTGAATTCCTAGAGGTAAAAGTTTTCTGGATAATCAATTCCTAGACTACCATTTTCAGTATAGAAGGTCTGTGTGTTTGCCATGTGAGCTGTGTGAGTAACAGCAAGTCAAACATGAGAAAATAATCCGCTCCAGCACTGGACGCCGCTTGAGTTCCCAGCACCATCCTTGCCACAGCTTTGGCAATGCCAAATGCCTTATCATGGATTTCTGTGCCAAATAACACCACAGGTCAGGAGACAGGCCACACCAAGGGCCGTTAATAAATGCAGAATGGCTGAGAGCAACCTATTTTGGAAGAGAATGGAGGGAGCAAACCGGGAAAATATGAGTTGTATCACTTCTCAGAAGTCTCTAAGAGGAGACCATGGCCTCTTTGAGTTAGTAGTATAGCTATAAACTTTTAGTATGCTTCTCCTAAGTATTATTAAATATTTATTCATAAATATCTTCACCACACATTGATGTAATTAAAAAAATTCTGATTTTGTCTCTTATTACTGTGAGACCTGGACTATAAGGATGTTACTGACCTTGTGATATATTTGCTTTTCCTCCACCAAGAGTAAATCATGGCCCTGAGCAAGTCATGGCCCTGAGCTTTACAGAGCTTTGGATGCGGATCTGCGGATACACAAGAGTTTTCCAGGTCTGTTCTTGATTCTCTGTTACCCAAGGGAAAGCAATGGAAGAAAAGGATTTTTTTTCTACAAAGACAAGATGTTCTTCCTCTATCCCTGGAGCATTTCTAGGGTTATTTCTGGGCTGGAGCCCTGCAGCATGTGTTGTAGCAGCCGCCATGAGAAGGGATAGATGAGTCACACACATATAGGCAAAAAAATCCTCAAAAGCAGCAGTAGCTCATGATGAACCCATGGATTCTCACACAGAAAGTTGTCATCAGCTATTTGGCAGGCTCCTGCTATTAAGTGTTTGAAAGGAAAACACCTAAAACAATGACAGCTTGTGAAAATGTTGACCTGAAGGCACATTGTAGCAATCACGAGGTGAGTGTTTGATCTCAAACACGTATATGCTTTTGATTACTGCAGAGAAGACCACCAGAAGGCAAGGTCTTCAATAACAAATATGAAGGGCAAGGGAAAATGCCAGCATTAACTCTGCAGAAAATCTAATTATTTTCTTATAGTAGGAAGATGACTGCTTGCGAGCAGTGATGTTGTGAGCTGGGGTGAAATTACCTGGAAGAAACTCTTGTAAAATATTCAGAAAATTGGCTTTTTCTTCTTGTAATTGGGGTAACTACAGAGCTTAATGGATAATGGCAGATAGATCTCCAGACGAAGCAGGCAGTGACAAAGCTGGTGAACACTTAGGTGCAAAGCATGGTGAGTCGTATTTCTCCTCTGAGCATACAGAAGGGCTTGATGATGTTGGTAGTGAGGTTTCTAAACCTTCTTGGCAGATCAACTCTCCATTAAATGTAATGAGAATTTGCCATCCAAAACATTTTTTTTTCTAGTTTTGCAAATATCACCCCAACTACCTGTGAAGTCTCAGGCAAGCCTGATGGTCTCTGCAGGTTGCCAGAGGTCAGGGTGCTGAGGGGAGGATAAGTGAGGTTCACTTCAACTCTGGACAGCTTTGTTTTATTTGTTGCAGTATAATTTACAGGATTTCTAATTATGGAACCTATCTTGTTTCTAGTATGTTAAGAATATCAACTAATGTCTTTACACTATGTTCTGTCTTATGCATTTTGGTTTTTTTTGTCTATAATCTTGTTTCTTTACATCAATTTAAGATTAGTAAAGAAAGGAGCGTTTTTCTTACCTTTTTATTTTGTAATAATACTTCAATTCAAAAAACTGAGCTCTGCTTCCCTGATGTGTAGCTGTATGAAGGCAAATTATATGCTCTTGAGAGTCCTCCCCTCCTTTCGAAGGAGTGAGGAAAGGCTGAAAGTGGTAAAACCTGGCATTATTTATGCATATGTGTTACTGTGGTGGGATGTGGGAGCACTGGAGCCTGTGTGGCTCTGCCCCAGCTCTCACACTGAAAGCACAGGATGCAACTGCTCTAAATCTCCAAAGGAAGAAACAAAATGTCAGAGGCAATTTTGGTTCTGGCACATTAAAGTTTTTACAGGTTCTTGTCTCCCAGGGCCTGGTAAGTGGGGTCAGGAACTTGGTTTCTTTCTCTTGTGAAAATACCTTTTTCTATGGCCAGAAAAGAATGATCCATACAAAAATTTCTACATATAAATCTGAAAAACTTTTATTTCAATACTGAAGGTACTACAAATCTGTGCAAAGATCTAGGCACTGAGCATCTAGATATGTTCTCCATCACTGCATTGATCTATTTTGTCTTTCAAAAAGATGATCGATCACATCAGAAAATGACAAGGTGGATTTGAGAGGGAAAAAGCTGGCAGTCTCAAACTAGAGTGACATTGCAAAAGTTAGAGTTTGACTCTGCAGTACTTGAAATGAGAAGTTATGAAAGGACTGAAATTACATTGGAAAAATGATGGACTTGAATTTTTTTGGCATGGTCCTGAGTGTGAAAGTGGGAGCCCTAAGGAAGAAAGGTGCAAAGTGATCTGCCTGCTTAAGAGGCTTTCTGAGTCTGGACATAGCTTGCTGGCTTGTGAACATGTGCATCTCCTCCCACACTCCTAAAAGTCAGGAAGGGCTTTATAAAGCTTTCCTTGCAGAGGCATTGACTTGGCCCAGGGCTGTTCCCTGCTGTTCAGTCAATTGAGGAAAACAGCAAGTATTTACAAACAAAAGCTACAAGGACATTAACAAGGAGCTATTACAAAGTGTATATTCGTAATACTCTGCAGATTGTGGGTTTCTTGCAATTTCTTGTTTTCTGATGAATATTTGTAGCCTGAAGCAGCAGTAAAAAAAAATGATGTGATGCATTCTTTGACCAGGAGGCATTTCTGTGAAATAAATCTGATCCAAGAGTAAAAATATTGTCAGTCTTTCACAGGGATTACATCCCTTGAGCTGTGCCAACAATGTAAGAGTTGGAGGGGGACTAAACTCTATGGCGTCCCATGGGATGTTTGACTTTGCTGAGCAGAGGGTGCAGCTAGGGAATATGAGGTCAGAAGCAGCTGGGAAGGGACCATGGCAGGAGGACCACAGGCTTTGGGTATCAGTGGGTTGCAGGTACTCTCCTTGAGTGGCCACCACTGTTTCTGGCGAAGCTGACTTTCAATATAGATCACGCTGCAGATTTAAGCAAGAGGAGAAGGGCTGAAGGGAGAAAGACCTACCCAAACCTGGCCCCCACCCCAGTGAGAGCCGCAACAACGGGCACCTTGTGCAGACCACCCTTCCAGCAGACCCCTGTGGTTTCAGAGCCAAAGGCACTGCTCCTCAGTTCCCTATCCATTCTCACTGAAATACTGCCCTGGTAACCGTGGTTTTCATCTGTCTTTTATGAATTGACTGTTTTAGCATCCTGGAGCTCCTTGACCTTAACAAATGGAAAAGATGACTCCTTGTTTTCACAGGTAATAATAAACAGGATTTGAGGCTGCAGCTCTGTGCACAGTTGTAGTGGAGTTTTGTGAAATCCAAGATGAGTATCGGTGCTTTAATTGGAGCAGACATAAACTGAAGTGTTTTTAATGCATATCAATATCGAGACTTCATGATGCTGGGCAGAACAGCTGTTAGACAGTGATTTGCCAAAATACCTACATTTAATTTGGACAGTCGGTGAACTGTAGTATTTGCCAAATCGTGAACAAGACAGACACTTATTCCAATTATGCAGTCATATTTGCTACAGCAATCAGTTTAGGGTCAAAGAGCTACCACGTAAATTGAAAGTAAAGCACTGTGGCTAAGTGGTTTAAACTGTTTCATTCTGCTGCAGGACGTATTGAATGTAAGCACCAAAAGAAAAATGATGCAAAATGTTAGTGTTGCTTGAGCAGGATAGTACCAAAAATATTAAGACATGTTTATTCATGACTTTCAATGCGACAAATGTCATATAATTGAAACAGTTGATGGGTCACCAAATTCATACAAAGCATCTTGCCTTCAGAGTGTCTTTTCAGAAGAAATAGATCAGAGCAATTTAGAGTTGAGTAATAGGAATGAAGGAATGACAATTACTTTGGATAACTTAGCATTCATTTTCTTTATTAGCTGGTGGGGAGTAGTTAACAAATTGTCATATCTTTTTTTTGCATCAAATGTGTGAGCCAGCACAGGCAGGACACAGGAAAAAGCACAAAACCAGGGATGAAACACAGAGTAAATTTAGTTTCATTACCTCATGAACTGAGGGGTCCCTGAAGCAGCACCTGGGCAGGGGCACACAAGTGAGGATATGAGCACTGAAGAGGTCGATCTTGGCTAGAGAGTTAACGAACCTACTGTTAACACTTCTGTACCAGGGATTTGCGCAAGTGTAGTTTAATGCTGTGCTACTATCTTTCCCACAGCTGGGCAGGGATCTCGAGCAGGTTCTGTAGGGTGCCTCTGAGTACCACAGACGTACGTTATCTACACATGGATGTTCTACTTGTCAAGCTCACAAGACTAAACATAGATTTGTATGATATATGAGTTTTTCGACACCCTAGCTGCAAGTCACCTGAGTGTGTTTACAATCTTCCTTGCCAGTTTTCCATTATTTTCCAGTACCAGGGGTCCATCTTTGCAGACACATTTTCTCTGGGCCCCAAGGGAAGGGGTGTGCCTGGGTGGTGAGATCGAGGTGGTGGGACTAGGCTCTACTGTGCTGGCACTAGATCCATTGGAACCAATAATGGGAAAAATAATTAAGGAAAATCATTGGAAAATTAGTGAGAAATCAGAGCAACAGCAGATAATTATTTTTGAGGGAGAGACCTCTTTCAAAATTCTTCTTCTTAGTATCTGTCACCCATTGACTGGCATTTCAGCTTCCTCCACCTGGGCAAACAATGTAGCTGGTAAATGAGCCAAGATCTCTGATTTCTTGTGAATACCTGGCTTAGAGAAAACTGCCACTCATGCTCGCAGTAGACTGTTCCAAAGCTACTTGCAGAGTAGAGGACTTAGTAATAGCATCAGAAGCAAAAGGTTTCCAAATCCTTTGTAAATTTCTTGCCTGAATCAAAATTTTCCTCAGGCTTGAGAAAATCTGTTTGGGAGAAGGGGCAAAGTGCTTTATTTTCCATAAGGATTTTTTTTGGTTTGGCTTTTACATCACACTTGCAAAGAAAGAGCTTTTTGCTGGTTTTGCTATGTTCTTCCTAATGAATTACAGACATGCTGTGTTTGCAGGCTGCAAATTGCTAAATAAACTATCGGATAATAGAATTTAGTGCGTGTTTTTAATTCGATAGCACTGCCCACAGCGTTGAAAAATGTTATTGTGATAGAGTGCTTATAGCAGTGTGCTTCCATCATGTACCTTCATTTAGAGATTTCTAAGACAGCATTATTGGTGATAATATTGTCCCAGTCTGTACCATAGCAGTCCATGTGATGCCTTCCATCAAAGTGCTGGTAATGGGGTTGCATGCGATTTATTCTTGTGTTAAAGTGATAGATGAGGTCTTAGACTTGTGAACATTGTAAATTTCCCTGTAAAGTATACTAAGAAAATTGAACATTGATCTTATTTTTATGGGAGGAAAATATTTCCTCAAACATTTATCTAACAATAACAATATTTAATTCCTTAGTGTCAGAGGAGGCTGCAGGCTTTTTTTGTTTGTCTTTAATGAACATTCTTTGAGCATCTCTAAACTTTCAGAGAAGATTTTTCACAGCAGTATCAAACCTTTAAATAGCTTGTTTTCACCATAAAAGACCAGGGAGAATTTTGTTTTTAAAAAAGAAAAATCCTGTTACTAGATATCCCACATCTACAGCTGAAGGTGGGTTTTGAAAGGCCTTCATCACAAAAAGCCCAGCACATGACCAGATGTTTTAAAGGACAGCATCTTTCATAGATGTCCCCTGATCTGTGAGTAGTACTTCAAGTCCCTCAAATTTGGGGCTAAATAACAAAATTTAATACTGTGATTGAATAAAAACTTTCATCTGTAACAGGTATGACTTGGTCTGGGATGAGCATGAGATAAAGCCTACTTGATTTTATCCTTGAGTTGGGTAGATGGGATATATATATTGCTACAGGTTCTGGAAAACATTTTGAGGACAGTATCTTCACAAATATAAGAAAATTACACAGCTTGATAGAAATACCTGAATTGAAAATTAGTGAAAAATTATCTCCTGCTTCCAGTCCTTGTATTTGGAATAGATTTGAAACGCTGCATGTAATGACCTGAAGCTTGAGAAATATCCCTGTGCTTTCACATGTCCTTTCTGAGCTATGCACAAACTCATCCTTCTGTGCCTGACTGTAGAGCAGGAGGATCATCCATCCTCTTGCTCCAGTAAAATGGGACATGCTTTTCTCCCCTCTCCTTTGTAAAGAAGCTTGTAATGAAGGGAAATAGAGTGAATGTCTGTCTTGAAAGAGAAAGATGTAAATGTTTTCAGAAAACAGCCATCCTCTGGGTGCTTGCCAGGGGGAACAGGGGCATAGTCACCCTGCCCAGTCCCGTTATCAGCCTGTGGGCAGGAGTGTAGGAGGATGGGGACAATTAAGTACAAAATCCCACCCCATACACTACTCAGGGTTTGTCCTCCCTGGGACAAGTGAAAGTGAGTTTTCCTCTCAGCTTGGAGGATTATCCTGCATGTTGGGATGCTAAATATGGGGGGGTGAGTGGGGCTATTTTAAGCATTGGAGATCCATGGTGCTGAGCACAGCAGACTGGGGAATAAAACTTTGCTTCAAGCCCAGTGTCAGAAGCATAAATGGTATTGGTTTATGGAGGCATCTTTAAATAGAAAGTAATACCTAAAGCTTGTGGGGTCAAAGGCTGTATGACCAGCAAAAAGGAAATATGAAAATGTAATCCTGTATAATCTTACAGTACTTCTTGCTTCAAAACTTAACCTGAGAACACCTTGCTTTCCTAATTGTTCAAAAATTGTAAAAGTTGTAGCAAGAATGAGCAGCTCAGTGAAAGGAATCAACATTTAAACCAGTTGAGGATAAGTGCTAATGTGCCTGTCTAAAATTTAAAATATTGACTTAAATACCTTTAGGTTAGGTTCAGTGAAATGTGACACTGAAGCTTGCTGGGAAAAAATAATGCTTATCATCCATATGAAGGCAGGCATTTATGGTTACAGAGCAGCTTGCATTGTGCTTTAACTCATTTGGCAGGATTTTATGTAGCTCTCATAAATATGTTACTGGCTAAATAAAACTCTTTATTAGTTAGTCAGCAGTGCAGGGCAGAAGCGTTGTGGGCAGTAGCACCAGCCCCAGCCTCGGTGGCAGGGGGTATTCCTGCAAACACCTTCCTAAGTTTATCTTCCAACAGGAAGATGAAGAGAGCGGAGGTGACTAAAAGACTTCCATTAAGGTAGAGTGGGGATTTTATGCTGTGCCTACTTAAGATGCAAGTGTGTGCCACTTCATAGGTGCAGGGGTTTGTGAACGTTTTTCATCAACTTTGTGAATTTTGAATTTGCAGCCTCTTCACTCTGCTAATGAAAGCGCTACTAATTATGTCAGGTCAGGAAGCACATGCTACTTTTAGGATGGTGTTGGCTGCCCATGGCCAAGCCCAGCAGGAGATGCTTTTGTCCAGGCAATGCTTATCATATTGAGGCTCTCTAACCGTACAATGCATTTTCCCCACTGCTGAGAAGCTCTGGCAAAAACGTCTGCTGCTGAGAGCAAGTGCTGATAACATAAGAGGTGAGCAGCGCAGCTCATGATTTAGATGAAAGTTTCCCAAGAATAAACCCTGTTTAAAATCACTGCAGAATCTGACTCAGCAAGTGCATATCAAGAGCTTTGTGAAGCCATTCTGCATAAAAGTGCTTCCTTCAGGGACAGATGAGGTGAGACTGTGACTGGAGCGAGAACGAGCAGGGTTTCATTTGCCTTAGCAGTAATAAGCTATTACTCTGTGCTCTGCTTCAAGCTTCCCTGGGACTAACCATGTGGAAAGGATCTGTGTTGCCTTAAAGTGATTATAGTTGCAACAGTGACTGTAGAAAAACGCTATTATATATCCTTACTGAGCAGACTTGCTCGGATGAGCGCTCCAGTCGTTTGGACTTAACTCACTGTGTTTTATTTTCCTTTTTTTCTTTCCCTGTGTTTTATTCTGTAGGTTCTGTGAAATATTTTATAGAGGCATAGTGCAGGAAGTAGAAGACCTGCACTTTCCAAAGGAACAGGTGATCTTCTAATGTTTCTGGTCTCAACAATCCAATTAGAAACATCACAATGATCCTTTGAAAAAATTTCTCTTTAAGTATCTCAACACTATGGACGATCGAGGAGATGAGTGAGTCTTGAAAATCCAGGTACGGTGTCTTTGTGTTTTTAATGAGAACTGTCCTGCATGTCTTTGTGAGCTTCCAGCAAAGCTGGATATTGACACATTCCCATTTTGGTAAGACTTCAACAGCTGATGTGAAGACCAATAACTAACTTCTTACCCGCTGCAGTAAACTAAAATTACTTTCCTGCAGGAAACATTGCAAGTTTCTGGTTGATGTTATGAGACATCATGGCAAGAAACTGCAAGGATTATCAGCTCTGCCATGGTCCACATAAAGGTGAGTGGGTCTGGGCAGAGTGTGGGGCTCTTGGAGGCATGGGGAAGAAGAGTCCAAGACTTTGGCATTGTGCAAGGGGCAGCTGAGGGACCATATATCTCTTGCGGATGCTGGACACAGACTAGAGGCAGCCCAGCTCCAGGCGTGGCTACTAAGGAAGAATAAAAAACTTTCAGGCCGACGGTCAACAGCCTATCCTCTTGTCTTAAGCTCTCACACAGAGCACAAAGTGCAAGACAGGTCATCATGTGTTCCCTGGACTCCCTAGGGCCAAGCTGGGCTGTTTTTGAGGTGCTGCAGGCTGGGATTTTGTGATTCCTGATGATTTCTGGAAATCCTCACTAAAAATGCAGCTAAACAGCTTTGTATGATATATAGCACACAGCAAAAAGAGCTAGAAGCTGGAACTAAAGAGGCATGTGGTTCTTCCTTGGTGTGGGAAAGGCTAGCATCTGCTAGAGGCCACTGGAGACCTCGGATCCTCACAACCAACAAGACTCATTATTTGTATCTGCACGCACCAACAGATCTACCTTATGCAATGACATTAATCAAAGTACACCCTGAAATACAATCCAGGTGAAAAGTATATTTAAAGTTTGCTCAAACTCATCTTTCTGCAAAGCATTTATTTTCAGCCATGTCAGAAAATTTCATGTTCATTGTTATTTTTTCAGTTCACCTTCAATATTAGCATGTTTAACACAAGCTGCTTTGTTATAGAGAATGATCTCGAATGTATTCAAATTGTGATCCAGTGAGCACTTGAAAAAGTCACCCTCCTCTACAAATTACTGAGGGCTTTAAAACTGAATTTTCAGGGTTGTAAGGAACTGGTTTCTATGAGAAGAGTGTTGAGATTAATATAAATGTCGCCATCTCTATTATTAAACATTTATGAATCCATTGGCTGTATACGGCTGCTGCATGGAAATTATGATGGTCTCACGCTGGCCCAGGTAAGGAAGTGGTAGAGGTCTGTAAATTGGGGTTTTTCTGTCCCTGCTGTGAATGTGGTGGTCTTGGATTTCTTCATGCTTCATTGATTTTTTTCTGTAGTTACAGGAAGCTCTGCCTGGAAGGTTTCTTCTTTCATTATTGTTTAACAGTGCACCTCTGCTGGAGTCATAGGATGTTACTAAAAACAGTGCAGGAGGCAAAGCACTACTTGAAAATGTCTTTTAAGTTTATCCTTAGTATAGCTTTGTTTTGCCCATCTTCATGAAGTGAGCATCTCTGCCAGGCAGCCCTGTGTACTCTGTGCTGAAGAAAGAGTTCAGAGCTAGAAATGGGGCTCAATAACAAATGATCCTGAGCTTATTTCTCTTTAGCAGTTCAAAGGGGTGTACGCATTAGTTGATTTGAATCCATCTCACTTAGCTGAGAAAAAAAAAAGTGAATTTAACTATAAGTCACCTGTTTCTCAGATAAGTCAGAAGTTTTATCAGATGACATTTTTTTTTTTTCTTTCTAAAGGACAAGTTCTTCCCTGGGTTGTAAACTCTTGACTCCTTAAAAGCTAGGAGGGTGCAGCTCCTGGTCGGGTTCCTAGCACCTGCTGAGCTTGGCAGCACCTTGGGACACTGTGAAGCTGCAGCAAACTGCACTAACTCAGTACTGGGACTCTTTGTATGCAGTTGTCTTCTCCCAACATTATAAGAAATATTTTTATTTCTTTTTTTCTCATCAAAGCAATTGTAAAAATTTGCCAGTGATGCTGCATGGAGAACATTTTACTGAAAGAAAAGATAGTGTATTAGTGTTGCAGTGTATGAGCTATGTATTTTGTACCTTACTGGAGAATTTTGGGTAACCAACTATGTTGAAGTAAAGTCGATTGACACAGTGCTCTTGACTAAATGTGAGATGGAGGAAGTCAACAGTGCCATTCATGCATGGAACCCTTTCAAGGGTGCACGTCATTGCGCTGTGCCCTATCATCTGTCCTGTCTTGGATCCATTTTTCTATTGTTCCAAAGGAAAGGAAGGGCCATGGAAGGGGAGGTTGCAGTGCTTTGTAGTCAATGTCTCCTTATCAGGGCTGTTACTCCAACACTTCTCAAAATCTAAGTTTGCTGCAATTCTAAGATGCTCCAGGGAGTCAGAACAATGACTTTATTGTCTAATTAAACTGGTTTATATTATAAGCAAACCTTGCTGTGTTAATGGAAGTAGAAACAGAATGATGTATCATATCACCTCTTTAAATTATTTTGTTTAGTGTCTGTGTTGGATATTAAACATTATGTCATAAAATGTGTGGCTGTAGAGAATTCCAATAGGCTTGACATCAAGGTAAGAGAAAAATAGTAAAAACATCCTAGTCTCTTTTATGACACAGCCCTGTGTAACCGGGGAACAGTAAAGCTAAAACGACTTTTTGCCAATAATTGTCTTTTGGTTCTTTAAAGCAATATTGTCAAACCTCTGTAGACTTAATACTACTGGTTATGGGATTTACTAAATGCAAAACTTAATTCAATGTTCGGTTCTTTAAAATTTAAAATCAAAACTTTAGTATGTCATAAAAATTGCATTACTTCTGATACTTATTAGTCAGAGAAAAAAAATTGTCTAATTCAATAGGATTCATGAGCATTGATACTACATTGGGTTTATTGAAAAGACATAGTGGTTTTTATATATAAGCCATATAACAGCTGCAACATCCAGCAAGTTATGCAAATTCAATTTTGTATAAGAAAGAGTCATATCTGCATTGCATGAAAACTTAGAAAGACTATCCCTTAAAGGATTTTAACTGTGAAGGTTGTTGTGGCTTGCACAGCATTACAGGTATAGGCACAGTCAAATTTGATCCCGCTTTTCTTTGTCCTGTTGGCAGCACAGGCCCGATATGCTAACACTTTATGGAAATGAAAACTAATAGATTTTGGAGCTCCCAGCAGAATTTGAAGCTTCATTATGCCAGGCAATGAATCTGTACCTGGCCACATCATCTGCAGTGGTGGGGTCTGCAATGTGCAGTTGATGTGTGGACACCTATGTGATGCTATTTGTTGTGCATATTCACTGGCAAGAAACCATGGTTTGCAAGACTCATTTGAAAGACAGTGAGTTCCTTACTGTGGCATTGGTATTTGTGGATGAACCATTGCATAGGCATAGGGTTCTCTCTTCACGTCCTCTGGGTGCTGTTCACACTCTTGGAGTGAGGGTGGGAAATCATCCAAAGTGTTGGTTAGTTGAGAGCTGACAGGTCCTCCACAAACCACCAAAGAAATACCCCCTTCTTCCCCCTCTCAAAAATTATCTCTGTCGCAAGTTTGAGCAGCACAACAACAGGCTGTGTTTAAATTAAATTTTCTCTAGTTTGATCAATGCCCTGCTTGAGGCCATCATTTTCACAGCACAGATAGCGTGGCATTTCATAGCTCTATAAAGTGCACTTGCAAGTCAGATGCAGTCCTCAGTCTTTCATCATGGCAACTCTGAAAGAGGCTTTGTAGTATCCAGGCATCTTTTTGCTGGTGAAAAAAATTCCCATAACATTTAAAAATGCCATTGGCAGTAGCCGTAGCAGGTCAGATGCAACCACTTACTCTCCTCCTAGAGTCCTGCTGTTGGTGGCCACTGAAATCTCTGCCTGACCAACTGCTCCAGCAGACAGGGAAGGAATTTGTGGTCATCATCTTCCTTTGCTCCTCTAGTGCAAATATCTGCTCAGCTACCATGTAGGTTCAGACTCGTGCATTTGAAGTGCAACAAGAGAAAGCAGATATGCTTGAAAAATTCCTAGTGTTATTGTGAAATGATTGTAGGTGGGCCACAAATGGATCTCGTCTCTGAGCTTTGGTGGGCCAGCGAAGATTTAGTGAGTCAAGGCAGTGGACCTCTCCTCCCTCAAACAGAGACTTTTTGTGATATCAAACATTAAACCCCAAACAACAGATAAGCAGGCAGGGATAGAAATAGTTAGAGTCATACAGGTCATTTTGTACTTTAGGGCAAACTGTACTTTGAAAATCCCATTATGTGAGTTTTCATAAAAATTTTCAAAGTTCCTAAATCTTGACAATGCTCTTTGTGCATTTAAAGCACTAAGATAGTAATGAAACGTTCCAAGATACTTTCAGAGATTTTCGTGAAAATATTCATAAAAGATAGAAGAAAACATTTCTAAAAGTACACATATTTTCAGTAACAGTCTAGTGATAATAGATAATTTGAGTCTACAGTCTTCTATGGAGAAAAAATGACATATCATACCAATACTACTGTATGTTAAAGAAGACATTACAATATTTTAGAACTGAAAATAAAATCTTAAAAAATTGCATGAGAGTAAACCAGATATCTAAGAAAAGTTCTATTAAAAATGCTGTTTCTAGACATAAACCCATGGTCTAAATACTTAACTTCTTGTAACACTAAATAAAACCAAGTGTGGAATATTTTACTTCAGTCCAGAGAAAATATTCCTGAAATTCTAATGAAGTATTCATAAAATATACATAAGAAATGTACAGAAGAGTAAAAAGGAGAGAGCCAAAAATTCACTTAAATTTAAGATTTGAATTTTAAATGTCTCTTTATTTTAGGGAACAATGACCACTTTTGGCTACTCATAATTGTCTGAAAGTCTCTGAGTCACAACTTGACAACCCTAGACCTTCTTCCCTACTCCAGTATAAAATGTTTCCATGCTGTGTACTGGGTGTTTGTAGCACAAGGCTGGTGATGCCTCAGAAGCCCTGTTTGGAAGTTGTCCTGTTAATAAATATTGCTGAGAAAATAGAAAAACTAATGAAGTGGAAAAAGGGGCTTTTCCCTGCAGTGCCTTGGTCCCTTAATTGGTTTTTGCCTTATGTGGGACAGTAGAGATGTGCTGCATCTCCTGAAATGGTTTCATTGTATTAGAGTCGTTTATGAAAGCAAATGGTGAAATGGAGATTGGGGCAGTCCTGGTTGCAGCAAAGGCCCACACCATCACATCTACTTGTTCTTAAGCACTCATGCAGACAATCTTTTTCCTAAAACAAATTAATATTTATCTAACCATGTGGTAGGTCTTACGTGCTTGAGAGACCATCTTTTGTGCTTGAGAGGCTGTGAGCTACTGGGTAACGTTGTTGTGCAGCTGTAGGTGGCTTCAGGTCCCTAACTGCTGGGGGACTCTGGTGTCAGAGTCCTGCCCTGGTAGTCAAGAACCCTGTTCTCCTATTCCTCAGTTCAGTCCAGCACCCAATACAGCACATAACTGCCCCATTCACCCTTTGAGAAGAGAGCTGATGCAGGAAAAGTAGGAAATAGCATTGCAGGAAATAATTCTCCAGTTAAATTTAATGCAGGCTTGCTGCTCCTCTCTTCTGTACTGATGTAGGTCTATTCCTTTGTCACTAGGAAGAGAACTAGGTTTTTTTTATCATTTTTACACTGTTACCCTGGTCAGGTACAAATGGAAAAGTCTGTGCATCCAGCACTCTCCTATGTGGAACATCAACCTCAGCCTCTGCATAAAGGTCAAAGAAAATAATTTTTTGAATGTGTTTCTGCCTCCCTCAGCCTGTGGAAATTTCAGAGTCTATGTTAGCCCAGTGCACACAGTTTTACAATAATTTGGTCCTTGGGAGGAGAGCTGCTGAGTTCCTTGTCTTTGATGCCCAGGACTGCTGTATGTGGAAGTTCTTCTGCACTTCTGCAGGTGCCAGCTGAGCAGGTCTACATTGAGCATATAGAATAGGGCACACAAGGAATAATGAGAGTTTTTAACCTTGACACTTAAATCTGAGCCTAAAAGTATCTAAAGAAATCCTTGTCTGCAGTTTAAAAAGTTCTTAAAAAGAGCAGTGATGTTCTTCGTCCTTGCAAATATAAAGATTGACCCTTTTCCCTTGAAAATACACTTGGGATTCCAGGCAGAAGATTGCGCTGGTTATGAAGATGTTTGGGATCTTATTGGTTTCCATTTTCAACAATTTTTCCAATGTAAATGTTGGATTTATAGTCTCCTGTCTGACACTATGTAAAGGGAATAATAATCATATAGTAACATTTTTTTTGCTTTACAGCTTAAGTCTTTACTAGAGTTTCTAAGTAGCAAAATAACCTTTGGCATGAGGCATTTAGGAGGTGATGTAAAACCCTCCTGAAGCCAAGGGGAAGGCTGGAGCTGGGTTCAGCAGGTGCCTTGCCAGGCTCTTTGGTGTCCCTTGATTCTCTCTTCGTAGACATTGGTCATCCATCACTTTATTTAAATTTGATTTTCTCTTTATGAACTTGCTTCTCATTCATCCTTGTTCATCCAGACAGCCAGCGGGAGAAAAAAGAAAAGCTGGTACACCAAGAAGCTAGGAAAAGTCCTGTGAGGCAGAAGGCTGGATTAATTTGTCCTTTATCATGAAGACCATAAGGTAAAATGCTGTTGTGGATGCCCACCTTTAATATGTTGTGTTGTATGCATGTTACATAGCAGCTTTGATTATTTATCAGCCCTACATTTGTGACAGAATGCATATATAATCTATAATGGTCTGTAAATTTGTTGCAGCTCATCATTCCTGTATTTATATTTTTTTTTAAAAAAAGAGCCTTTCAGCCTTGTTTGATGAATTAGCAAATGCTCTGGGGATTTTGGCAACCAACACTTGCTGAAATTCCCAGTCTTGTAGCTAATTTGAATATAAGTTAACATGATTATTAAAGGAAATAACAAACTAATCATTTTTTTAAAGTAGTTTCATTCTTTGCCAGCAGATTTTCATTTGCTTTGCAAATTCTTTCATGAATTTTCTCAACATGTTCATAATCTGTTCATTAAGGATGCTTTTTGTGCTCAGAATAATGTCCAATAATCTCCAAAGGAGAAAAGTGGTAATTTGCTTCAGAGAAATAAGTATATCAATGCGGATTTCCACAGAAACATGTTTGCAAAACTTCTTTATGCTGAAGTTAAGTGACTTTGTAAACTGTCTAGCAGTGAAAAGTTTTTTCTGGCAGCTTTGAGAGATGGATAAGCCTTTGCTGGCATTTGGCGCTGTGTCAGATTTGTTCTCACCTGGTAATTACTGAGAGAGCATGGCTCATGACCATCCTATTGATTCATCACTTGACCCCTGAACCATGATTTTTCAGTGCATGCTAAGCGGTAGTGTTCTCATTAGCTAGCAAATTATGGAACCCTTTTTTGCTGATTTCTTTGTTATTGGTATTTTCATTTTAAAAAAAAAATTAGTTCCTATAATGCAATTGTACCTAAGTTTTATAAAAGCTCTTAAAAATTATGGCAGCTCCTAAGATGTTATGGAATATTCTCCCTTTATTTCTTCATGGTACTCTAAATTTTGTACTGTATGTTGTATTGAAAAAGGAAGGGGAGGGTTCAAGAGGATGCAATTCTTGCTTAGCTGTGTTGTCCCACTCATTTGAAGCAATGCTGAGAGATTTTTGCCCATTCAGTACTGGTTGGATAAATTCAGATGCACCTGGACTAACTTCCCAGGTCTTTTTAATGAAGAGGAAAGTGAAGCTGAAATGCACACTCAGATCCGTGCATTTTAAAACTGTGCAAAACTATGATATTGTTTTCTTCTTATGGATGATAGAAATGTATGAAGGAAACTTTCCTTGCTCCAAGATGGGAGTTTTTTTCAGAAATCTGACTTGCCCTTTCTGAGAACTTTGTGGGAGCTGGAAGCCAAGTATGAGTGGTATGAGTGGTCTTCTGAGGGTCAAGCAATGGGGATTCTGAAAGGCTTTTTCTCCTCAGTGTTCCTGGAGTAGATAAGTCTCCATGGAAAGTTTCTGCTTTGGCAAAAAAACAAGGAACAACTTAAATTCTCACCTGAGGTACATGGGTACAACAAAGAGAAAATCCAAAAGATTTAGGAAAGAAGGACAAAAAGCTTATGCCAAGCATCACAGGGGAACTAAGTTTTGATAGCAGGGCAGGTGGGAGGTGAATTTTATTGACAAATTCTCATGAATGCACGCGCCACTTTCCTCTGTTCATTGTCAAATATAGTGAAAGCAATTTCCACTGCTTTAAAGCAAACAAACTGACAAAACTGAGTATTTGTTGCTGCGACATGAAGTCTTTAGTTGTTGATTCTATGTCGCATGGATCCTTGTACAGCCCCACGAACCTGGCTGGGACAGAGGAGAACTGTGCTCCTTCAATACTTCTGGAATGATGCAGCGGTCTTGGGAGAATATACCAACCCTGCTGTGCTGCCTGCTCCTGCCTGGCCTGTGTTCATGCTTCGGAAGAGGAAAAAGAACGCGCAGCTACAATAACACTCTGCTTGGTGCTACTAAGCAGGGAGCTGGCAGGCAACATCCCAGTGCAGGGAAAGAAAGAAGAGCAGACAGGGTTTTAAAAAATTAACCAGGGAATCTGGGAATGTCAGAGCTTTGTAGGACAACATTATAATTTGCCTGAAGTTTTTTCTGGCTTAATGCCACTCCCAAATTTAACATGTTTCCAATTCTCAGTCCATTTTTGCCCTCTCCTTGGTCATATAATCCAGACTGTTTTTCCCTTGCCTGTTCCTGAGAAATGGGTCAGTGTCAAAAATCTTCCTGGAGTCAAAGAACAGAGACCTACTATGTCCTTTCTTCCGTTTCATCACAGTAGAAAACTAGGCTGATTTGATTGAATTTATTGATGACAAATTCATTTTGGTTGTTTCTCGTTTCCTGGTTGGGGTGTTGGTGTTTGCAAAGAGTTATTCCAGCATTTAGGAAGAAGTTGAAGTTAAACTGACTGGCTTAAAGCCTAAAAAGCAAGCCTTGCATACTATTAAATAGATTTTAAATTTGATTATGCGTGCAATTCTCATTTCAGGTGGTCTCTGTGATGCAATGACCACTCACAAAATGGATGTAGGCCACCCCAGGAGAGGGATGAGAGCAAGGAGATATGTGCTTGGTGCATATGTGCATGTATTCAGGGCTGTGACTTTCCTAACATCATAGCTATTTCTCCCAATCATTCATGCGAATACAAATCCTAACAGGCGACACAATACAGAGTAAGAGCATGGTACAGTGGTAGTAAAATCCAAGCAAACAAAATTTAGAGTGAAATGGACATACTCCTGTGTGATGGGGTAAAGAAAAGGAAGGTTTAAGCAAAATCTAATCTCCTGTAAAACACAGCCTGGGGAAAAGCTCTTGGAGACCTGTGTTTAAAACTAGAAGCAACAAGGAAAAATACTCCAAGAAAATAACCATCACTGATACCGAGGCCAAAGGCTGCCCAGAGGGCATTTCCCATTGCTGTTCACATCCCACTTCTCTAGCTCTCTGCAGTAGTTGCAGAAAGAGATGCTTTGCTCTCAAACTGGTTCAACAAGTGAAAATATTTATTGCTTTGGAGTTTCTCTTCTGTGTTGTATTTTTTGCTTAATTAAGACACAGATAGCCCAGACGAGATAGTTAGCTATTTTACAGCAGTCAGCACTATAACATTCTAATCAGATGTATTTAAACTGAACCCTGAGCTTTGCATTGAGGGTTTTCTCAGAAAACAAAGCACAACTTTATTGTGCTGCATTGTAGAATAATGTATTTAACACAGAAACTCCAATCAATGGGATATAGATTTTGTGTTTTTCTCTTGCCCTGTATTTCATACCCACACTGCACATGCTTAGTGTTGGTTTTGACTCTGCTCTGAACATCAGATACAGTCATTTAAAATTCACAAAGCCACAAAGGTTTCACACTTGCCAGTGAATAGCTGGTTGCTATTATAAGTATGTTTGTGGTGAAACAGTTCTCTGGTGTTCTACAGCTGCCAGAAACCATTAATGCCTGCTGTTGTGTGTTAGCGGTAATGTTGGAAATGACATTTTATGATGTCTACCACCTTAAAGACACTGCAGTCTGTCTATCTTTGTTCCTGTGCTTTGATGTTATTCAAATATATTTATTATAAATACTTATAAATGTCAGTGGCTGCCACTAGTAATCTGTTTCAGATGTCACATTGAAAGGTAAAAGCTTCCACCCGTAGGACATTTGGGTGGGTGGAAATAAAGTCTCATAATGAAGGCAAATTGGGGAGAGTAAGGAAGCAAGGGAACACCTGAGGCAAAGTAGTGTGTGTATGTAATTAGATTAACTTTAAGGGCCTGATTAATTTTAGAGCTGTTCCCAAACTGGGGAAGGAGAAAACTGGGATAAACAAAAATAAATAGCAAAGTATAACTGAAAACACTACTTGATCTAATTATCATAAGACGTATTTCCTGCTGCAAAATAACATAATTAGTGGTATATTGAACTTAAACTTCTTCTATGGTAGTTATTAAATTCCGTGACATTTCAGCTTGATTAACTTTTTAACAGATATGACTTGAGGCTTTTACTGAAAACCTTCTGAGGTGGATGGGATATCTGACGACCTACCCTGCCGACAGTCCCAATTATTCAAACTGAAGAAAATGTGCTGTAAAACCTCATTAGCAGAAAGGAAACTGATAGACCTATTGCCTGATTTTTTCCTGTTTTGATGTTGGCTGAGATGAAGGGAGGAGTTGTAAAAGAAAGCATCCTCCTGCCCCAGCGAGTAAAGCAACAAGAGGTTTTCTCAACTCCGGCTTTACCTCTGCCTTGGTGATGCCGTTTTACAGGAGTTAATTATGCCTTTTGTATAGGATATTTATTTACGGCGGGTTATTTTGTTTGTGAGAGCACTCCAGCACTACAGCTGCATTTGGGAGTTCCTTTGCTTGTGCTTCCACTAACCTACAGCTATTCAGCATAATGAACAGAGTTGTTCAGCAGCTTCTCTCCATTTGATAAGAATGACAGCCTTGGGTATAATAAAGAGAACAAGGCTTTGGGTAGGTGGAGACTAATTGGTTGCATTTCTCAGAAAAGCAGTAATAGAAAACCTTCCTTCATGTCACAGTGTCTCAAAAGTGCTGCCCCAGTCCTGTGTACTCTCCAAACAGCTGCCTCGTGATATGCAGGGTTTTGGGGCTGAGACCCTGGAAAGAACAACCCAGAGTTACCATTGACATTTGCTCTGGCAATTGGGGATTTGAGTTGAACATGTAGTTTAAAGCAGACCAGCCTCTCCTCATGTTGTTTATCAAGCTCAAAACTGGAAGAATCGCATATACAACTGTAATTATTTTCCTCCTTGATGTTGGAAATATTATTTATATATTTTGAATTAAATTAGTTCAAATTAGTTCAAAGCCATGTTATCTCAACATTGCCCTGATTCTGATCTCTGATTCCATTTGCCTGGACTTCCTAGGTTATAGAAAATCACTATAATAATTTTTAAATTATTTCTAAAATCTTAGAGAATGGTATTATTTTATGGATCTATTTTGTGGGTTTTGGCCTAAACTTGTACCTCTGCTGCACAAACCACTTGGTTGTAATGCCTAGAAGTACCTGCTGTCAAGGTAAAGTTTCCACTCTCTGTTACATTTGGCCATTGCAGGTCTGGAGCGTGATCCTGTCAGAGTCCAACTACAAGGCATGTGCTCACCACCACAGTTCCCCATGTGCTCCCAGGTCCAATGCTGTGGATTTCCAAAGATTTATCCATTTTCAAAGCTTCACAGAAATAAAAGAAGAAACTGTAATTATAACCTGAGAGTCTTTCTGGGAAATAAATACAAATCATGGCATTTATATAAAATATTTGGGCAATGTCTACGCAATTTTCTTTGGATGAGATGTTGTTCATTGATTTTTTAGAAATTTTCTGTGCAAGGGATCACAGATATAAATCTAACCGATTCTAACTGTTAGCTGCTTTACCACACAGTACATAGGGAAACCTAAAATAGTCCAGGTGAAAAAGTTAATTTTTGAAAAATGTTTACAAAATACTGACCCTTAATGTGAAACAAATCCAAAGAAATAAAGCTCCAAACCAAAGTGAAATTGGCTGAGTTAGTGAATAGTGGTCAGGGAGATGATGACATTCATATCAAATTGCTCTGTGCTCCAAAATATGAAAATGAATATAATGAAGGATTAATGGAATTTGCTTTTGTCTTTCTGTAAAGAAGGAAAAAAAAGCTACTTAAATCAGTAGCGTGATTGGTATGCATATGAAGACACAAAGGTTATGAAAATATGGCATAATCTCCTCAATTCTGTGATTTAATTAAGATATGCCTCCGAAGAAAAGAAGCAATAGGGATGCTTGCTGTAACGGTAATTGATAAACTTGCGTTCCATTTCTTGAAGGTGCGAAACAGCATCAGTAATAAATGACTGCTCAAAACCATAAAATGTCAGAGAGGAGCAGCTGAAATGAGTTTGGAGGAAAAAAGGGATGACAGTTTTCCCAAATCTGTGAGAATGCTAGTTGAACGGTGTAATTGGAAGACCCCGATACTTTACAAAGATGCACAGGGGCTGAGCTCGCCAGAGATTTCTGACTGACCTCAAAGTACAAATAGCGGACTTTTCCTGGCAGCGTTTTTTTCTCTGAGTTGTTCCTGAGAGATGGAAGTGTGACTCAGCAGCCCAATCACTGGTATCTGTAGACACTATAAAAAAAAAGATAAATTGCCATGCTTTAAACCAGATCCTCAGATAACATTGTAATCCTGCTTATGTCACTAGCCCTTCTTGCCATGAGAGTCCTTTTCCTAGTTGAAATAATACTAAGTTTTTCATAGGAAAAAAGTATGTGACAAGGCAATTTTTAAGTTGTCCTAACTCCTCTCTCAGCTAAGGGATTTGCCAAATTTTCTAGGCTGCTCTAAAAATTTCCTTAACTGCTTAGAAATCCTTTGCTGCCATTGGATGGGGATACAATTGTAACTTTTTCTTTAAAAAAAACTAAGATAAGTAAATTCGTTATTGTCCATTTAAAATACAGTATGTTCATATTAGCTCCCACTGGAGCACACCTTTGGGCCTCAGTTTGCAGTGGATTCTTAGACTAGAAATACAGCCTCTGACAGCTTGAGGCTTTGTCATCACAAGTTGTATTTGGTCTTCTTTTCAGGGCTCAGCCTTACACATCAGTTCCCTGCATCAAGTGGAAATTTTCCATAATTAAGGACCTTCCTGAACCTGCTCTGGACCGTCCCTGTGAGTCAGGGAGGCGAGGTAAGCACATTTGGTATGTTAGTGTTTACTTTCTCTTGTAATAAGAAAATCCTAGAACTGTTCTTTTCTAGCAACTCCTTTTCTTTTTAAATTTGTTCTATTAAATTGGTCATTTCTCACTATCAATATCTTATTGCCAGTCTCAAATGCTGAGAGATAATCTAACAATAATGTGTTAATTAGTCTTACTGCTTCAGTATCTCAGACATAGGCTTGGAGATAATTAGTATTTAACCAATTAAGTTTGTTGCAAGTTCATGAACACAGCTCTTAGATTTTTTCTTTTTTTTCCTGGCAAATTCAGGCTGAATACAGTAATTTAACAGCATTTTTATAAGGCAGCAGAGGAGCCGGTCAAAGAGATTCTTTTTCTTTATTTTAACATCCTCGGGATTTCACCTTTCCCTCCCAGCTGTCTCCCAAGCTCCCTCTGATTTCTCATTAGACATCGTTAGATCACAGTTGTTAGATTATGGCTCTGACCTCAAGTAACCCCACAGTATTTGTTTCCACATACCCTTGGTTTAAAAATGTAGAAATACTACTCTGTGAATTATGTTACAGATCAATGTGGTTTTCCTTACCTTTTTCTTGTAGCCTGTGACCCTGTCCCTGCCGAGCAACTCCCAGGGTTGCCATGGGTTGGGTCCTCCATGACAAAATTTAAAGACGCTTACCTTTCTCAGAGAAGAAAATGGTTAACAAATGATCTGTGAGTATCCAAGGGGGAAAAAAAACTTTTGTGGCTGAATTACCCCACCCGCGTTTCTGAAGGTAGAGCTGTTGAATAAGAAGGTATGAGGTTAATGTTTGTCTTGATTACTAATTGACATACTAATTGCTACTGGATTTTTTTATATAAATTGCATAACCTTGTTAACTTCTTGTCTAGCAACCATTCCTTGCAACTGACACAGTGGCTAACGCTTAGGGTTGCTTGGATGGTCTGATTTTGAGATGGATTTGAGTGTGAAATGATAATTCAAACTATGATTGGGAACCTCAGGATTCTCCCACTCCTGAAACAGGGGGACAGAGCTCTTCTGGTGGTGGATGAGGGTCAACATCAGCTGTATACAGGAGTGCTTTTTGATGGTACCAATTTTGAGGGACATGTTATACCTCGTATATGCATCAAACAGTTTGATTCGATGATCAGGTATGATCCTATGAGAAGAATTCTTGAAGTATTGGCTTCTCCTCTATGAAGAATTTTCTTTCCAGGTTTTTTAACTCATTAGTTTTGTTATCTTCATTTCAGATTTTACCTTAGAGTTCTTGACTCATGAAATATGATGCCTGTGCTAACCTAGTAAAAAGGTTTTAAATCCAGCCAGAAATGAGAGGGTCCTGTTCAGTGACTCGGTGTCAGTCAGACCAGATGGACTGAGACACAACACCTGGGAGCTGAGGGAGCAACCCGGGGAGCACTGGGCTCAGCAGTAATTGGAAAAGCTCTACATTGCTGGAGGCATGCAAAACCTTTTACCTTGGTTGATGCTGGAGGATCTGAAGTAACTGTGTTTATAAATGAGCCTAGGAAAACTAATGACCATGTTTATGAAAATCAAAATATTTATAAAGAAACATATTTCAGAGAAAATGACTGATGTGAAATTATAAAGAAATTCACAGCCAGCTCAAACTACTCTGTCTATGGCTGTACACTCTTCAAGTGTCCTGTCTGAAGGACTGTACAAGGAAGCCCAAGGTAGATGCTTTTCCTTTTTGTGCTGGTTAATCACCTTGTTTCTGCAGAAACTGCACTGGTTTATCTCTCATGAGAGCAAAATACTCTCTCTTCTCCTATTCCACTTGCTGTAAACTCCTTTTCTGCATGCAAGCTGAGGGATGAATACCAAGAGACGGCTCTAATTAAGATATGCCAGAGCAAAGTTAATTTTCAGGGTTTCTTTCAGACACTGACAGGAATATATGATAATTATTATATAGTTAGGGTAATTGACTTTTATTTAATGTGGTACTTGCTTACAAACAGCCAATGAAAGGCACCAATGTAAGCAATGAAGGTACTCTTCAGAAATATAATCACTAATTCTTGAACTAAGTAATATTGAGCACATTGATATTTACACTTCTATTACTCTGGCTAAGAGTAGATGTTGAACTCACTGTGCTTTCTTTCTGCACAACGAATGGGCTGTAAATGACTTAAGAATGTGAAGCAACAAACTACTTACCATATTTTTCTATTCTTCAGCCCTGCTGTATGCTTATACTTATTCTAACTTTATGCAAATATTTTGTTCCTCTGTATTTTTTACCATTTGGGTTAGTTTTGGTGAACTTGCCCTTTGCCGTGTCCTAAGGAGCTGTGGCTGGGGCAACGCTGGGTTCCTTCACCCTGCATGAAATATTACAGGGAAAACGGCCAAAAATTGTTTTACAATTCAGAGAATGATGTAAATATGCTGGCAGCAAAGAACGTCTAACAGAAATATCTCATACTGGGAATTTATAGTTTTTCTTTAACCAGGGTTTATGCATTTATATGTAGTTTAGAAATCACACATTTTCTTTAACTTGTATTGATTTGGGAATATTTAATGGACGATTCTCACAACATAGAGATACTGTCAGAAATATTCACAGCTTCTCAGGTTGATCACAGTGGGAATAAAAGAATCCTGAGGAGAAAAGATGGAAAAACAATAGAATATATATGAATTTTCCCTGGTCCTGACAGGGCTTTTATTATAATTTTATTATTTTATTTCTATGAATCTCATATGCTGGAGAAGCTGATCCTCTCACTGAGGTGGACTAGTTAGCAATTTAGGAGGAAATTGGCTTCTATCATGAGGGATAAATGTGGTAATTCTTTCTGAGAGGTTGGCAATTACTGGGGAATGATGAGCAACTACAATTGACTAGAAATTAAATATGTCTATTGAGAGACATGTGCCATGCCACTCAAAGTGTGGGCCTGAGGAGGGAAAAGCCACTGCTCCTGCCTTGCCCTGGTCCAGTCCTGCTCCCCATGGCAGGGAACTGGAGAGCCTGGGAGGGGATGATGGCAAGATGGCAAGTTTGGATTGCCTCCAGACCCTGCAGCTGAAGGTCTTTCTCAAATTTATATATTTATTTTTTTACAGAACAAAATTCTATGATGAATCATTGCAATTTTTGGAGCTGAGGTTGTCCAAGATGAGGAGGAAGCTGTGATGAATCCTTGATGGGACCTTCCACAGCTTCCACAAGAACAGGTCACCGCCAAACAAGTACGTTACACCTCCCATGTTTATCATTCACAAGGCACATCTAGATAAACTGTTACTGCGTTTAAAAAATCAGGCTCCAATGAAGCTGGGAGTTTGCTTCTGAGGCAGATGATCTAAAAGAGAAACCTTATCATGCATGTGACACAAAAGTTTCTGCCTTCTAAGCAAGAGACAACCAAAGCCATAAATTTTGTAGACAAGAAAAAAACCTTGACAAGCTATTTGTAATCAAAATATACTAGAGATATATATTTAAAAAAATAATAATCTAGCTTTTGTTCGTATACCCTTTCTGAGTGACCTGTATTAATTTTTCCTACAGTACTGAATAATTAATTCTTCCTGAGGAAACTGGAATTATACATTGCAAGCTTCAAGCATCAGTGCAACCTGAAATGAGCCCTCTAATATTTATCCTGTATTTATTTCTGCTTTTAACATTCAAGTAATGCAGTAGATAATTCAGAAGAGTATGTGATCAAATGCAACTTTTGAGCAAAGAGGGCAGCGAGGAATAACAAGTCCTCTGTTGAAATAACCTTTAGTGATTTGTTTCCCAGGCCTTTTCCTTTAATTCTACTTTTAAATTGACTCTGAGCTAGAAAAATTATGAACATTCTCTGCTTTGGAGCGGTACAGAAATTAATATTTTCAAAGTGTTCTAGAAACATTGATTAATCCATTATTAGTATGTATATGATTGGGTGCAGCTAGGCAGAATAACTGGCTTATGCCCAAACTGTGGCGTGCCATGTATGGACCATCATCTTCATAGTGTGGTGTCTGTTGGACTGTGTTAGAATCTGTAATTTCCAGCTTCTTTAGGGAGAAAGGTGCTGTGGGAAGAAAGAAAGTATTAGAGCTCATGAAGGGACTATTTCAGTCTAGTGCTCCTGGTGATGAAGATGATGAAGTGCCCCCTTTAAGAGGGCCTTGTATTGTGCTGCACTTCTCCTTCAAAATTAAAAAATCAGGGCTCAAACTGCCAGTCTTTCATGGGCAGGAGACACTAGAAAGCTGAGTGTAGGTCTCACCCAAACCCCTGAACTGAGCAGTATGCAGAGTTGAACATAAATGGATTAAAGATTTTATGTGGTTATTTAGGGTTTTGCAATGTGGCAGTTGAAGCAAGCTCTGAGCTTTTTTTTAAGGAGAGAACAGTGTGTTAGAACAGAGCAAAAGTGCATGAAATTACAAGCCCTCTATATTTGCCTTTTTCTGTGTCATAAGTCCTCTGGCACCTGTAGCACCACCATCCTGTCCACAGAAACCTCACCTGGTGAATACAGTGTTCCATCAGGAAGATGCTGGCACTTTCCAGATGCTGGTACAGAAAAGCATGTCACAAAGATTGTATTTCTGACACAAGTTTCTGTAACGTGCCAATACGAAACAAAGACGCTCTGTCAAAATCAAATCCTTGTCAAGTTTGTACGTAATCTTCCTTGTGACCTATCTATCTCTTTTTCTGGGGCATCACTTTAGCAGGGTGGCAGGTGGCTGTCACTCCAGCGAGCAGAGTGTTCCATAATCTGTGACCTCTCCGTGGGGTGCAGCATTGGTCTTGTCACATTCCTGTGGATCAGGGTTAGGATTTGGTATGTCATCCTAATATCATAGCACGAACACGTATCAACTGAATTTGTTTAATTGTCTGGCAGGAAAAGGAGAACAGTAATACTGGGAACATGGGAACAATGTAAAGAGCATAAGAAAAGCTTACGCATTATTTTTCTAATAATATCTAAGTGAAGTAAGAGTAGAAGTGGAACTGTCTTTCATCTCAAATGGAAAAACATATCCTCTTCTTGAGAATGTACCTTTCTGTCCTTCATTTCCTTCTTGGCTACTTCTAGTGATTTTTTTGTGATGATGTTTCAGGAAAGGATGTATGCATAGGCTGCCTTAAACACGGTTTAAAAGTCAGCCAAGTGGTGAAGCAGAGCCTGTACATTCCAGGGCAATTTTAAATGGCCTCTCTTGAGGGCTTGATTGTGTGACCACCTGAGGGACACTATTTTTTTGTAAGAGGAGATAAAATCATGGTGCTAAAAATTACTGCACATCAGAGGCGTTCAAATCACTGTGGGAGAAGTTCATGTCAGCAGTTACTCACCTGTTATTTCCAAGAGCTTGCAAGCTGGGTACAAAAATCGTCTCCACTATGAACCTTTAAAATATCAGTCCAAACAAATTTCCTGGCTATGCAAATTAGAAGTAAAGAGAAACTATATCATAGAAATACCAGAGGTATTTGAAAGTAACTATTTCAGAGCAATTTCATCAACTTAATTTGACCATGCGTGAACACTACTGGGATCTGGTATAGTACATTGAGCTGTTAGCATGTGGTATAGAAATGTAAACTGCTTATATCTGTCATTGACAGATGGTACATTTCATAGAAACTGTCAGGAAGTGTATTAAAATAACAAAAAGAAATCTAGAAAGTTTCTGAAGGGGCTACAGATTTGTGTTGTCAAGACCATGAATCTATGTAGAGTGATCAAAATGACAGCCAGTAGTTCATGCTTCTCTCTAATTGCAGAGTTTGAAATGAGTTGTGCCTGCCTTACTTGTGATTCCTCCTTTTTCTTTACATTGCTGACCTTACTATTTACAGTGCTTTATTGGATTTAAGTTATTATTCATATGCAAGTTTAAACAGTTCCTCTGGTGGAGAGGCTGAGATAAAGTCAGTGCAGTAATACACCTTCATATTACGCTACAGCAACTTAGCAAAGCAAGAAAGCACTGAGCTGTACAGAGCCTTAAAGGTAAAGGTTGTGAGAAGGGAACTACATCAGAGGCAGTATCTTTTAAGAGAGTTACAAAACTTGGCTTCTTTGATTGTGTGTTGGAACTCTGGAGTTTCTGAGTCTGGATAATGTTTGTACTTGTCCACATACTGATGAGTAAAACATCCCAGCCCGGTGTCTAAAAGGCAATTTTGTTCAGTGCTGATCTTGTAAATTTGTTAATTAATGTGTTAGATACAGACTTTATACTTTGAGAACAACATATCCCGGGCATACTGTCCTCCTGTTGCATATTTAATATGTTAGTGTAACAGGGAAGACTTGCAAGAAACAATAGGAGGCAAAATCCTAAATTTGAATATGAGAAATGTGAAGAGGTTTTCTGGTAAAAGCACTTGAGAATTAAACTGTGATGAAGACTGCTTGTGTTCAAGAATCTCACAAAAACAACTCTTTTCTAAGAGGTCTTAATTCTGATTTCTGTTTTTTTCTTCCATACAGAAGCTAGTTTGTCACGCTAATGGAGCCAAGCAAATGGCTATTTGTGAAAGTTGTGGAGGCTGAAAGGAAGAGATGGGACTCAAAAAAAATCATCCTACCAAAGTGGTTGGTGACATAAAAAAATCGGAAACTGCTGTGTAGCTGAAGGTAATGGGGCTTATATCTCAAATTCTCCTGCTGAGAACTAGAGACAATTGCGTAAGGTAGGTAAGCTATTAATAATTGCACTACACTTCTTACAGTTGTACTCTAAAGAAAATGTTGGTGTTCCAGTCTTTCTCCTCATTATCAGAGATGGCAGAGGAAAGCCAGTACTGAAGTAAATGATACATAAAGTATTCAGGCAATGTTTTCTTAATTTTCTCAATAATTAGCTATGGATGGGAATGAACTATCTGGTAAATGACTGCAACAACCTTATTAGAGTTGTTTTTAAATGCATGCTAGGATAAATTTAAAATGTGTATCCTTAATTTTATTGGAAGAAATGATCTTCCAAATTCTTAAGCCAGTACTTTCACACAAACTTCTTCAGTTGACCTGTCTGCTTGTGTTTTTCTCCAAACAAACCACAGGATTTCATTAGCCTTTCAGATTTTCTGTATAAAAATTTTTTAGAACTTGGTGCTGCACAGCTTCAGTTTCAAAGTCAAGAAATGAGTGCTAACTTGGAAAATGTCAGCTAAAGAGAACAATAACCCATCAGTGATCCAAACCAAACTAACAAAGGTGTCAAGATCAAATGTTAGCAATTCCTTGGGCTTGCAGAAACCCTATGGACAGAACAGGGGTGGGTGCTTCAGCTGCCGGTGCAACAAGAATTACTAACACTCTGTGCTGGAAACAAAACCTGTAACAATGATAGACTGTTATAAAAGCACAGAAAAGACATTCTATTTATTGTCTTTTTTCCCCACTTCCAATGATTAAAAACCCCCAACAACCCACAAATTGATATTCTGATTAAACCCAAGGACATTACCTGCCTATGGTAATGACAGAATTAAGCAAATGATCCTTCTATTGCTTTGTTCTCAGGTCTTTATATAATTCTCCTCATATTTTTCTTGTCATTGAAATATCTGAAAGCCTTTCTTTTAAACAGTGTGACTAGTTTCTCTCATAGGTGTGTTTCTGTCCTTCTTTTTCAGTGGGAGACACATAAGCACTGATTGCCTTGGTTGTTTCCAGGTTTTATTATCTTTTCAGTTTTTAAATAATATCTAATTTTTAACTGAGCATTTGCTAGGGAAAACAAGATAGTTAAAAGACCTCACGAAACCCAGACACAGAGGTGGTTTTGTAAGTGATGTGGAGTTATTTCTATAGAAATCTCTTGCCAGATGGACACAGTAATTGGAAAAGCATGAGATGGTGAAAAGAAGGGCACGGTATCATTAGAAAGGTCCACGTTACTGGGAAACGGCAACATAACATTGTGAACTCTCTGGAATTCTATAAAGAATGAAGAACCAGTGTGGTTACAGTGATAAAGGTTGACTCAAGCTCTTTACCACTGATGGATTGCCTCCAGGCAAGGCACAGCTTGGCAGAATTGCTGCATCAACTGCATTTTGCTTCATTGATTAGCATCCTATTCCAGATCTGTGACAGCTATGATACTGATGTATCTGAAATCTGATATATGGTATCTGTATTTATATTTCATTGCACAGGTCTTCCAAACTCCAGCTGAAATACCTGTTATGGATACAACCTAATTAGATAGTACAAGTTATTTAATCAGTTTTGTTTGCTTGTCCAGTTGTATGTTCTGGTTCAGTTGCATGCAGATTTTCCTGGTCAATAGCAGACTTCAATATGCACTTTTTCCCACATCAATCGCAATGCATTAGGTTTCCTTTAAATGGCTTTCAGAATAAAATTCTTGTAAACCTGCACATAAATGATTTAAAAATTAAATATTTGGTCATTTGTAGAGTTACTTGAATTTTCAGCGAACTATCATGCAGTAGAAAGAATGTGTAAGGAAAGCTTGTTTCACTGAAACCATTAATTCTTGGGAGTTAAATTCTCAAAAAGAGTTTCTTATAATATTAAGTGTACTAGGGTTAAATCAGGTACCGCTATGATGAGCTCTGAGGTTGTAGCTTTCTCATCTAGACATTGTGAAGGCAACTTTCAACACCCCCTGTGAGTGGAACTCTGCATGGAGTGAACTCAAAGCCTCCTGAAACTCCTTCCAGCATAAAGTGCTTAATGACTTTGTGTCCAAGAAATATGAAAGAAGTGTTATTATAATGCTCAATCCCCGTGTTCACATGGGTTCACTAATTAGATTCAGAAAGTGTACATGTTATTTCAGGTTGTCAGACTGCTGATACCTGAGAAGAGAAATAGCAACCTGACTGAAGGAAAAGCAGCCCCTTAAGTACCAAAATAATAATGCAAAATAAGCAAAGCGCTTGTTAACAATGTCTGGAAGTTTGTCGTAGGACGTGATCTTCTAGTAGCTGAAGCAGAAAACGAAAGCAGAAGTAGCCCATGTATTCACTCATGCAGGGAGGTTTCCATTGTTAACTTGATTTCCTGGCACTGACCACTTCTCACATGAGCCGCTTCCCTCCGATGAGGCCAGTCTGTGCTTTTTCAGTCTGTGTCTTTGACAGGACATCACTGGCTGATGGTGAAAGTCACGGCATATTTGTAAGGAGCAGAGGGCTCATCGATTTACACTCATGGAGGAGGAAGCATGCATTGGAGAATGGGGATTTTATTACCAATGGAATGAAATGTCTTCCTGTCTAAGTAATACAATAGTGGTATTTTTATGTGGATAAGTATTTCTTTAGATATGATGACTCTGGGAGGGACAGTATGTTTCCTGCTGCAGATTGCTTTTTTCTTTTTATGTTTGTTTTTTTTTTTCCTACCGAATTTTTAATTGTTTTTGTTTTCCTACTGCTTTCTAAAGACTCCCTATAAGAATTCATGCTTCGGGAGATGTGCACACCTGGGACCGAGCTGGAATTGCCTCAATAACAGATTAAAGGAAATGCAGGAAATAATTGTCTTCTTTTGATACCTCCTTCTTCATGCCCCTCTTCCCACGCCAAAAAAAAGAAAACAGCAAAGGCTGGGAAGAAAACACACAGACTGCACCAATCTACAGCAGAGACAGCAGAGAAAATAGCCTTTTCTCAGTGTTTTTGTCATTTCCAGGAGGGATTCCCTTTTGTGTGACTGGAATAGAGGGTTGCTGAGCCTCAATACTCCCCTGCTGCTAGTAGTTACCTGTGATCTCATTGTCAAGGTTTACTTCTCTTCCTCTGCATTGACAATTGCATTAATTATACGGTAGTGTTGGTCCATGTGATGAACCTGAAAGTTCTAGGTTTGGTGCCAACTCACACGTATGCGTGTGCATGTGTGCATATAGAGACGTCAGGACTATCAAAACGTTTGTATGTGTGGGAGTGTGCATGTACATATAAGTGCCCATGTAAATATATTTGCACGTGTGTTCATGCACATCTCACCTGCAGGATGGAATTTCTGTGAATTCTTTCACAGCACAAAGGGAACTCAGTCAGTAAATTACTTGAGTTGTAAAGTAAAAACCATAAGGAATAAAACATGTCAGTACTGAGATTTAATTCCTCTTTTAAGTCTTTTCTGTGCTAATGAAACTTGGTCTCCAGGAAGGTGGAAACCCCCAGGAGACTGTCCCTGAAAGCCTGACTCATGCTTGCTCAGGGAGCCTGGGCTGTTTGCCCAGGAAGGTTTTTGTACAGATTGCCTGCTTCATCATGAAAGATGCTCCCTCGCCACTGAAGTCTTTTTTGTTTGTTCGTTCATTTGTTTTTTTTCTCGGGAGACGTGCGAGATCACGGCAGTTGGCAATAAGGGCTGCAAAATTTTACTCATAGAGTGGCCTCTGCATGGTGCTACAGTTTGGGTTAAATTAGAGTCAGTTTTATGACTAACTCAATTGCTGTTATTAAGTTCATTCTCTGAAAACTAACTGCATGTTTCTTGAGACTGCGTTCTTGTCTAAAGTGATAACACAGGGCACTGGTAAGCAAAAGTCACCTAACCAAGGCTGTCCTCAAGGTGGTGGAAAAGAAGCCGCACCTGTGAGGAGAAGCAAATGGGACAGGTGACCCTATACTGACCAGCAGATAATTCCACCCATATATCCCATGCTCAGAGGAGACTGAGAGATCATGAGGGTCTCGCTCTCTTCTGCAACACCAGACACCCAGTGAGGACTTCCTCTGCCTGGTTACTCCTGATCCCAGATCCGTGTATTTCTGAATCTAATTCCTGAGTCCAGCTCCCTCCTGGCTTTTGACCCACCCCCTCGTGTTTGCTCTGCATTTCATAGAATCATAGAATTACCAGGTTGGAAGAGACCCACCAGATCATTGAGTCCAACCATTCCTATCAAACACTAAACCATGCCCCTCAGCGCCTCGTCCACCCGTGCCTTAAACACCTCCAGGGAAGGGGACTCAACCACCTCCCTGGGCAGCCTGTTCCAGTGCCCAGTGACCCTTTCTGTGAAAAATTTGTGAAAAATTCTGTGTAATATTTCTGTGAAAAATTTGTGGTCATGTAAAATCATCAAGGGGTGGAGGTGCACCTCATATATTTGGATATATTTTATTACTTTCTAATTATTTTCATTGTTACCATTATCATTCTGTTAAGACTGTAGTTCTAGTTTCCCACCTGTAAGTCTTTTTCCTCTCATTTCCCTTTCCCTGCAGGGAAGGGATTTTGGAGGCTCAGCTGCACAGTTTTAGCTGCCAAATTTGGTTGGGTGGGGCTAAACCGTGACACCCGGCCATGTAATTGGGAGGGAATTTAGGGCACCAAATGGAAACTTTTAGAGCACTACCATCTCTGCTGAGTGCATTGAAAGGAAGCAATTTAACATTGCTTTCTGCATCACCCCAGCTCAAACAACACAAGTGATTGCTCTGAAGGCTCCTGCACTTGACAGAGTCTGGCTGCTGCTTAAGTGCTCGATTAAGTAGGTGCCTGATACAGTGAATACAGGATTTCTCCGAGGGCAAGAGCTGTATAGTAAAACAATTATTTCTCATGGGCCTTTTAATTGTTGTATGATTCCACTGAATAAAACCACTAAGAAGATGACAAAGATTTGCTTCCTTTAGGTGATATTTTACATTGGTTACTCTGATAACCATTCATTGATTTTATATATTGCTTTTACTAAACTCACTTTCTTTTAGATGATATTTTCATTGCAATGTAGCATGTTCTGAATATGTCAAGGTGGAATCTTATTTCATTGGTGTGGGGTTTTTTTTTAATAGCAAAAAGAAAGGCCTTTATTTTCTCTGAATGTGGTGATTATTTTTCTGCTCATGAAGATTAAGGGCCAGAAGTACTGTGGCATGAAGCCATGTGTTTATATCCACAGGTCAGATACCACACTAGTTCATCAAATATGTTCTGTTTAACATCGACTTAGCGGTAACTCACCAAATATTACAGCCAAGTCCTGGGGTCTGCTGAGCAGAGGTTAAGTTTGCTATGCTGTGATAAACTGTGCCCCGTGGTTCTGTGACAGACTAACAGCTCTGTCTTCTGGAGAGGAGGAGAGTCTAAGTCCAATCTACTTGGTGCTCATGACCCTTTACAAAGTTTAGTTTTAGTGGTATAACTGTTCATATTCTGCCATGCAAGCCTCTTAAAGCAGTCTGTTAAAACTTATTTTACTCTGAGCAGTATTGACCATGTATACCTGCAGCTATAACGCCTATAAGCCAGCGCCAGCTTCAGTTTGCCATCCTTATGCAGACTATGTCCTGCAGGGAGAAAGCAGTTGTGTAAGAGAAACATCCAAAGATACATTAGAGAGGATAAAACTTGCAACCCTGTATCTCTGTTA